>NW_024350397.1:2155438-2469228 GCF_902729225.1 Pteropus medius
TTATGTTCAGTTAAGCTGAAAAACCAGTGAACAACCAGTATAGCTATTTGATATGTTACAAAACTTGGAAGCTTTTTCATTTAGTAAATACAGGTGGAGAAATGGTTTCTAATATGTCAAGTTGTTTTTGAAAGATCTCTTCCCCTGCTACTTTATAGTTCTCGATTTTGTTTTTGCATTTATCTTTTAAACGATCATGGGCTAAAGCACTGGAAACCTGATCATGTCTTTAAATACCACCCAATCTTGAAAGTTGTCACCAAGAAGTGCATAGCACTGGAGTACAGGACAGGATTGCCATTGAAAGCCTTATATAGGTTCCTACTTTCAGATACAAAATGCAGCATTCTTCTCCCTCACTGGAAAATAAGCTGCACTATGTCACCAAGTGACAGCATGCACAGGGTTAGAAGCAAGGTTCCCGCTTTTGTGCATCTCACGCCATTTGTAGCCACTTGTTGCACTCTGACTGGGAAGAAAGAAGCAGCTGCAGGGCATGCGCCAGACCTGCGCTGGGCTGTCGCTTCCATTGTAGGGAAGACGATGAACAGGCAGCCTTATTTTGGATCACATAGCAGCTTATTCAAAAGCATCTTGCACTCCCCAGCTGTTCCACAACTTCTTTGCATATGGGAAAGAACTTGCCAGCTGCTGAGGCAACTGTACTTACATTTGCTGCTTTTGTGCAGTAACCAAGGAAGGTAAAAATCCAGACGCCTTTGTTAAACTGTAGCCATTGTAAATAGTCCTATTTGTTTCTGTTATGTCAATGTTATTCCAGATATAGTCTGTCAGGGGGCAAGGTTTAAAAGGAAATGTCAGAATTAACATTTTTTTTTTCCGAATAAATGCTTTTAAGGATAACCAGTGTATATAGTTTTTCCATACTTAAAATCTAGGCTGCTTTTGTATTTCATTCCTCAACAAAGGAATAGGTCTAATATTAAAACTAAGTGTTAGTTTTTAAAAATTGCCATATGAATCCGATTTACTACATACATTTTTCTATTGTGTGAGATATATGAAAGTTACAATGTGTGTCCAGACAGTGCTTTTTCATCTCCAGAAGATTAGGCTATTTTTCATTTGTTAGAGCTGGAAGGTACTGTGTCCACACCCGTTATCTGTGAGAAAACTTGAGTTTCCAAGAAGTTTTCACTTATCCGAGGTGACTTGGCTTTTGATTTAATTCAGCAAATCTTCTGTTGAGTGTTTATAGTGCGGCAGGCCTGAAGAGCCTACAAAGATGAGTAAGGCCTTGGGCCCAGCCCCAGATAGACTCACGTCTTGGAAATAAGACAAACGAATACCATATGAGGGAGGGCTGTCCTAGAGGCAGCACCTTTTTGTGAAAGCACCTCTTCAGGCACCTTTTTGTAATCATGTTAGTGTTATAATCATGTCAGCTCACATGAAGCCAGAGTACCAAGTTGACATGCTAATAAAAATCGAGGAGAGGCTGGGTACAGGAAGATGGAAGAGGCACTAGTACATGGTTTGTCAAATTTTGGGTACATGTACTAAAATGAGAAGGCTTTGTGTCTGTGTAGAGACCCCTATCTCTACCTCAGCCTCCCTGTCCCCCTACTCCTGCTCAGCACTAACTCATTTTACTCATTAATTAGTGTGAATGGAGGCAAATAAATGCCCTCTAGAAACTACAGCATAAATCACAACCCTTTATTGGGATTCAGTTAGCTTCATTCCCTCTGTTCTAGAAGAGGTTATAAAATAAACCGTAATTACTTGGACATGTATAAAACCCTCTGACAGTGAAGCTCAGCTAATTCTTAAGGGCTCTCGTACTGTAAACTGCTATTGCATCAGATGCCCCAGCGACTCACAGTTGCTGAGTTAGACTCACAATTTTGAACCCTTTCATCCCCGCTGGGCTCCATTTATACATTCATGCATCTTTTACTTCAGCCCTTTTGTGCGGTAATATTAGATTTTCACAATGTTTCAGCTTTCATGTTTGGTTTTACTGCTATTTTCATTTGAGACTCTCGAGAACCCTGGTGGGTTCTCAGGGCCGATGGCCCGGGGGCTCTGTTTTGCAGAAGAGGAAACTGAGGCTCGGCAGTCGAGATCCTTGCCTGGGCTAGGATTAGAACAAAAATCTCCTACCCAAAACTCATTCTCACGGGCCGAGTCTTGGAAGAATCAACTTATCCAAAGCTAGAGGTTGAGTGACCTCCTTCTGGGGCTTCATTGTACGTGCCTGACATCAGTGGTCCTCGCTGGGCTGTTCACTCGGTATAACTCGCTCTTCCTCATTACACTTCTTTGCACATTTCACTTATTCACTGATCATGTTATATTTTTAAGTCCTGGCTCTCAAGTGCTACTGCCGGATTTCTAACACATGGATCCCTCCTTCCTATCACCCAAGCACGCATGCACACGCACGTACACGCCGAGGCCCCACAATGGCTAGTGGGCCCATTATCCTTCCCCAACCAGCTCAGCTCCTTTCAGAAGATGACCTCGTATTTACTGCGTCAAAGCATTTATTCCTGACTAATGGTTTGGAGTGTTACCCAATTCTTGTCAGATACAGATGGATGGTCAAAGTTAACCAGTCTTTTCCACAAGGGGAACTATTGGAACAAGAGCCAGCGCCCTTTGGTAATGGTGACCGTGTCGTCCCTTCAGCATCGTGCTCCTTCGAGGTTAGAAACAGCAGCTATTTGCCTGTAGGAGGAGGAAGGTGATGAGCTTTGGGGGGGCAGCATGGAGGGTGCTCCTGTGCTCCAGGCTTCTCTGGTATTCCTTGTGCAGCCACGGTCCTATGAAACACACACACACACACACACACACACACTGATGGTCCCCCCTCCTGGCCCCTAACTTTGGCAGCTTTCTCCTCATTCTAGGACCCTTTGTTTTCTCTCTGACACGCTGCCCCTCCTGCTCCTGGTCTGGTGCTGCTCGCCCAGCCACCTCCCAGCGGTCCTCGGTTTCAAATGTCTTGCAGACATTTTGCCTCCGGTGCCCTTATCTCCATCTGTTGTTGGTGTTTAATTGCTTCCCCCCAGTCCCCTCTTTCTCTTTGACTGGCGGTAGGTTTTCTCCTTTGCCGTTTTTTTCTGATGACTTCTGCCAGCTTTTCCTGCAGCTGATCAGGCTGCCGCATTTTGGCTCTGCACGCTGGCCCTTTGTGTCTGCTCTTTGCCTGAGTTTCCAGTCCGCGTCTTTGTCTCTGTCCGGGGCTGCCCTGCTCTTTCTTTCTCTCTTCCTTTTCTCCTCTTCCCCAGCCCCCCTTTTTTAACCCTCTTAATTTTTTCATTGGGGGTGTAATTGACATAGAACATTATATTAGTTTCAGGTATGCAACATGAATCGCTCGCTCTTTCCATATACTGCGAAATGATCACCACACGCAGTGACAATTTTTTTTTTCTTGTGATATGGACATTCATATTTACTTAGCAACTTTTAAACACACAATCCTTCCTGCCCTTTTATGACAGCGCTTCTTAAGAAGTAGGTTCTTTCTCCCTTATTCTTCCCAACAATTTGCAGGCCCTTCTGCCTTGGTCTTGAGCCAATCCTGTTTGGCTGTCTGTCACCTGCACTGGGTATGATAATTATACTAATACTCTATCATAGTGTTTATTTAGAGGAAACTGCTTTAAAAAAAAAAAAATGGTTCTTTGGAATCGAAACTTGGAAACACCAGGTTTGAAACTGGTCAGGTCAGAGCATTCAAAGGCCTGAACTTTGGGAAAAAGCATTTGAAATTTACTTTGGCGCTTCTTTCACATGGCAGTACCTAGAAAGTAACTGGAACATGAGCTCATTTTTGGATAACCTTTCCCTTGCAAATGGAAATTGTTCATACAGAGCAGAATTAATGCTTGCTTCCTTTTAAAAAAATATATATATACATATACATGTGTGTATATATATGCATATGTGTGTGTATTGTGTGTGTGTGTGTATGTATGTATGTATGTATTTATTTCCGAAAGATCTTGGAAGGCAGCTTGTGCTTTGTGGCCAGTCTGACCTGTGTGTAAGTTATGAGCAACTGGTTAATACTGCGCTGGGGTCTTGGTTCCAGAGACTCTTCAAAGGTATTCCTAGCAATGAATGATACTGTGTGCATGAAAATATGCAGGAGAGTAGGTCTGAGGAGATCTTTGATTTAGGAATCTTTATTTTTCTCTCCAAAGCTGCGAACACAAATGGGGCACCCTCAGAGTCAGAAGCGAAGCAGGTTGGCTTTGGGAAGCAGTGGGGAAAGGATGTTTTTGCCCTGCCTGGAGCCAGAGCTGTAGGGATCACATCCGTGGCTGGTGGGACTGTGTCTGCCATGAGCTCTTGAGCCCTCTCACCTGGTACTTGATCACTGCATGGAAATTACTCTTTCTCTGAATTATTTTTTGGTGCTGACTGTTTAACTGACTACATTTCTCCTTGCTCTCTTTTTTATTTTTTAAGTTTTGAAAAAAGTGGAAGGATGCTTACCTGTGCCCAAATAGAGTTTGGTTCTTGAACTTCTCAATTCGCAGGGAGCCCAGTTGTCTTGCTGCAGTGGATATGGGAGTCCGCAGATAGCACAGAGGAAGGAGCTTACAGACTGTATAACTCACCCAGACCAAGGGATCTCTGTTTCAGTAATCTTCTTTAATTGAAATTTCAGCAGAATCTTGACATGGTCAAGTTCAGTTAACCTAGTCCAGTCGTCCGTCTGTAACAACGTCTGGGGAAAAGTTGTTTTTTGTTTTTTGTTTGTTTGTTTTTTTTTTTAATCAGAATTATACAGAAACAAGGAAAGAAAGTAATCACACAGACCGTTCATTCAATCCCTTGTTTGTTCAGCAAACATTTGTCAACCACATGGCGTGTGAGTGTGTCTGTGCGCTGGCTTAGTATTAAAAATATAGAGTGAATCCTGTCTCATGGAGCTTACAGTCTGGAGAGACATTTTAAGCACAAAGCATAAGAAGGTGTCATCAGTGTTGTGATGGAAGCACATTCTAGGAGTAACAGAGACACAGGATGTGATGGTGTGGGTGCTGTTGCATCACGGATTGACTGCAACGTATGCCAGGCCCCCTGCTGAGGGCTTGGCACGCTGTGCCTCTTTTAATCAGCACAGTTGTATAAGCGGAAGCTTTGATAGGCTCAGTGCCTCAGGTGAAGTAAGGTAATAAGTAATAGAGTCTGGGTTTGAACTCAAATCCAAAGTCATAAACTTTATGCAGTAAATGAGAGGATGAATCACTGTCTTCCTGGGTTTACTTTTCCTGCTCCATGCATCTCTATCACTGTATGTAATGAAGGAAGAGAGAAGCTGGAGAGCCATTTTGTGTAAACGGTGTCTAGACTACACCTACTGTCATATAAAGGAAATACAGCTGACCCTTGAACAGTGCAGGCTTAGGGGTGCTGGACACCCCTCACCCCCACCCCGCCCATGCAGTCAAAAATCCACAAATAACTGTTGACTCCCTAGTTGTTTCTCTGTATCCATGAAGGATTGGTTCTAGGACCCTTTCAGATACTATCCGCGGATGCTCCAGTCCCTTATATACAATGGCGTGGAACAATGCATGCAGTCGGCCCTCTACGTTCAACAGTGAATTGAGAATACTGTTTTCCAACCGCAGTTTGTTAAATCTGCAGATGTGAAGCCCAGGGATACAGAAGTCTGACTGTATATGTATTGAAAAAATTTGTATGTAAGTGGACCCGTGCAGGTCAAGCCCACGTTGCTGGAGGGTTCAGCTGTACCATGGGGATCTAGTGTAGACAGCGACTGTACGAGGGTAATTATGCATTTTCTCAGAGGATCCTTTATATTCAGTGTTTCGCCAAGTGTATTTCTAAAGAGACTTTCTTTTCCCTCCGCCAAACTTTGCAGAAACTGGCTGCCAGGCTCATCGTCACCCGGGTGGGGGGACTGTACCCCACAGCTCTCTGCCTCTTTTCTTGGTGCTGCGCATCGCAGCCAACAGCCTCTGGTTTCTGCCTTGCTGTTCTGGGCTGTTTTGGGGTGAGGAAAGTGGATTCATTTCAGGCCTGTTGAAGTAAAGAGTAAGTTCCTCATCAAGCAGAAGCATATCGGTGTGCACCAAGTTCTAAGATCTTGTCTCACATCCAGCGTGGTGTAGGCTACCTTCTCTTATCACCCTTTCTTTTCTGCCTTTTAAGGATTACAAGTATGTATTTCTGATAAAACCCAGTTGGGATAGTAAGAATACTGGTCAGGCAGGAAGGAGGAAATGTACCTCCCTCGAAGAAAAGGAGAGGCTTGAAAGGAAAGTGAGAACCTGCCTTCTTCCCAAGGAACCAGTGAGGATAAAGGGGCAGCCTTCTTTAGAATGAATCACACTATGTGGCTCCAGAATACACTTTGAAAAGCATGTGCTGCTTCGGGGCTGTGTCTATATGTCCTGTCAGATGTAGCTCTTGATAGCAATGCAAGGAGAAAAACAGACTTCTGTCCTTGAACTCTGTGCCATAATGAGGAAATTGCATGACAGAAAATTTGCAAGTAAACATGCTTTTTTAATTTAAAGACTGCATCTTTTAGACCATTGGATTTTAAGTCTAAAATCTCTAAAAATAAGGCTGAGAACCTACATTCCTGGAAAATTGATAGACCATGAACTCAAGTTTAGAGAGAACTTACTTCAAGCAAAGTTAGACCACTTCCATTCCACTCCTAAAAATGAATTTAGTCTAAGACTTTTAAATAGGATTTATATATATTGCCTTCTGACCTCAGAATTATCCAATTATCTATTGAAAAACAATCATTACATACTTCTGACATTGAATTTCCAGGAAAAATAAAAACATATTACATGCTTGACAAGAAAATTATAAGACAGAAAAATGTTTTGGTTGATTATGTAAACCCAACATCTGTGTGTTTTTTAAAAAAAGACTTCCTCATCGTTTTAAAAAAAAATAAAGGCTTTCATCGCGTGGCATATTTTTCTATACTCGGTTCTCACAGTGTTGGAAGAAAACAAGAGTTACAGCAGGCAGTGAAAGCACTCTGTTTTGTTTTTTTTCCATGAACAAATTAGTTCCATCTCTAACGTCTAGGCTTCTTAAAAAAAAAAAAAAAAACCTTAGAAGAAACTGCAGACTTGTGGAAAACTGGAAAACTTCTCACTTTCATTTTGAGCACAATTACCTGTTCTAGGTTCAAATTGTAACATCTCCCATCTGGCTGTAGAACTACTAACATCTAGAAACCCACTCAGGTTTCGCCCGCCTCACAGCCATGAGCCATGGTTTCCAAGGTACGTTTTCTTCGCCAGCACTTCCCATTGCAGCTAGAAGTTGGCTTTAAAAGTTGAGCGCTATGTTTGCATAATCATCACCCAAACCTTTTTCTTCTCCAAGTTTTTTATGCTCTTTGGTTGCCAAATTCACATGGATTCCTGATAGTTACCCAAGAGTGGCTTTTCTGTTTCATCTTATAGTTTCCAAATAGTTTTTCCATTTTTTTGATTCTAGGGATAACCAGGGAGAGTTAATAAACTGTGGAAGAATTGCCTTTATTGTGTTCAGCCTCACCAATTAGCAGTCATCACCAAGTGTAATAAATATGAGGATGCCTGCAAATCGAATGGTTTTTTTGGTTTTTTTTAGTTTTAAGATAGGATAGTGGAGACAAGTTAAAAGATGAAAATTTGCCATAGTATGAGAGAATTTTTCTCCTTCAAGATGTTTTCCTATTATTATTATTATCATTGTCATTACTTGAAGTATCATTTATAGTCAGGTAGGACAAACAGCTCTTGCTAAGAGTAATGCCTTCCTAACAATGAATACAGGAAGTTTCAGTTAAAATACTATGAAAATGACTCATCATGAATAATCATCATTTAAGAGATGCTTATTCAAGTTTATAAATATTTGTGATGCATTTACGTGCAGTACACTTTGCTAGGCACTTTCACTTTTCTGACATCATATAATTGCAACCACCACATCAAGTAAGCAGCGTTATTCCCATTTCATAGATACGCAGTTTTGAGGCTCATGAAGATAAAGTCACTGGGTAAAATCATGTGTCTAGTGGGTGACAGGATTGAAACTGAAACCTAGATCTTCCAATCCTAAAGTCACACTCATTTTTCAGTGCACTAATCTGATAAATGGTAGTGACATCACAGTGAAAGTCATACGTGTACTAGGGGATTCCAGAAGTGTAGCTTGATGCTAACGTAATAAAAAATTAAGAACAAACCTATCAAATTTGGGGTTGGAGTTTTTAGTGCCTCTAAGTCCACACTGGGTTTAGAGGATAGGATTTAAGTATTTGCCTGCTTTTTGCTAAAGACGTTGATTATCCCAGATCTGTGTCTAACTCGGTGAAAACACAGTTTTGTGGTCATTGCTGCTGTTCTTGTTCTAATGTGTGTATCTTCCAAAGACCACTGCCATTGTTTTCTTTTTCTTTTTCCTTCTTTCTTTCGTTCTTTTATTTTTTAACAGCTTAATTTAGGTATAATGTTGCCATTGTTTTCTTAACTTTCTAGTAGGGTTTTTAGGGAAAGTTTGGGCCACTGTTTAGCCAAAATTTCTTAACTTCTAGGGCTTTTTGATGTAGTATTGGGTAAGTTACTCACTATGTTTTGTTACTACACTTCTTTATTACTTTCAGAGAAATCTTTTCAGTGGTAATTTGGAAAATTTTTGAGTTTCAAACACTCATGGTTTCTGTAATAATATTGAGTGTATAAATCTAAAAAGGAGAAAAACAGTAGCTTGATATTGAACAGTTTCCCCCTCCAGTGACCTCTTGATTTTCTATACTAATAGGAGGAACCGAGACTATAATCATTCAAAATAATAATAACTTGTATTTTTAAATATGGTTTATGGTTTAACATGCATCACATTTTAATTCTTTGTGCACTCTGTAAGACGAACAGGGCTCGTCTTATCTTTCTTGGATAGATGAGAAAATTAAGGCTCACAAGTCTCCAAAGAAAAATTTTCTACAGAAGATCATAAAGGAAGCAGTTAACTAGGTCTGGCCTGAAAATCATGTCTTCTGACTCCTAGCCTGTTTTTTTCCACTCTTAATTGAATAAGTAATAAGTGATAGAGCTTTTCCAATGGGATTAAAAATAAAAAAAAAAACAGCTTAAGAGAGTTATAGTTATTTATGATATATCACAACTTTAAACTTTGTTATAAAGCTGTTCCACTTCTCCCTTTCCCTGTTAATCCATTGTGGCATGTAAGGCAACAGTTGTTAGAGAAATATAAATTACTACCGTAAAGCTCTTTATCGAGGGTTAAAAGGGAAAGAATTGACTGAGTTGATTGATGTCTCAGGATTTTCAGTGATCAAAATGGAGATACCAGCATGCTTTGTTGTTGAAGATATTGACCTTCCCCGTCCTTACTGGGATTATTCAAGCAGATGTGCTGGAAAGCTAATCTCTGTACTAGGTGTTCACACTGAGGCTGGTGTTATTTCCAGGGTTGTTAGACAAATAAGTGCAGCACCTTTCAACTCTACCATCTTTAAATCCTATAATTTTTCATAATTAGCTTTCCTGAAAATACCTTCTCCTCTAATTCCTCGTTAGCCTTGAAGCCAGACAAAAGAGCACCAGTTATGATGATACCAGTAATAAGCAAAAAGAAAAACTTGCCAGCAGTTGACCTGAATGTGAACCGTCTACCCAGTAAGAGTAGTGTAGGGCAGCGCCTCTCAAACTTTGAGGATCTTGTGCAAAGTTTTATATATTTATTGATTTCTCTGTCTACTTGCTCTGCTTATTTAATATATTGTATTTAATATATTGAGACAGCAGTATGAAAATATGTGAATATTCTTGTGACTTCGTCTTTCTTCTTGCAGTTCTATCAATTTTTGATTCCTATATTTGGAAGCTTGGTTGTTAAGACGAATAGATGTTTGAGATTGTTATGTCCTCTTGACCCATTGGCTACTTTATTATTATGAAATAACCTTCTTTGTACCAGATGATATTCTTTGCTGTAATATCTCCTTTGTCCAATATTAATAAAGGCACTTTAGCTTTCTTTGGATAGGTGTTAGTATGGTATATCTTTTTCCATAATTTTATTTTTAATCTATTTGCGTCTTTATATTAAAGTCCATTTCTTATAGACAGTATATGGTTGAATCTTGATTTTATATTTGCCCAACATGGTAATCTTTGTCTTTTAATTGATGGTTTTTAGGCCATTTATATTTAATGTAATTGTCGATATGGTTAGTTTGAGGTCTATCATCCATTTGTTTTCTAATTACCCTGTGTTTTATTTTATTTTCCTGTTTTCTGTCTTCCTTCATAAGAGTTGAGTATTTTTTTAATGATTTCATTTGCCTTTGTTTAGTTATTTTAGTGGTGCTTTAGGATTTACAATATACATCTTTAACTAATCACAGTCCATTTTGGCCTTTGTATTATTGTTATCGTATATTTTACTTTACATGTGTAATTAACTTCATATAAATTGTTGTTTTGGTTTTAGAAATCACTTCTTTTTTAAAGAATAAATCATATATTTACTTAGGTAATTGTCATTGTCAGTCTCCTCATTTCTTTGTGTATATCTATAGTTTTACTTATCATTCTCCTTCTAAGTGGATGCTATAGGACTTCTTTTAACAGGTCTTATTTTGCAGAACTGCTGGTGATATATTCTTTCTACTTTTATATGTTTGATAAAGTCTTTATTTGCCTTTATTTTGGAAAAAATATTTTTGCTGGGTATAGAATCCTAGACTGACAGTTTTTCCTTTCAGTTCTTTAAAGATGTTGCTTCATTGTCTTTTCATTTGCATTGTTTTTGACATGAAATCTGCTGTCACCTTTACCTTTATTTCTCTATGACACATCCTTTAACTCTGATTGCTTCTACAATTATTTTTATCACTGGTTTTGAGGAATTTAATTGTAGTGCCTTGGTGTATTTTTCTTTGTGTTTCTTGTGCTTGGGGTTAGTTGAGCTCCTTTTTGCTTTTGATTTATATTTTTATTATCATTGGAATATTTTCAGCCATTTTTCTTTAAATATTATTTTCTGCCCTTTCCCCCAATGAAGGCTCCAATTACATATATATTAGGCTACTTCAGCTGTCTCCGCAGCTCATACATGCCCTGCTCATTTAAAAAAAACAAACAAACTCTTTTCTTTGTTTTTTTTGGGAGGGAGATGTTTCTATCGCTGTGTCTTCAAATCCACTAATCTTTTCTTCCATGATGTCTGTTATGGCATTGATCCTATCCAGTGTATTTTTCATCTTGCACATTGTAGGTTTCATCTCTAGAAATTTAATTTGCATTTTTATATATTCACATCATTACTTAAAATCTTGACCATCCATCCTTGTCTATTAATTCTAATATCCATCTTAATTCTGGGTCAATTTCAGTTGATCGACATTCCTTCTCATTATGGGTTGTATTTTCCTGCTTCTTTGTATGTCTGGTAATTTTTAATTGACATTATGAGTGATTTTCTTGGGTGCTGGATGTCTTTGTATTGCTATAAATATTCCTGAGCTTTGTTTTGAGACATAGCTATATTAATTGGAGATAGTTGATTTTTTTGTGTCTTGCTTTTAATGTTTGCTAGGTGGAACTAGAGCGGTGTGCAGAGTGGGGCTAATTATTCTCTACTATAGAGGCAAGATCTTCCTGAGTACCTAACGCCCCTGAATTATGAGGTTTTCCAGTCTGTCTGGTGGAAACAGGTACTATCATTAGCCATGAGCCCCAGTAAGTGTTACCACTAATTCTTTCTGGTATTTTTCCCCCATGTAGTTTTCTCACATACATGCACTGATCAGTACTCAGCTGAATATTCAAGGATGACTTTTTGCAGATATCTAGGGTTCTCGCTCTGTGCAGATCTCTCCTCTGTCCTTCAAACACTTGGTCTTCAGACTCTCAGCTTTGTATCCTCAACTCAGGGAGTCCGCTTGGCTCTTCCACGGTTCTCCTTCCCTGTGCCTTGGCCAGGAAATTTCTTAAGGCAATAATCTGGGAAAATCATAGTCTCACCTCATTTGCTTCCTGATGTTCTGTCTTCTGAAAAATATTGCTTTATATATTTTGTCTGGTTTCTTTTTCTTTTCGTCATTTTTTAAGATGTCTCAGACGAAAAGATAAATCTGTTTCCTATTACTTTATCTTGGCTAAACATGTGATTTCTTGTACAATTCAGATTCTTATGTAGATTTCAGCTGGAGCCTAAGATTCTTCATTTCTAAGAAACTTTCAAATGACATTGAAAAAGATTACTTTGAGTAGCCAGTACCTCTAACTATTTAATAAAAATATAATGTGAACCACATATGTAATTTAAATTTTCCAGTAGTCAAATTGAAAATTTTTTAAAGATAAAGATAAAATTAATTTCAATTATATATTTTCTTTAACTCAGTCTACCTAAAATGTTCTAATTTCAACATGTAATTAGTATAAAAATATTAAGGGTACATTTTATTTTCTTTTTACTGTACTGCCTTGAAATTTGGTTTGTATGGTAGAGTTATAGCAGTTCTAAATTCAGACACTACATTTTCATCTGAAATACTTGGTCCATATTTAGATTTCATAAAATTCATACGGGCATACCTTGTTTTATTGTGCTTCTCTTTATTGCACACCACAGATATATTTTTTTTACAAATCAAAGGCAAGACCCTCTACCAGCAAAAAGATATGACTCCTTTATATTGTGATACTCACTTTACTGTGGTGGTCTGGAACTGAACCCACAATGTCTCTGAGGTTTTCCTGTAGTTGAAAAAGTAGATCTGTGTAACCAAGTTCAAAACATACTTACATTTTTGAATAACTGTATCAAGGGTCAAAAAATATTGTTTCTTAATATTTGCATCCCAATTGACAAAACTAGTTCATGTTTTTCAAAAGAATTGATTTGATTCTTTGAAACAAAAGCATATTATTTTTAAGGCTATGTCTGCTCAAGTTATATAAATCCACTAACTTATGCCAACTCAAAATTACATCAAATTCAAAAAGGCATTGTAAAAATAAAAAATCAACTCTAAATTTATTAATCCCAATAAAGTATTCTTCAAATCTTTATTATAGATTTTTGAGGTAAATTTATATAGTGCATTTAACTCCAATTAAGCTTTGGCATATTGATTCAGGTTAGAAAAATGTATAAAACTGTTATATTTTACTTATATGAAAAGTAGAAGTTTTGATATAAATTCTCATATTTGTCTAGGTCATAAATAAGCATTCCCCCACCCCCCACGCCCGGAGCTTCAAATTTAGCTTGTTAAGGTGCAGTGTGAAAACTGGTGAGAGACATAAATCACACTGCTATTTGTTTTGTCTTTATTATTGACAAGCATTCTTTTTGTTTAAAGAAAATCTTGAATTGGAGTTAACTCTACAGTGAATCTTTGTAAAACTCTTCCATTACTCAGCCAAAATCATTGGCAAAGAACACATGATCAATGAATTCACTGTCTTCACTTTCAGCAATTCTATAAACTGGTGGCAATTCATAGCATTTATATGTATATACTGAACAACTCGAAGAAGATTGATGATAGTTTTCATAGACTGTGCTTCAGAAAACTGACTACAAATTAATATCATATACTAGAAAGAAGCACTAAGAGAAATGCTTGTTTCTTGTTTTAAAAGTCTAGTAAGTCCGGTTTTTGACCCAAACGTAGCTGGAATAGTCTGTCATGATAGAAGCTTTCTGTTTTCATATCTAAAATTCTTCTCTGACAGATATAAAAGATTCAAAAGTATCTGTGCACAGTTTTTTTAGGCTATGAATGACAAAATATCTTCATAAATTTGGAAATCATTTGAGACAAAATGCACCCAGATCCTTATTAGGCAATGCCTCTTATATGACATGACTCATCTAAAGCTAAAGAAAACTGCTTGTGGTTTTTCAAATTTAGACTTTATTGACTTCATAGTATTGGAAAGATCTTATATTCTATGGACAGCTGTTTGGTTGCTTAATTTAAAATCTTTCACTTTCTGTACAATATCTTTTTTATCTTTTCGTCATAATTTTCTAACAAAATTTCCGTAACTAAATATAAATTTCCTGTGCCATCTCCCTATATAAAATGGTTTTGTTGTTGTCGTTGTTTTTGTTCAAGAATCCAAGATGTTTTATAGCTGGCCAAAGTTACAAGCTCAGATTTTCTTAAAAATTATTTTAAAAACTTTCGTGGGATATTTAATTCTGATTTCAGATGACTAACTTCATTGATTTCTTTTTGACTATTGAAAGGAAATTTAGCATCAAATTCACTGAGTCTTTGCTGAAATCATCTCTCGTTATATTGTCTGCTTTAACTCTGATTTTTTGATGCAATAAACAGCTTTTTTATTTTGCTCTGCCACAGCAAATTGTAGTTGCTCATGACATTTTTTCTTTCAGTCCCTTTTGTCCTTTACCGTTTTGACCATAATACTAGCTTTTATATCTCCACTCAATTTTATATCAGTAGTAAGACTTTTAAATTTGAAAATTTTACCAAATTCATTTTATAAACTAAAAAAATTTAATCAAATATTTTAATTAAAAGTATTTTCATTTAACTATCAATTATAATTTATATAATTATCACTATAATTTGTACTGTCTGAATAAAAATATTCAAAGGAACATATTGTAGTGTTACATCAATGTGTAAAAAAAAAAATCACTTCAACTGAATCATCTTGTTAACACCAAGTAAGTAGATTGGTGATGTGTTTGGGTGTGGAGTCGCGTATTACAACACACCAATACCATCTTAAGCAATATTGCCTTCAAAGTGAGGTGTAGGCTCCCAAAGCAATACACTTGTATTTAGTGGAAAAATATTTTATACTGCTTCAGTTTTAAAAAAATAACTAAAATCAATTAAAATTAGTTAAAATTTCACATTCAGTTCCTCAATTGTACTTGTCACATTTCAAGCAGCCTTGTGTGGCCCGTGGTTCTTGTATTGGACAGGAGAGGCCAGAGGCTATTTGCATTTAAATCTAGGGACCCTGCATCCATACCTGGGTGGATTCCTACTTTTCTTGCTCTGCAGCTACTTCCTGCTTGTCTGGTTCCATAGCACTCACAAATTCTAGGAGTAAAGCAAAGTAAGTCTTGTATAATTAGTGGTCTCTGAAGGATCTGATGACCATGACTCAAAGGCTGGATGACTTCCCTCAGTGCTAGGCCCTCAGGGCAAGAGTTCTCACCTCAGGGACAGTTTGTGGGTTATAATATTGGGACAGGGCCAAGGCACGATCTGTAGGTCAACTGCAGCTTCCCTTCCTCTTCCCATGGGTTCCTAAACCATGACCTCTGGAGCAGCCTGACTTGGACTTAGTTGGATGGGAATTCTGTCAGCAGAGATGGCATTCTCATGGTTCTGGAAGAAACTGGTTTTATTTTTACACCATTAATGAAGGTGTTAGGGGAGAGCTGCCCCTCAGCAAGTTGGCTAAGAATGTTTTCAGAACTCCATCTTTAAGGATAGTCACAGGCCAACATTTTTTTATCCTATTTGTGTCCGGGTGTGATTCTTTTCCCTTTTGTTTGTTAATCTGTGGATGTATCAGTTACGGTCTGTTCAGGAGACAAAAATCACAGAAATTTGAAAAAGGAAAATTTAAAGAATTATTCATTAATAACAGAGGATTAACTACTACGGGGTTAGCAGAGGATTAGCCAATAAGTTGGAAAAGAGAATGTAAAGAATACAGCAATGACGACTACAGGGAGCAGCCACTACCTCTAGGGCAGGATCAAATTGGTAAGTAACTGCCCCTCATCCACCCCAAAAGCTGAGCGTCAGACCCCCTCGGACAGGCCGTGGCCCTGTTGCCACTGCCATCACAGTCAGGCCAGGAGCTGCACGCAGCCCTAGTACACACTGTCTGTTTACAAGGTGACAGAACTTGTTGGGAATCCATGCACTCGGTGCCTACAAGTTATGGCTGGGGATAGTCCTAGGCTTGCTTCTGCTGCACCTCACCAGAAAGCAGCCCTCTGGGTGCCTGCCAGACTCAGTGGAAACTACCTGCAAGGGTGCTGCCGAGACTCGTGGTGGGGGAGTACGCCAGTGGGGGGGTGGGCCCCCCAGGCATTCCTCATGCTGCTGGCCACTGGGCCCCACAGGAGCAGCTAGCCAGGACACACCTGACAGAGAAGCCCCTTCCTCCTGCACTACCCCCTCCAGCACCCTAACAAAGCTTAACCTGATGTCAGCTGGCAATGGTCCAGCTCCGGGATCAGAAAGGGGGCAGGGAAGGGCGGATCGGTGCTGAGAGGTAGTTCCTCATAACTTTGAAGTCTTGAAGTCTAAAGATTCGCGCCTCATTAGCTCTGGGAAGTTTTCTTATACTATTTCTTTGATAATTTCTTACTTTTCTTTTTTCCCACTTTTCTATGGTTTTTAGAACTTTTATTAGTCAAAGGTTAGCCCTCTGTCTTTTTATCTTATCCTTAATTTTTTATCTCCTGTCCCTTTGCTCTGGGTTCTGGGAGATGTCCATAACTTTATCTTCTAATCTTTCTATTGTAGTTTTTCTTTGATTATATTATTTTTTAATTTCAGTAGCTTTTATGTTTGTTTACATATTGTATTTTTTTCTAAGCCTTCCGCGTTGTGTTCTTTTACAGTTATGTCTTTATAGTTATAATCATCCTCTCAAAATGTGTCAGAATCTTTTGTTTCATGATAACTGATTCTCCTTTCCACTGATGTAAGTTTGCACATTTGGAAAAGTTGTTTTTCCCCTTGCTTTAGTGGGTCGGACTACCTGAGTTTAAGTCATAGCCCTGATATATACTATCTATGTGTATATGTATGTATATATATTAAATAGGTGTGTGCGTGTATATATATATACATATATATATGTAAGCTATACTATATATGACCTTTTAACATCTTAATTTCTTCATCTATAAAATGAGGATGATAATAGTACCTATCAGAAGTATTATGAGAGTAAATGAGATAATTTATGAAAAGTACTTAGCACAGTGGCTTTCACTACTATTTTTGTAAATATGCCTCATTATTTTTGACTGGTTATAATCCATTTAATTACTATTTTAAAAGCGCATCTAATCTGTAAAATACTGTTCTTTACTACAACTGTGGTTCCTGCTGCTATTGGTACCACCACTACCATAAATACCTTCAAACAAACAAACCTAGTCATTAGCAGAAATTAGGACAAAATTAATGGCATGATATTTGAAGATATTTAAAGTTTCCTTTCCTTGGGATTTTCTTCCAAGTTTTTAAGTTTTGAAAATGTACAAGCCTATAAAAAAGTGAGAATAGTTGAATGAATCTCCTATACTTTTTACCTAGATTTATCAACTGTTATTCACATACGCTTTTCCCCCCTCAATGAACCATTTGAACATAAGTCGCAAACGCCATAAAATTTATCCCTCAATAAATAATTCAGACATTTCCTAAAAATAAGGACAGTCTCTTCATAACCACAATAATATACCATCATCACACTGAATAAAATTAACATTAATCCAATAAAAGTATCTAATCTAATATGCAGTTCCTTTAAAATTTTTCCAGTTGTCCAAAAATGTCTTTTTTATCTCCACCCCACCTCCAGATCCAATTAGTGTTCGTGCATTTCTTTTGCTTTTGCTTCTTAAGTCTCTTCTAATCTAGAATAGAGCTTTTGCCATTACTTATTTTTCACGGAACTATCCTTTTTTCAAACTCTGTACGAGTGGTCGTGACAGACGTCCCACGGGCAGGGTTTGCCTCACTGGCTCCTAATGATTCAATTCAGGTTGAACCCTTTTGTCCAGAAGGGCTGCTGTGCACTTCCTGTTCAGTCACTTCAGAGGGCAGGTGTCATTAGGTTATCCCACTTTAGGTAACTTCGAGTTTGATCACTAAGGTGCAAATCGTTATGAGCTCTCCATTTTTAAAGACAATATGAGTTCTGGGTTCATATTGTACTTTCATTGCCACAGATTTCAAATCAGACACTCCTCCATGGAGCCTGGTGCCTGGTTCTTTTTCAGGGGACGGTACTTAGAAATCAAAATCTGGGTGCTGTGTGTGTTC
Organism: Pteropus medius; assembly: GCF_902729225.1. Classification (NCBI taxonomy): domain Eukaryota; kingdom Metazoa; phylum Chordata; class Mammalia; order Chiroptera; family Pteropodidae; genus Pteropus; species Pteropus medius. The sequence goes on from NW_024350397.1 coordinate 2,173,515, forward strand.
TGTGCCGATGTGTGCCCTTGTTTCTAGGCTTTTTCTGTGGTCAGAGCAAGGAATTAAATTTAAGAAAAAGTTACTAGTTTACACTGCTCTTCTCCCATTGAAATCCACCTTCCTCACTTTTCCCTAACTCCATATTTGTATCTTCCCCTTTTCCCACACTGAAAACCGGGGTACCCCAGGGGAGATGTAGATTTAATCATTTGCTTTATGCTACCTACAGTACACATAACAGTACCTGCATCAAACACCAGCAGACTACCGTATAAGGATCATAATTTCCTGCAATTTTTTTTAGGGATTGGAAGTTACACAACTCAGGGAGTACAATCAAAGCACGCTGGTCCATAGTTACTTGAATTTATTTTCTCTGTTTTGTTTTGTTTTGTTTTTTTTTCCTTAGAATGTTAAGTCTTACATATTAATTTTTTAAAAACAAATATGGGGTAGTCTCTTTTGTTTCTTTATTATTTTGTTTATAAACACTTCAGATGTTACCAGGATAAATCATAGTTTAAGACCCTGGAAAGTATTTTAGCTAACATATTTACCCATTTTCTTATGTGAGGCAGGCTCTGTATGGATCAAAGATTGGTTAGAAAGAATGAGTTTTCCTTCAAACTTCTATGTGTATTATTTAGCCAACAAATATAGCCTTTCTGAGGAGTAGTGGCCCGTGAAGTGCTGCTGGGAGCACCAGGTGTGCGTGCCCTCGTGTATTTACACTCACAGCACACGTGGAACTTCGGTGCACCTTTGTGTTCAGACATCCTCTTTCCTCTGTTTGCTGCAGATCCTCCAAGACAGAGGTGATGCCATTTGTCACTGTTCCTCCAAAGCTGAGCATGTTTTGTGAATGAATGATTTCTTCCCCAGAGTAATATTAAATGTTGCCTCTTTTATCCTGGCTCTCTCGTTTGAAGAGTTCGTGTTCTAGGATCACCTTTCTCACATTTCTTCAGATGAAAATAAATAATAGTTAATTTTTTAGTTTCACTGGTAAATATTTTTCTTAGTTGGGAGACATGATCAATTAAATTTTAGATGGAATTGGTGAATAACTGAGAAATTACTCTATATGGTGGTCTATGTTAGATGCTTTGAAGACTTTTAAAAAAAAGAGTATGAGAAAATAAACCCTGCTAGTGAGGGAGACATGGTATAACATTTCAAAAATACTGTAGCACAACATATTTTATTTTACCACTTAGTGCATGCTCGGTTACTAAGTGAACACACACATAGGGAGTGGAACGAACTCTGTGGACTTGGAAAACTTAATGGGAAATCACAGATTTGGCTGAGGGAGAAGTGGTTGCAATTTTGGGGGTGGCAGGCTGGGGAGCCTAGCCCACCAAGGCAGGAAATACTAGTGAACTTGGACAATAATAAATGTTTTAGTTTGGGCTGCTTTAGCAGGATACCATAGACTGGGTGGCTTAAATAACGAACACTGATTTCTCACAGTTCTAGAGGCTGAGAAGTCTAAGATCGAGGTGTTGGCACATTCAGTGTCTGCTGATGACCCACTTCCGGGTTCATTGATGGCCATCTGCTCACGTGGTAGAGAAGTCAAGGGAGCTCTCTGGGGTCTCTTTTATAAGGGCACTGGTCCCATTCATGAGGGCTCCACCTTCATGACCTAATCACCTCCCAAGGGCCCCACCTCCTAATGCCATCACATTGGGGGTTGGTTTCAACTTGCGAATTATGGGGGAGGCACAAGCACTCTGTCTATAGCAATAAACACACAGTTCATGAACACACCTGGCACTTACCTTGCAGAGGGCTTTGCCTTTACCTATAACTGGATTATTTCTTAGGGCTGCTGAGGAATTCCATATGGGATGGGAAACAACCCCTGTTTCGGGGCGCTGTTTCCTGTAGAGAGGTCTGGGGATTCCTCATGATGCCTCTCTCCACCCTTTTAGGCCACTGATGTCTGGACTGTTCACATAACAGAAGTCTCCTGCCTGGGTCCATGTGTCCACCCTGCTGGCCCCACGCTGGGGTCTTTGTTCTGAGCCCGGAGCCCCAGTGGCCGCCTGAGCGCATCTGGAGAGCTGGCTGACAGAGGGACCTGTGTTCTGTCCCTCTGCCCTGTCTCTGCTTCACTTGGCATGAATTAGCAGCTCATGAGTGGAGAAAAGGAATTCATTTGGAGTGGAAGATGTGATTTTCGTGAGGAGGGTTTCTGATACCAGGTGGCAGAGATGGCTTAAGGGCTGACAGTCCTTTATCAGCACAGGCAGCCTGTGAAGGGGAAGTGCAGATGTGCTCAGTATCTGGTATTTGACCCTGAATTGACCCAAGTCACTGTCAAATCCAATGTTAGAAGGGAATCTTAAACAACAACCCAGAGAAATTTTAAAATACTGATGAAAAAAATATGAAAATGAGGGAAGGATCATGGATCGGTTTTAAAGTTAGAATTTTTTTTTCTTTTCACAAAAACTAAGCTTTCCCTTTTCCTGTATTAAGAGTAAATGCCTAGATTATTTCACATTACCCCTCAAGCCTACATTGGGGCCCCTCACATTTTTAGATTACCTTGATTGAGATCCTAATAGCCAAGATTTTTTTGTTGTTGTTTATTTTTGTTGGTTTTTACAGAAAAGTGAAAGAAAATTTGATTTATCCATTTAATGAATGTTTATTTGTTAGGCAACCTGTCAACTTCTGTTAAGAATCCAGGCCAGGAAGTGAGATTGGTACAAACTCCGGTCTCCTAGAGTCGGAGGCCCACCATCGGAGGCAGACTTACAAAAAGCAACAAGTCAACAGTGGGTTGTAAGTTGGGGCTTTGTACCAGGAAAAGGAGATGCCTAGGGCAGCTCCATGAGGAGGTGACATGTCAAGTGAACAGGTTATCCACAGATAGTTTGAAAGTCACGAAAGGTCAAAGGTCCGTAAGCTATGTCAGTTTGGAGATTTATTTTCAGTGCCACCATAATAAGTTTTGAGCTGATGCCTGTTAGGGTTGCCTTGTTTATGAAACGGAATAACTTTATCGATTAGTCCTGCCACATCTGATAAACATTGATCTCCGATGAATGGTTTTGGCTTGGGTCCCCTAGGACATGTAGATGCTGCGGGAAGGTGTCTGGTTGTGCTGTTGGCTGTGGAGCTTTTTCTTTCAATAGTTTTTCTTATTTTGATGGAACATTATTCAAATAGTAGCACCTATTCCGTTCTTTATAGAAGTCTTTAGAGGCTTTAGCCTGGGACAGTTCATTGTGAAACACCTTTGCTTATTACTTTTTAAGATGCCACCATGTCCTGTCTGACATGACATAATTATTTAAAAAGTCTTTTATGTGTTTTTTCAAACTTATTAGAATGTCACAATATATTAAAAGAAAACTTGGAGCCTTATAGCTAAACCATTTACTTATAAGATTTCAAGTATAAAGTTAGAACAATTTTCTATAAAACGTTAAGTGACCATTTTATGAATATTTTTGTGACAAATTATTTCCTGTCCAAATGAGGAATCTTTTTATAGGAAATAATAATGGGGTATATTATTGGGTATAAAAATTTTCTTTTTTTAATTAAAAAAAAAGCCTTCAGCTTCTTGAGGAGAGCCAGGGGTTACACATCCCCCACTTCCCCAACTCTAGGTAACCGAAGCAAAACAGAGAATTTGTTGACTTACATACTAGAAGAGACCAAGGGAGAAGCCGGCTTCAGTGGGGACTCCAGTGCCCTCGTGTTCTCTTGCAGCAGACGGGCCCGAAAAAGGGCTGGGGCAGCTCTTATAGCTTTGACCCAGAATGAAAGAGGAGAGATCGATTTCTTCTAGTGCTACTGAATAAAATCTTATGCAAGGGATCTCTTCGGCCTGGGTCATGTGCCCACTGCTGTGAATGAAAGAGAGGGGAACCTTGCGGGGCTTATCCTTGCCATGAGGGGAGCGTGGGACATGGTGCTGGGGAGAGGGGAAGAATTCCCATAGGTACAAAGGGTACAGTGCAGACAGAACCACATCATATGTGCCGGGAGGGGCTGCCGTCGTGAGAGCGGCCTGTGTTCGGGCTGATGCAGGGCCGGAGTACGGAGGAGAGGAACATGCAACACCAGTGGTATCTACTGCTTGTTTCCTTCCTCCTTCTGCAAATAGTCAGGTGAGCCCTGAAGTTATGGGCTGAAGTACCGTGCTTCTCAAACTTGGTTTTATTTAAGTACCTAAATGCCCCAGAAGAATGAACTCATGATTGGGGATGAGGGTGGCAGAAGAAAACAGTCAAATATGATGTCGCATAAATAATGGAAATAATACCATTTCTTCACTGCTTTAGAAGTGATGGGAGGGGATTCACAGGGAGGAAGGGGAGGTTATGTGTGCCCAGAATTATTCTTGTGACATTTCCAGGCTCCTGTTAGTAGAAAGGTTTTGCAAGTGTGTCTTCTTAGTGGGCAGCCCTGGGGTCATGTTGGAGGTTAGTGTGTTTTAGGGGAAATACTTATCCACGGGCTTTCTCAGTGAAGAACGTGACTGGTGATCTTCGTTCAACCATGAATTCCATCACACGTAAACGAAGTTAGAGTCTCAGCGGTCCCTCGTGCGCCTTCTTCACCTAACTCTCAAGCTACATTTTTATTTTAGAGCTTTTGTCTTATGCCGGAAACTGTCTTGGCAAAATATCTGCTAAAAAAGCCTGCATGTGGAGCTGCTCTTTATTGTAGGTGAATTAATTACTTCATCTGCGTTTTTACTCTTTACTGTGTCATTCTTTTTCTTTTCAAAGAAAAATGGTGATTCCTCCCTGAGTCTGGAAACCAGCCTCCCTCCATCTTTCGTGGGTAACCAGAGCCCATTAGTATAGAGTAAGCCTTTAAAGTCACTTTCCAGTTGCTTACAAATTTGTCTAAAGGGAGGATTGGGAACCCAAACCGCTGTTCAGTGTGCTGGGTTTGTTTTCTTCGGAGCTTACGAGTTCACCGTTGTACCCAGAGGAAGTCACCAGTATCCTCCAGAAGCGACGTGGGTGCTCTCAGGCGAGCTGAGGCCTGGGTCTGAGCTGCCTTCCCCTGTCTTCCCTGAAGATTTGGCCCCATCTGGCTTCACATCCAATACCCACCACTCCCAATTGCTCTCGCTGAAAAATTTAGTAAATCTTGCTGAGAAAAATCCTCTTTGTCAGCCTGGTCTCAACATGTCCTGAGTTATCATTAAAAATATGGCGACCGAGCAGTGGTCGTTCAGTTATTAAAATCTGTTCTTTCATTCAGCTATGAGACAAAGAAAAGCACTGAGTTAAATCCGGCCCGTCAACCAGTTGTTCAGATCTATCTTCTGAGCACATTAAAACACATAGTTGTACAGTGTCATTTGATGAGGGTGCTTTATCCGCCAGGCTGTCTCCTCTTTGCTTAAACAGGTGCCACCACATTGGGCACAGAGCCTCATCACCTTGTCGCCTGTGGTGGCGGAGTTTCTGTCCATTTCAATTCTGAAACGGAGCTTGAAGAAAATTTCAAGCGATCTGTATGAATGTGCTTCCCCCAGTGTCTATACCTAGCCTCCTAGTTTTAAATACGAAATACAGGATTTATTTCCTTTCAAAATTTGCCCCTTTTTTGGGAGGGTGAGGTGATTCACACAGGAGGGTTTTCTCATGGGAGACATCAAGGTTATTCACCCTCTGAAATTACAAATAAATATTTTAGAGAAGCAGATAGTACATTCTATACGATTTAGGTGAGCTGCTGCCTGTGGCTGCTGAAGGCCTGGCTTTTGCAGTGCTGCATCTTCATTCCTAGCCTGTCTTCATTGTTATGGAGCCCAGGGCCCTCTCTTGGCCTCTAGCACAAATAGTTCTCTTAGCCCCTGGAGCCCTGATTCCCTAGCTTCCTTGATGTCTGTCTCCAGAAACACCAGGGGTGTGTAGCGTATGCAGAATAGAGAAGAGCCCGCCTCTGCAGATGCCTCAGGCCCCGCCCCCTTTAGCCATCTTTCCTTCTGAATCCACAGTTACTCCAAAACACCCGGTTTTCTTGTAATTCTATCCCTAAGGTTATATTGGTTCATACTGTTTAGCACGTCAGTCTCTCACCTTGAGGTTTCCCACAGGTCCCAAATTCTCTAGTTTTCCTTTTCTTCTTTGGTTATACTAAGAAAGCACTACATTGTATTTGGGGAAACGATGTATCCATAACTATATTGACCATAACCACAATAGTAACTATATTAATATTTGTTACTCCCATCCTTGTTGATGCAGGTATGTACCTTCTTACTGGGTGCAGTGGTCATCCATCACAGTTCTCAGGGGACTCTCTGTGGGTTGGGGTAGATGGTTGTCTTTCAGGAACCTCACTGGACTCCTTGGCCCATCGTAGTCTTTAGAAGCTGGAATTTTAATTACACGATATCTGTATCTATATCTATATCTATATTTATATCTATCTCAGTCTGTGGCTTCAGGCAAAACATTCCATCTCTTAAACTTGCCTCTAAAATGGGGAAAATATTTAATGATGAATGAAGATCTGGTTACCATTGGTGACGAACTTGCACAGGCCGAGCACATATATTTTCATATTTGTTTCAGTGACAGCTACTGGTATTCTGGCTTTTCTCACATTTGAAGGCATCATATTTGAGGAGAATGCTTTGAGGACTGTTTCTGCAGAGGGAGAGAGGGCTGGAATTCACAGGTGTGTTGTGTTTGTACAGTCGTGGTAAAGTGGTTTGGTTTTAGATTGTAGTAAGATCTAGAATGACATGCTTCTTTCTTTCTTTCTTTCTTTCTTTCTTTTTTGTGCTGCCATATGACACAATTCCCACCTGGTCCCAGGCCTCTCTTTTTTCTTCTCCGAATATCTCCAGGAAAATACCGCCCTTTTACTAAGAAATAGAATGTTTTTATTTGAAGAACCAGCCAGTGAGAATGACATCTTCACAACTGAAGTCTTCTGTGCTATGCACCTGTGTGCTACAGGGGAGGAGAATCTCTAGACCTTTTTGTTTTTTTCCTCCTTCTTCCCTTCCTGCCTTTTCTTCTCCCATCGTCCCAATAAATACACAAAACAAAAGTCCTGTGTGGGCTCTGGAACTGCCCCACCTGAATTGAATCCAGGCTTGGCCCTAACGCCTGGACAAGTTGCTTTACGTTCTGTGTCTCAGTTTCCTGATCTGCAAAATGGGAATGAGCACCGTTCCTACCTCAGGGAATTATTATCAATTTTAAATGAGTCAACGCATGGAAAACACTTAGAGTGCCTGGCGCCATGTCAGTATTAGTGACCATTAAACCAAAATCATATGGGTCATTCTATCCTGGAGTAACTGTTAAGAAAAAGGATTTTAGAATATTTTAGAATGCTGCATTCTAAACTATTACTTTTTCCGTGTTTTCACAGTAAAAAAAAAAAAATTCTAGTCACAATTTTGGGTGGAAAGGCTCAGCTTTAATTAGAGAAAATATCCTATGCAGTTTCCCCCAAGTTTCAGAGAAAGTAGAAAGTTATTCTATTCTGTATGTGGCCGGAGAAAGAATAACTCACCTCCTGAACATCGTGTATGCCAAGCACTGTGATGCATGCTTACACTTAAAGCTGTAAAAATCTCATGAGTTTGTTCCAATACCCATTTTACAGGAGAGTAAAAAGGCGTGGAGAGGTGAGGAAACTTGCCCAAGTTTAGGAAGTGGCTGGACTCAGTCTGTCCAATTCCTGAGCCGACCAGGGCACCTGCATATGCTCTGCCTCCCTTGTGGCTACAGGGTTGCTGAACAGAGCAGGGGAGAGTTAGTCAGTTTATTATCGTTTTAATCATGGCATCTGTTAGGGTCAATATTTTAGTAATGCATTTCCTTTCAAAGGCAGTTTTAATGTTGACAAATGTCTGCTTCTAAGTCACCTGGCCAAAAATAAGGAGTGAATTTATGATTTCTTGTTTTTTATGGTTCGATTCAGATTTACTGCACAAAACTTCCTTTTATAGCTGTAAAACCACCAAAGTTCTTCACTGAGCTTGACGGTAACTTACCTGAATAAGCAAGAGCAGGGAGTGCCCTGGTCCTTGAATTTCTAGCTGCTCTCTAATTCCATTCCAGGAGGGACCACAAGAGAGGCCTCATCTGATTCACTTGGCATGAGTCTCAAGTATGTGAGAGGGTGACTTTGAACTTCTTGTTGTTCTTAGATCATGATGCTGAAATAATTCAAGCATCTATAGTAGAGCATGGCAGGTAGTTCACACCTTAGTTCTTCAGCCTCTGGTGGCTGTGGGAGCTGCGGCTTTGTCATCCTTCCTGGAAGTAACTGTTAGTCACATCTTAATCCTGAGCCACACATTTATAGCCATTTGAGTGAAGCAAATTTGACAGCAACACTGAGTCAATAATCTCAACCTTGACTTTCAAGACAGAACTAGTAAACAAACTAAATCATATATAGTTTATTATCTATTATTTTAAAAAGTCCCCAATAAGTAAATCTTTAAAAAATTATTTATTATCCCACATATTTTAAGTTGTTCATTATTCTTTAGACTCCTAATATTGTTACAGATTTGGAAGTTAAAAGAAAAAATATCTTTCTACTATAGAATGTTGCAATTTTATTTAATGGAAAAAATATTTTCTTGCTATTCTCATTCTTCTGGAAGAAAATGTTCCACTGAATAATTGATGCTTCTAAAATGAAGTCTTGTGTTTTTATGATAGTATAATAGCTTCATTATCTAAGTAAATGTTAGACATTCCTGAATATTAACTATTTTCATGTGATAAATATTTTGAATATAGAAAAACTCAGCCCACCTGATGGTTCTCAGGTGAAATTCAGACCGTGATTTATATAGAACCAGAGATAATTGCAGATGGTAGAACTAATAGCAACATGCAAATCATCAACTCTTAAGAACTTTTTGAAGGTCTTTCCATGGTTTTGGTCAACTAAAATAAGATATAAAGATGAAATTTAATTATGTAATTTGGGATGGTGAATGTATTATTATATTTTCACACTTTTTAAAAGAATTGAAACAAATACCGTCACTTATGATTGTGTAACTTTTGTTTTGATTTTGTATAAAATAAAATATTAATTGCATTGTTTTTCATAACAGAGGGTCAAAATAAAAGCACAGTGTCCCCTAGTATTTCATATCCGGATCTGAAGTTCCTGCTTCTAAAATGTATGATTGGCTTGAAATTATGTAAATACCCTCATACTACTGACTTATACTTTAAAAAAAATTATTTCTGAAGATTCCATAGCAGCTTCTTGTTATCTGAGAATAATTAGAACCAGAAAAAGGCCATTTAAAGGAATGCACTTAAGTGGGAACCAAAATTTTATAACATGATGAAAAAAAGCTTTGGGACTTTATCTTACCCCCAAAAAAACACACACAAAAAATTATGAAAATAAATTTATTTTAGTTTATATTTAATGAAATTTAAATGATCATTTTGACCACAGCTCTTTTAGAATGTGCAATGCAAAAATCAAATTTTGATTGTTTTGAGAGGAGTAAATTTTTGGACAAAATTGTTGGATGGTACGCTGTGGTGCTTTTAAAGTCATGTTTGACATTGCATTATATCTTCAAGATGGCCAGTTTTATAAAAATATTCGAGGTCTTAGTCATTTTTCTTTGTGACTTTTAGATTCTTTAGTATTAAACTCCTTCCATGTTGAAATTTTTGTCTTGCCATTAACTTAAAATTTTTCTCTTAAATGATTGTTTTCTCATCAGACTGTCACCATTTGCTAAGTCACCATTTGCTATTGTTTTACGTGTTATTGGGCACGTTTTCTAATGTCATTTTGATTAACCTCATGAAATTCTGAATTTGGGGGACAAGATTTGCAATTTCAGTTTGCAGTGGATATCTGTCATTATGTGGGAGGTGCAAGACACTGATAGACAGGCTCGGGCTGACAGGCTCACACTGATTGTGAACAAGGACAGTGTCTTGGGTGGGGATTCAGGTCATAAAATGTTTGGTTAGTAGGAAATATGCAGTGTTTTGAAGGCATGTTTCTCTGGAAAAGCTCCTAACTAGATAGGGCTTTGGATAATGGCTTCTCATGTAACAAGGAACCCTGATTTATTTGCATGTGTCCCCTGTAGTCTGCTCTGTAGGGGACAGATTCACAAGTGGGGAGATCCCCGTGCTTGTCTCCGTTCTGCCAGTGAGGAGTTATATGATCGCAGACGAGCCGCTTCATGTCTTTTGGTATAAATTCACTAATCTGTGAAATGAAAAGGTCGAGCTAAAGTCCCTTCTAGTCACAGCATTCTGTGATTGATATTTTAAGCCTGGCAAGAGCTTTATCACTCTGTTTTCATAGACTGCTATAAGTTAATAGTCATCGACCAACTCCTTTTAGTTTTTTCGACTATATATATGTATATTATATGTAAGTTATATATATATATACATATATATATATATATATATCATATATATCCATATTAATCATACTCCTGGTAAATTTATAATCAACACTTTGGAACAATTTTACATTCTGCTCTTTTTAATAGTGTTATTTCTTATATAAGTGTTTTCCTATATACCATAATCTAAATAGCTTTCTCTTTTTCACATTTATCCATTCTAATAGCTGCTTATTAGTCTATTGAGTAAATGTGTGTACACATACGTGTGTGTGTATGTGTGTGTATACATATACATGTACACACACACACACACACACACACACACCCATATATCCTGGCAACTGAGCATCTCTGTACTTCAGAGTTTTGGGGAATTGGGGGGCCATGTTACCATAGACATCTCTTTAGGTAGACAATTTTGTCAAAAGAGCTTCTCACACATGTAGCACAGTTCTGTGTGCCTTTCAGTCTTTAAGGGCCTTTTGCTGCTGCTATAAACAGGAAGAAACAAACTAAGGCAAAGCATCTGGCTGAGTGAAGCAGGGGGAGGAACAAGGAAAACTGGAAGAACATTGTGTTTTGCTGCTGCCCAGCAGGGCAAAGAGATCCTGGGGAGCCTGGTGTGAAATAGCAAGGGAAGCAGGGAGGGCTCAGAAGCCCTTGCTCTAGATGTGGCATCTTCAGGTGCCCGGCTGACCCTGCCACACTATACCTAGTATCGGATCACCTGGGAAGGCTGGTGGCCTTTGGCTCATGCTGGTGGCCTGTTGCACTCAGCTGGTCCAGAGAACAGAGCCAGAAGGGAAACAATCTTAAGGAGCAGATGTGTTCACAGCAGGAAAGCATCCACAGACTGAGTCTGCTAATCCAACATTATTAAAAATTGCAGCACTTTTCATTTTATTTCAAGATCTTGGAGATTTTCAATGCGTCCTTGGGGAATAATAGCTTGTTCATCCATTATAATTGGATTTGCTACCTCTTATCAAGATAAAGGAAGCATACTTGGCACTTTTCCCTTCCTGCTTGTAATATGTAATTTGGTCTGTGGCTGTTGTTGTACCCTCTGCATATGCGGGTGAACTGTTTGCAATGCTTGTTTGACATAACTTGCCACAATTTCTTGCTTTTATTGGGTAAGAAAGAGAACTATGCGTTGATGAAATCCAGGGTAACCTGCTGTTTACAGTAGCTAATGGCAAATGTTTCCATTTAAATCAGGTTAAAACAGGTATGATCAAGGCAATGTTAGTCGTGATTTAAATTGCCAACTAGAAGAAAACTGGAGAATTATAGAGATTGCATGTCAATTTCAAATTTCACTGTGCTAGGTCATATGGGAATGAGGGATACTGACAAAGTAAGACGAAGTCCAGTATTTTCTGAGGTTTACTTAAGCACAAACTAATTTGGTCCATCTCATGTAAGTACATGTTTCTCAGCTTTGGAAGTTACATCCTATAATTTTTAACCTTTTTTGTTTTTCCTTTCAGGCTTCAGCTACATTGAAGACTGGTTGTTTTCCACAACTAGACGAGAAGCCCATGAAGGGATGGTGACTTCTTTTTGAGTTCGAGTAGCAGAAGAAAAGGTAATTAATTATTGATGGTTTCAGAATGCGTTTGCCATACTGTTGTGGAGGCCAGCTGCAATAGTAGCAAACAGAAAATGAGAGTTTGGATATTTTCTGTCACAAAGAAAAATAACTGATACTATTCTGATTTAGTTACGTGATTATTCTATAAACGAAACTTAGCATACTCTTCTTAAATAAGCTTTCCCAGGTAAGTCTATCCAAGGATTAAGGTGTGACCCACCTAAGCAGTTTACTCCTTTTTCTAAGACCGTGTCCTCGAGAATGTCTCCCGTGCCTGTTCTGTGTGACATCCCATGTTTAGAGAGAGAATATGAGAATCTAAGACATAAGTCATGGACAGACGTTTAAAGTATAGGGACTCATTTTAATCACACATAAATTTGATAACTCTTAACAACAGCTGCCTTATCCCTTTTCCTGGTCTCAGCTCACTTAAGCCCATGACAACTGATGGCCTCACTGTGACCAGTTCTTTCTTTGGCTGGGCTCCAGGACCAGTTCCTCTCTCCCAGCCACCTAATCCTAAATCTGGTTATCCTCCCAGGTCAGAATTTTTTACCTGATGCCCTCAGTTCTTCTGTTTTCCAGAACTCTAAGCCAGAAGCTCAGGTATCAGCCATTAGCTCATTTAGGATTTCCCAAAAGATCATCTTTCTAAAATCTGTTCACAGTATTTTGTTCATAGAGACAATCACCATTCCTGCTCACCAGTTCTCTAAGTATCAGTTTATTTTCTCCTCTTCTTCCAGTGATTGGATTTAGTTAAAAAAAAAATAATAAAATCATATTTAAATTCATATCGATCTACGTTTTTAGCCATGTCAGTCCGAGGGTCAATGGATGGAAGATACAAAGACACATCTGGAGAAATTTTGAAACCTCTGACTGTCTAATGAATAGGTTGCTTTGCCTGGAGGAAGATCTCCCTTGATGGAGATATTTCTGTAGAAACTGCACATCTGCCTGACAAGGATGTTGCAGAGGAGGAGCTGGCTGAATTGGAAAGAAGGTTTTCTAGGTTCGTTTCAACCAAAAGGAATTCTACAATTTCTTAATCGATGGCCCAAAAGAAGTGAGGTTTTTGGTGTGTGTTTTGTTTGTTTGTCTGTTTTTCCCATACTTTTAAAAAAGTGAGCAAAGATATACAATTAGATTCTTGTAATTTCTGGTGCATCTATCATGCTTTGGAGGTGATTTTCTCGAAACTCTTATTCCCAAGTGTATTTCCTGAATAGCTCCCTCTTAGCCCTCATGACCTTGGAGGGCTGTCTGGAGATAGAGTGATTTCATGGATGTACTTTCGTGGAGATGTGGTGCTCCAACAGTGCTTCAGAGAGCAGCTGTCTGAAGTACGTGCGTGGTTTGCTTAGTTGGGAAGGAGATTACCATCAGTTGATTATAAACCTGGCTCTTAGGATCTTAACATGTCGAACCCCACCCACTCTGCCACGCTTGAACCCCGAGTGTTTGCCTCCCACGGCCAAGCCTCCCCCATTTACCATTCCTTAGGGACGGCAGACATGAGATAAAGCACCATGTGGTAGTTGTTTTTGAAAACGTCTAAACATCCCATGACCATCCCTGGAGGTCATATTCACTTGAGACTATAAAGTTTTATGGTTCCATTTCCTCATTACTCGTCCCTTTTCCAGAAGGAAGTATTTCCTCCTCCTTCCTTCTAAACGGGGCATTGCTTTGTCCTTACCTCCTGTCCTTGGTTTGGTTCCTTTTTATTAACTATATGCAGACTGTGTCTCTTCACTTATCACTAGAATATTAGTTCCATGAGGCAAAGAATTTCTTTCTGTTTTGTTTGCTACTTTACACTGAGCACCCAGAACAGTGCCTGGTGCATAGTAGGTGTCAGTGAACATTTACTTAAACGGTAATAAATGTATCTCCCTGAACAAACCAAAAGTTCCCTAGGGACGGGACCAATCCCTCCGACCACGAATTTCTCACTGGACTGATGCAGCAGCTGCTGTCTTCACTGACTACCAGTCTGCGGGGTGTCATAACACACACTGTCCCTCTCCCAGAAGGGCTGAGGAAGTGGTGTGTTGTACCGTGCTGTACGGGTGATCATAGGCTAAGCTGTGCCTATCTGCTCCTTAAAGCATAGAAGATTCTTTCCAAGATGCTTACAAATGAGATGTGGAAGGGATGCAAAGCCAAGAGGCAGCATCCTGTCCATGTAGGACTTTTTAACTTGCTGTGTTCACCAGCCCCACCCAGGAAACCTTTCAGATGGCTTGCAGCTGGGTGGGGTGAAGGTGGGGTGGCAGGAAGGGCGTGTGCTGATGTCACAATGAGTCTTCCCCTCTGGTCAGGTCTGAGAGGAAGTGTGTGGTAAGTCACGCGGAGGCAGAATGTCTGTCCCTGATAGGGGCTAAAGCGGCTCTTTGGTTTCCCTTTTAAGCCTGTTCTTAAAGCCTGCCTCTGTTTAAATAAATGAATGAGCACAGAGAGGAGCTTTATTGAATATGCATAATTGGATATGCAACAGATCCAAAGTCTGGCTGATGGAAGAATCAAATCTAATTCTGATGATCTAATCGTATCTTTGAATAGATGTCCTGAGGGTAAGTTTCGGGTTTTTGGCTTCCCATCACAGGTGATCATAAAAAGGAAGGAGGCAAGGAGGCAGATTTTTCCAGAAACTCTATGCTTAAATGAGTTTATCCGGATAGGAAATTTTAGGTACAAAGACTTTAAGGCACAATAATAGTTGTCTTTCCATCAGCTGGTGAATAATTTTGAGACAGTCTTGAGATGTTAATTCAATGAAACCATGGACTTATGTTTCTCGTTTCTCTCTCAGACACAAATGCATGTGCACACGCACACACACATGCACGCACCATTCCGACATTAGAAATTATTGTGCCTTCGCGTGTCAGGCTTTGTGCTGTCGTAGCTAGAGTCTCTGTTCCTCACAAAGTATTTATGAAGCTCTCATTCCGTATCATGTAGTTGCTGCCAACTTGCCTTCCCTGTGCTCCTACGCATGCCCTGAACCTCGCTCTCCAGCCCTGCCATGCTCTTCTGCTCCACCAGAGTTCCATTCGCCCTGAGCCATCACCTTCACAGTGTGCTAGACAAAATCCTGCTCCCTACAATGCCAATTGCAAACGCAAGGCCCATGTAAAATCTTTCCTGCCCCCTCCTCCACGGGAAGCTCTTCTCATTTCAGCCCTGCAGCTCCCTGTGCTTCCCTTATGGCCTTCGCCTTCTCCTCCCCATGACAGCTCTAGTGAGGCAAGCCCAGCAGGTAATACCCAGCATGCAGCCAAGTTGGGTACTTCATCTGCGACCACTTTCTCCCTCCCTCCACCTTGCCTTGCCATTCTTGATCTGGCACCGAACGCTGCCACCCTTCTTAAATGCATGGTGCACTTGTTATGGCCAAAATCTTTGGCTGTAGCCTCAGGCCTGACGTCTCAGCCTGGCACAGAGGGCCCTTCTGATGCCAGCTTCCATCCCCCGCCCCATTGTACCATGTTCTATTTGTGCAAGATACTATCAGCTTTCTGAAAATACCAGGTTCAGTCTCAACCTTGTGGCCTTGCACAGGCTGTTCCTGCTAACTGGAATACCTTTCCCCATCCTTCCCAAGGAGCTAAACGTGACTGATCACTAATGATGTCAGTCAGGTGCCTCCTCAAAGAAGCCAGCTGGATCAGGTATACCTGTTGGGGAGGGGGCTTCCGAGCCCCCCCCGGACAAAACTCGCATTAGAGCATGTCCCAGACTGTGTGCTTTAGATGCTGCTCTCCAGCTGAATGGACTGCAGTAAAGGCAGGACTGAATGCCTGGCCTCTATCATTGCACGTAACACATAGGTGTTTAAAAAATGTCTGGCTTTCTGATATTCATCCTTAAACCTGCCAACCTTATTTAATACTTTTCATTTTAGGTTGTTGTTTTTCTAACAATATTTGATAAAACAATCCCATCTTATGTAAAGAAGAATGACTCTATTTTAAAAAAATGGATTTAATGGCTTTATTCACTGCTTCTGTTCTCATAAGGGTCTGCCATATGCATTTACCACTACAGTAGAGAATTTAGTAAAAGTTAATGGAACAAGATAATTCCTCCGTTGCCTAAAAGCAGCTATCAGTCTAGATATTTATAAGTGGGCCGCTTATAAATATTTAGATATTTGTAATTTTATAAGTGGGCCGCTATCAGAAAACCCTGCCAGGAGATGGTCATGTATTCAGTTTCAATCAGCTCATGCTCCCCTCATCCTACAATGTGAGAAGAGAATCACGGGAGAAACCAAAGGACAAGGAGGGGCTGGTACTTCAACAGACACCAAACTCTCGAGGCTTCTACTAGGCTTAGTCATTTGGGCAAATCTTCTCCACACTCCAGGTTAGTCTGCCACATTGTGCTGGACATAACTCCTCCAGGAAACAGTCTGTGAACTTCCCTCTGACGTGTAACTGTCACGTGCAGGGCTCCAGTAAGATTCCAGGCCTGTCGTCTTCCAGGTGAGGTGGGCTCTGCCTTCACTGCAGGGATCTTTCCCAGACTAATGGCTTTCTAGTGACGTTAACCCATTTGTCACAAGCCTTTCTTCACCCCTGGACTGAGGGGGCCTCGGCTGGATGGTATTCTTGCTCGCGTATGTTAGAGTTCTCTGGGTTGGAGGTAGAGTATTAAGATGTAAAGAATGCAGAGAAGAGCATCAAGCATGAATGATGGGGTTTGCCTGAGAGGGCAAACAACTGCACTCACGTGGAAAAGGCAGTCTCTCCCTCTCTTTTCTCATGGAATTTGGGAGATTAACACTAAGTAGCCAATGAAACTGTGTCCCAGGTGTCACTTTTAGTGGCTCTAATGGCATTTGGGGCTGGGCAAAGCTTGGTTCTCCTGATGGAAATTTTTCTTTGGCTTGGGGATATTGCAGTGCAAGGCCAACAAAGGAGCAAGAGAAGTGGAAATCTCCCAGCAGTTTTCACCTCTCGTGCCTAGAAGCATCACTTGGAGGTGGAAAGTGAACACGTCTTTCGTCATCTGTATTCTCAGGCCAGGGTGGCAGTTGAGCTGAGAGGGAAAAAGAGGGAGAATTCATGGAAAAGGACATTGGGTGTCTGGGACCGTCACATCGAGAGGGGGTCAAGACAATTGAATCTCTTTCCTTAATTTAATATTTTTTTAATTTGAAATTTTGAAAATGATCGTGATCAAGTAGCAGTTGTTAAGCACCCAATATATCAAGCTATTTTATAAACCTTTGTTTTGAAATGTGTCTAAGGTAAGTGAACTCTCTCTGGTGCACAGATGGGTTCTGATGTCCTGGGAAGAACTCTTGTCCAAGTGACTAGGGCTGATTCTCAATAGATGCTTCCAGTACTGAGGGTCACAGCTATGTGCCAAAAGGAAAACAGAGGTGGAAAATCTGCTCCACGCAGCCAAACGGGCGTTAAATCCCAGGCTAATGCCAGCTGAAAAGGAGCCCTACATGTGGCCAAATGCTGTTGTCAAAAACAAGAGCTGGCTCTCGTTCCCCCAAACCAGAATCCAGTTCAGTGTTCCAAGAGCCAGCTGCTCCGGCCCCCTAAGGTGATGTCTCAGGGCCCAGAGTGACCTCCTTTGCCCCACAACTTCTTTCCACTTACCTCCGACGAGAAGAAGTCTCTATGAAACTCTGTGCATAGTCCCAGAGCATGTCTTATCTTACTGTGATGGCCAAAGACTGCTTAGTCTTTGCTTAGCCAACTAGTATTTAGTAAGTATCTGTGTTTAGCAAGTTAAATAGGCTTGGTTCTCAAGGAGTTTATATCACACACACACCTGTTCATTGAACTTTAAAAGCAGAATGATGAAAGAACACATGTAGTCTGAGCTAACACAGCAACGGGATATAGATGAATATGTCTTTACTACAATTAACAAGTCTTTGTGCAAAATGGGCAATGGAGGTTTATCCCTCATTAGAATAGAAAGGTGGAGGAAAGGGCTTGGTTTTCTTTTTATTTGGAGAAGGGCAGGAGAAAAATTATTAGTTTTATTTTTAGAAGAGCTGAGGGCATAGATAGAACCTGGTTTAATGAATAGGAAATGGCCACTTCCTCCAGGGAGACTGGGAGGAAAACACAGGTGGTAAGACAGGTGGTATGATTCTGTGAGGTGCGGGGACTGCGCGGGCAGGAATAACATTTTAGTAAGTGGGACGCTGGTGTCTAGGAGTCATGGTGTTCTGGATTTCATACTGTGACCTCAGCTCGTTGACCTGATGGCTACAAAGATATGTGCAGTAGGAAGGATTGTGGCTCCCAAAGAATCATGGTTCGCATCGTAATCCACAGAAGCCGTGAATGCATTAGGTTACCTGGAAAATAGGAATTGCTACTCAGCTGAACTTGAGATGGGGAGAGGATCCTAGATGATCCAGGTGGGTCCAATGTAATCACAAGTGTCTTCTGTGAGGGAGGGAGACAGAAGAGTCAGTGTCAGAGTAAGGCTGTGTGATAAAGTCTCGACGCCTTTGTTGCTTTGAAGATAGAAGAAGGGGCCACAAACCAAGGAATGCAGGTGACCTCTTGAAGCTGGAAAAGAGAAGGAAATGCATTTTCCCCTAGAGCCCGCAGAAAGAACCAGCTCTGCCAACACCTCGACTTTTAGCCCAGTGAGACTCATTTCTGACTTCCAGCCTCTAGAACTCTAAGATAATAAATTTGTGTTGTTTTAAGCCACCACGAATGTAGTAATTTGTTATAGCAGCAATAGTAAATAATCCAATATGGAAAGCTGTCTCTGTTTTAGAAATATGAGAACCTCTTAGTTATTTATAGTATATAGTATAATGGAAAATTTATGGAATATAAATAACTCAAAGAAGAATCTTGTCAAAATTAAGTCTAAGATCTGTGTAAGCTCATTTATTTTACTAGAGTGAGGGCAGAATCTTTGTTTCTTCACTTTTATATCCTCACTGCCTAGTTCCATGCCTGACTCATTCATTTCTAAATGAATGAATCTCTTTTAACTAAATCCATGAAAAACCAAAACAATTATCTTTTCAAGAGTTTATTTTAGAGTGCATCACTATTATTAGAAATCTTAAATTCAGGCTCTTGTTATAGACAAAGAACATCGCACTTTATATTGTTATTCAAAGATGAGAGGTTTGGTTAGAGAAATTTTTTTTTTTTAAATTGTTGTGTTTAAACAAGAGTCTTTATTGCTTCCTTGGGTTCTAGGAATTTCTTTGTACTTACCCAGGTTGGAGGGCTCACTTGCCCTTTGCCTGTTCAATAAAACTTCTGTAATATGTAGCAAGTTGTAACCTTAAATCGGTGACCAAAAAAAAGGCTCATTTTTTTGTGAAACTTGGTTTGGGAAGCCTGGTATTATTTACTAATATTAGTAATATTAGTAATGATCTTTGCATGGCATCTTTGAGAATTAAGAATATTTCTAGTGTTGATTTATTATTTCTTCACTCGCTCATTCTCTGAAAAACTCTTTACTAGGATCTTGCTATGTGCCATGCCCTGGGGAAACAAAGGGAGATAAGATATGGCACTTTCAGAAGAATCCACATTCTAGATGGGAAGAAAGGTGTGTGGATAGATAATGAGAATATGGACTAGCAAGTGTTAAAATAAATTGTGCCAAGAGGAGAAAATTTCTAACTCTACCGGGAGAATACAACAGAGAAGAAGAGATATTTATATATCTCTGTACCAAAAGGACCAGGAGGAGCTTGGCAAGTAGGAGAATGGAACATATATTTACTGCCTACTGAATCTCAGGCACTGTGCTGGGCACTTTTGCATATAATTTTGTCATTTAATTTTGACCCTGAGGAAAATGATATGCTAGTTAAGTAACTTTGCAAAACTACACAGAGTAGAATTTATATTCTTAGCAGTCATCGTTTTAAAGCAGAGGTGGGCAAACTTTCAGGAAAAGATCAGAGAGTAAATATTTTAGGCTCTGTGGTCCCTATGGGCTCTGTCACGACTATTCAACTCTGCCACTGTAGTGTGGAAATGAATGAGCATGGCTGTGTTCCAATAAAACTTTATTGACAAAATAGGCAGTGGACCAGATCTGGCCTTTGGGCTGCAGTTTGCTGACTCCTGTTCCAGAGTGGCAATTATAATTTCCATTTTGTTTTGGAATATTTCTAGAGAGGGAGCTTATAGGTTTTATTTGCTTCTCAAGTGGGTCAATGACAGTTTCAGAATGGGTTATAGAATCTCACAAAGAAATGATGGCAGACCAGATTAATAATGGAGGTTCAGGCTGACCCAGTTTTCTAAGATTTCACATCGTTGTGATTAATATTTAACAGATCTCTGAGAATCCAGATAGAATACATCTTTAGGTCATTATGGATGAGTTCAAAAAGAAAAACCACACTAATTCAGTCTTGGCAGAGGATTTGGCATTGTGTGGGTATGTTTGTGGTTTAACTCTAAGTTTTTTAAAAAAATAGACATAGAAAAAATTTGCCTGGAACATTTGGGAAGAAATAAGGTAAAGATCTGAATGGATGACCTGGGAGAAGCCTTGGGTGTAAAGCCTTGATGCTGCTGTTTCCTGGAAAAGAGCAGAAACATCTGGCTAGTGCTCTGTGAAAGGAAGTCCTACGACCAGATTGAAAAGCAGAATACATCTTGACATCTTAAAGCACGAAGCCAGAAAAATCTCTCTGTAATAGTTGATACTATGGGAAAAGTCACTAAATTCAGAGATTTGAGTAAGAAATCCTTTAGAGCAAAACAGTGAATTTTTTTGAGAACAAATCTTTCCAAGAGTATATTCTAAGAGATATAGTGTGGTAAGAAAACACCCAGAAAACCGAGGGTTTCAGAAATGCTCCCAAAAGGAAACATTGAGAAACCATTTAGGTCACCTGTCCCGGCCCTATGTGACCAAAAGATTTTTTTCTCTCTGCTAATGATGGGAGCTGGATGAGGATGGTTACTTTGGGGAGCGAATCTCTTTTGAAAAATGAAAAGCAGACTAAGTTAAGACGATAGTTCTAAGTTTGGATGGTTCCAACTGGATTGAAACATTTTTCTCACCAACAGGAATAGATTAAAAGTGATGTGTGTGCCTGTTGTCCCTGGAGGTCCCTGTGCTTGGCATCCCATAGTGTTTTGATCTGGTTCCCCATCAGGCTCTGTGCTGTTGCTCTTAGGGTTGAATTGGGGAGAAAAGGGAGGAAAAGATGGAAAATGTGGGAGTTGATATCTTCCTGGAAGACATCGTGCATGTTAACAGGCTACAGTTATTCCAATCAAAACAATTTAAACTTTTTCTTGTGTTTTGGATCCTGGGCATAAATCTTGTCTTGATTAAAACAGATGTGATTTGGGAATGTGCACGAAGTCCCATAATGTGGAAGCTGAGCTTTGCTGGCTCTCCTGCTACTGTATCTTACTCTGATTAGCAGGCATCAAACTGGATCCCATGGTGCATGTGTGTGTTGTTTTTCTGGCCCCTGTCAAGGTTAGATGCAGCTTCATAAAACTCAGAAAGAGCTTCCTTCAAATAGATACCTTTGGCAGCAGAAGAAAATAATCTGTAAAGTAGATAAATACATTGATGTGGATTATGTCAAGCAAACAGTGTTTATATAAAAGGCTTTAACATGTAAACCAACTAAAGAGTCTGATAATTTGACTTCTTTCCCATTGGACAGAGCTTTTTCATATTGTGTGTTTAGAAAAGAATATTCGCATTCTACAATCTAGCTGACATTGTTTTCTTTTAGCAAGGGTTAAACAAAAGGGACCTTCAAAACATTGTTGATATATTGCAGAAAGCTTTGCTGCTTTTATTAGCTTCACTGGAAATTTTCGTTTCCTGGAAAGCTCGCTAGTGGAGTGTATGGTTTCTTACAGAAATCCATCTCTTAGCTGCATTCACTAAATAACCTAGTCAGTGGGGATGCTACTGCGGGATGGAATTAGTATCTAAACTTGTCCTGAGTCAGCTACTTCCATTGTAAAGAAAGTTTTAAGGTTTAATGTTACTTGGGTCCAATTAACCTTTTTTTTTTTTTTTAATCTTAATTCATTCGAACTCTCTGATAACAATATTATACATGTTTTCCAGCAACTCAGATAGCTGGTATTGAACATGGAACTAACCTGCTCCATCTCAGCACCTTGCAATTCAGTCAATGGCACCGTCACACACCCAGTTGTCCAGTCTGCCACGTCTCATCTCCTCCACCATTACCACTTCCAGTCTGGGCTTACTGTCTCTGCCTCGATGGCTGTGGTGGCCTCCTATCAAATTCTCTGCTTCTTCTTGTCCACTTCCACATCTGCTTACCCCCAAAGTCTATTTTCCTCAGAGCGACTAGAGTGATTCTTTAAAACTAAATCAAAACCATATCACTCCCTAGCCTACACCCAACGATGGCTTTTGGTAACTTCAAATAGAACCCAAAGTCCCTCTTTGGCACAGGGCCTATAGGATCCGCGCTCAGCTTTCCCTGACCAGCATTTCCTGCTGGCTTCCTAGACACTCTTCCTTTCACTCCATTCCAGCCACGTCAGACACCTTGCCAGTGGTGTCCTCCCTTGGCCATAGTGGTCAGACTTCCATTTTAAGACTTGAGAATTAGCACTTGTTCTTCTTTCCTCCTCCTGAACTCTCCCTCCAGGTGCTCACCAGCTTTCTTCCCCAGTCTGTCCAAGTCTGTCTTTTTCTTTTTTTTTTTTTTTGGTGTGTGTGTCGGGGGGGTATGTGTGTGTGTGGGGGGGGGTGTATGTGTGTGTTATTCAGTTAGAGAAAAAGAGCAAGATCTAGCATAATAATTTTATGTTTGTGAAAACATGCACATATGAAGCCAGTAGAGAATAATGGAAAATATTGTCTTCACCAAATGCTGAACCACATGGATCCAATTGTAAGTGTCTAAGAGGCCGAAAAGGGGTCAGAATATCATGGCTGCTTCAAGCCGACTGTGATCCGTTCTGTGAAGGGTCTTAGCTCCCTTTCTGTTGTGGCAGCTGCACATCTAGAGTGCCTCCTGAACTGCCTGTGAAAATATACTCCTGTGCTGGTTTTCAGACTTGTTCAAGTTTAAGAACACTTGGAGAAAGTCATGGTGCCCCCTAAGGCACACTGTGAAATTCTGTTTTTCTGTCTTGCAACTTAGGACGTTATGTGTTTTGGTATTATATATACTAATACACACACACACACACACACACACACACACACACACACACACACTGTAGTCCCCCTTACCCATGGTTTAGCTTTTTAGCTTTCTGGGGTTTCAATTACCTGCAGTTCACCAAGGTCTGAAAATATTAAATAGAAAATTCCAGAAGTGAACAATGAATAAGTTTTAAATGGTGCACCACCGTTCTTAGTGGCATGATGAAATCTCACGCCATCCTGGTCAGTCCCACCTAGGACATGAATCGTCCCTTTGTTCAGCATCTCCACGCTGTAGATGCCACCCTCCTTTTACTCAGTAGCCGTATATATAAGGTTTGGTATTATCTGTGGTTTCAGGCATCCACTGGGAGGTCTTGGAGTGTATCCCCCACAGACAAGGCAGACAATATATATTCTTATACATAGATAGATACGTATATATTTAATTACTAAATACAAAGTTGGCTCTTTCTATATGTCTTAGTTGGTTTGGGCGACTCTAACAAAATACCACAGACTTGGGTAGCTTAAACAACACACATTCATTTCTCATATTTCTAGAGATAGGGAAGTCCAAGATCAAGGTGCTAACAGATTCCATTCCTAGTGAGGGCCCACTTCATGATTTGTAGACAGCCGCCTTCTTGGGGCGTCCTCACATGGTGGAGAGCAGAGAGGAAGCAAGCTCTTCTATGTCTCTCCTTATAAGGTCATGAATTCCATTCATGAGAGTTCCACCTGATGACCTCATTACCTCCTGAAGGCCCCACCTCCTAATGCCATCACACCGGGGGTCGAGATTTCAACATAAAAGTTTGGGGGGGACATAGACACTCAGTCCATAGCACTATATTTGGATGCTATAAACAATAATAAAATCATATTCACAAGCATGTATCTCTATCAAACACCAAGCTGTTTTTCTTCAATGTTTGCTTCCCACTTGTTTATTCATTTTGTGGCTACTATTAGGCAAGTAGTCAGGGGCACCACAAATTTGGGGGGGGGAAAAGGTGAGGGAACTTAAAATTGAAAATTCTGCTCATTAACTTAATTTTTCCATCTGTGGTTTTGGATAGTACCCACATCCTTTGAATTTTGAAGCAGAAGACCTCCCAGGATTTTGTAGGAGCAAAAGATAGCCCTAAGGACAAAGGGGTGGTGGCATTTCTGGATCTCATCAGGGAGGATCATGGTGCTTATTTTAGCTACTTCTCCTTCATGTGTCCCCACGTCAGTTGCTATTTTGATTGTGAGCATCTTCCTGCAGCTGGCAGTGTGCTGATTGCCACAAGCCCTGGGGGGAGGGGGGATGAGCTGCCCCGTGCCCACTGGTACACCTGTCAGTCCTTCAGCATCTATTTGTTGAGCACCGGACTCATGACTGAAATACTAAAAAACACGATACAAGATAAAAGTCCTGCTTGTAAAACCTCACGCTCTCATTTTAGAGAAAAAAATACATATGAAATACAGATAACTCTTGACCAAAAGAAATAGAGTACAAAACAAGTTGTCGCAGTCATGTTATACTTTGAAATGCCTTTGATATACCCTTACTTAGTGAAAACTGCCAACATTTACTTAGTAAAATATCCAGTATTTAGGAAAATATTCACTGTTCTATGGATATTATCCTAATGTGTAAAAATATTTTAATAATAATACTTCAGGATCACAAAATCTGTTACTTGACAAATAAAATGGTCCAGTGTTAGTACTCTTAAAATGGTCTGTTACTTGTTCTTTATTCAAACTTTCCATACCACCTTCCCCCCACCCCATATTAAAATGAAGCTTAGGCTGTTTAGTGTGTCATTGAGAGCTGTGCTTTTCTCTTTCTAAAGGTGTTGCAGTGGGCCCAGTGACCTTTGAAGAGAGTTCCTCCCCTTCAGTGTCCCTGCTGCCCTATCTCCTATGGCACCTTCCCACTGAGTCCTTGCTCATTTACCTCTAACCTTGGCTCTTACACATGACAGTCTAGTCATTTACTAGTAGTTTTGCCATCAATTTGTGTGATCCTAGAATTAGTGCTAGCAGAGTGACACCATAGTGAGTACATGTCTGAGGGGTGAAGGAATGGGGCTGTCTCCACACTGTATCACCCACGGCGACATCTGTAGGCTCTTTGTAGTTCCAGTCAATGGACACCTGGTAATAGGTATATGGTTTTGTTGATTTGATTGTTTTATAAATGTTCAAATAATAATGATATCTATCTATCTACTTGCCTGCCTGCTTCTCTGTCTATCAATCCATTGCTATGGCTAATCCAACTCCGAATAGTTGAGAATTAACTATAGTGGTCATTTATAATCAGATGTTTGGCATAGATTTAGGAAAGAGGAAAGTCTCTGAGGAAGAAGTTGGGCAATTAGGGAAGGCCTCATGGAAACCAGAGGCATCTGAGCTGAATCCTAAAAGATATCTTGAGATTTATTTGAGGGTAGAGAGGAAGTGCCTGTGACTCTGGGGAACTATTCTGGAGAACTTTCTTTCCTTGTTCTCAGCATCAAGGGAAAGAACGAGGGGAGCAAGTAGCCAGAGTAAAAGCTGGGTCTCATGGAGGCCTCATCCCTACAGTCGTTTGGCATAGATTTGGATGCCTGGGGGAGAGGGGACAAGACCCTGCCAAATGCTCTGGACCTAGAGGTACCTGACACTGTAGTAGTTAAATGGTATGTGAATAAAACTAGAAACATCTCTACACTGCGGGCACCTCCATCGGCACCTCCTGTCAAACCTAAGTCTTTTGAAACGTTAAGATAAAAGTATCTTATGCCTTTCTCTGGCACATCTTCCCTCCAGACAGAGTTGGTCTAAAATTAGTCACGAAGTCGCGTCAGAGCTTTTGCATAGGGATTCATCATCACCTGAAAGTCAAGCAAATGTTTATCTTTCACCTGGAAGAAGTACTTTAGAATGGTGAGGAAGAGGCCCGGAGAGATGAGACAGGATGTTATGGGTCTGACCTTGAGGAAAACGACTTTTCCTGCCACACGGGCCGTATCGATTCTTTCCCCAGTGCCCCATTTTCCTCTGCAGTTTTTTCTGCTTTTGCACAGGTTTGATTAGTGTGCTAAACTTCAACCTGTCGCTTAAGTTGGACCTCTTTCTAGTTGGGGCCTTGCTCTTTCCTTTTCCCCAAGGTATCTCGAGTGCGTGAAAGCTCATTTATTTATTTTTTTCTGTCAGTGGCTGTATTCCGAAGTTTTATTACCCAGTGACTGAGGTTTTCCCTTTGTCTTTGGACAAACTAAATTCCTAGGACTGAAGTGCTCCAGGTACAGGCCTTTCCAACGCTTTGGTCCCCGGACTCGTCATCTCCACTATAGATTTTCTTCTTTTCGGCCTCTCAGTTCTAGAGCCCTAAGGGGTCCCTCGACATACTCAAGTTCGAGAACTTCTGCTCTAGAAGGTGCTTGAGGGACGTGGGCCAGGGACAGACAGAAGTGTGGGTCCAGGCAGAGGGTAGGGCTCTCTGAGAAGAGGCGATGATGTGTGTTTCTCTCCTGCCCTTGCCTCTGGGCTTCTTTCAGTTCTCTTGGCCTTTTCTCCTTTTGAATAATTTCATTTTTTCCTTCTTTTGTGGCCAGTACAGAAAGAGGGTCCCCTTTTCCAAAATGGGCTAATTCTTCTCCGGTTTAGTATCCTGAGGAGAAATCCTAGAGGAAATAGAGGCTTAAATTGGTCTAGCCCAGTTCACGAGGTTCCAAAGCGTTTTAGTAATAAACAGATTTACTAGGCTGAAGGGAAAATAATTTTATTTTTGGCACAAAAGCAGCCTACTTAAACCCAATAGTTTATCTGTGTTTACCAAAGCCACCTATGTGGTTTCAAGTAATGAGCTCATGGAGGTCTGTATTTCACCAAACAGTGGTGACTGTTTTTGTGCTGCGTGGGAACTTCACATGGGTTGACTCCCAATCGCCCCTCAACACTAATGGGCTGATTTCCTTATAAGCTGCCTCGGCCTGTGCTGCTGCACATGAACCCCATTCTTTCTGTACAAGGTAACACAGTCTCTGACACCATGCCTCCCATATGCTTCTAAAAACAGAACTGATCCCAGTTCTGGTCCTTTACAGTGCTGGTGAGTTGCTGGCCGCTGTCCAGTTCAGGGCGCTCCGTGCTTGAGCGACCTCTTTCCTAAGATGACCTTTTTAAAAGGTGATACAAGAAAGTTCTGAATAGACATTGCAAGGAGACAGGAGGAAGTGCTTTAGTAGCCTAAAACAAAAGAATTCCCCAAGCCACCCCTTACCACTAACTAAAAACCACTAACTAATAAACCTGGGGGCTTTTCTCTGTAGTCCAGGATCTTTGCTTGTGTTCATTCAGTGCCCCTCTCTCAGGCTGAGTCATCAGAATCCACGCAGGCAGCCAGCCATTTTCGGTGTCAGGAATGAGACTCTTACCACGTGAGTCATCTTGTATACAAATTACACGCACTTAGGAAAGTTACACGAGGAAATGCACGTTTGCCGTGGTCTGGCTCTTGCATTTGCACTATGAATAAGGTTTTTCCTCATACCCCAGCCTTTGAGGAAAAGAAATGTTGAAAATTTTCTCTGCCTGGAATTAATGGCACGGCCAGTTCTAGCCCAGTCACTCACTCTAAGTGCCCTAGATGGGTTACTCTGGTCTCCTAGCTTTCTTATCCAGTTTTTCTCTCTAAGGAATTGGGCTTTTGTCAGCTCTTTATGGCTCTGCATGATGAGTTCCATCCCACCCGCTGTTTTCTCAAATCTCCTATTGTTACAGGGCTTCTCTTCCCAAAGCCCCTTATCTGGATCTGATGTTAATTTGTGTTTTAGAAAGTACTCATATTTGCTCAAGATAACTCTTGCTTTCAGGCCAACTATATAGAATTTCAGTCACCACAGAAACATTAGAGCTTTGGAGAATCATTACATAGAAATGATTTCATTCACTGAGTTAGAGACGAAGGAAAAATGTATTTTTAATTGAGTATTTTTATGAGGTTTAAAAAGATGCTCTAGCCACTGCCTATAATTTGTAATCACTGATGTAGCTGAATAATTGAAGGGGAGAAAGCTCTTTAGAAGCATAAAATTAATCATAGCAGTGTATCCTGCTTTGATCATGCATGCAGTTGTCTTATTCGCTGTTTTCTTAGGTCTCAAAGTAGAAATTTTTCTTTCTCCCTTTTCAGAGACACTTTGAGCAGATGCTGTTGAAGACTCAGAGAGCTGAGATATGAAGATTTTGAAGTCAGTCTACATCTGAAGCCATGATTTAAGTATCAGCATTACGGTAAATATATAGGGAAAAATTATAACAGTTTTGTGATTAACATATCATTGGTTTTTGCGTGCATTCTGAAAATAGTACATTATGAAGGGTGAATTTATTTGAATCACATTCAACAAATCGGAGCTCTGAAAAAAACTAAAGTTATCTGTGCGATTGGGGTTTTCTTTTTGAACTTAGCTGTGACTATGAGAGAACTCTCAGGGACTCTAAGGGTAACTTTCTAGATGAAAGCAAATCTACCCACAGAAAGGAGAGTGGAAGCTTCCTTCCAGGATATGTTCTGACTGCCTCTCTGGGGCAATATTTCTCAAAGTGTGTTCCTTGGAACACAGTTTTCTAGACTCTTAATGCAGTGGGGTCGAGGGTGGGAAGCTGGGTCTGTGCTCAAACGAGTCTGAAAAACATTGGCTTAAAGTTAAACAATTTGTTTTACTGAAGATCTCAAAAATGAATGAGCCTCATGAATCTCCATGGTGAGTGCAGTCAGCAGGACATAACAGAGTCATGTAGAACTCCTTGCTTGTAGGGCATCTCGAGACCAGTGTTCTATTTGTTCATTAAATATTTATTGAACACCAGCCATGCATGGTGTTAGATTCTAAAAATACAACAATAAATGAGTTTGGCAATGTTTGTGTACAGATAGTAAATAAGGTAAGAAGTAAGTAAGAGCAATTATTGATAGGCATGATAACAGATATTTAAGAGAATGGTCTGAGGAGCTGGGGAGTCTGGGTTTTAATCCTGAGCCCGCCACTTATAAACTGAATGACCTTGAAATTTTCTGAAATTTCATTAGTAGAGTACAGGAACACTGTGGGTTTTTTAACATTGATTTTGTATTCTGAAACTTTACTGTATTTATTATTTCTAATAGTGCTTTAGTAGAGTCTTTAGGGTTTTCTACATAGAGAATCATGTCATCTGCAAAAAGTGACAATCTGACTTCTTTATGCCCTATTTGGATGCCTTTTATTTCTTTCTCTTTCTGATTGCTCTTCCTAGGACTTCCAAAATGATATTTTCAAAATATTTTTATACTGAATAATAGTGGCAATAGCCTTGTCTCATTCCTGATCTTAAAGGGAAGATTTTTAGTTTTTCACCATTAAGTATGATGTTAGCTGAGGGTTTGTCATATATGGCCCCTATTATGTTGAGGTACTGGGGGTAGATGAGGGCAAAAGGGGTCAAATGTTTGGCAATGGAAAGAAATCTAACTCTGGGTGGTGAACACACAGTGCAATGTATATACGACTTCTACTTGAAACTTATTTGATTTTGTTAATCAACGTCACTCCAATAATTTTTAATTTAAAAAATGAGAAAAAGAAGAACTAATAAACAAGCTCAGAAAGGTTGCAGGATGTAAGATCAGTATACAAAAATCAATTTATTGCTATAACAAACATCTGAACAATAAATATCTGAAATGAAATTAAGAAAATAATTTCTTTTACAATAGCATGAAAAACAATAAAATGCTCAGAAATAAAATGTAAGTAAAGAAGTGTAAAACTTTTAAAATTACAAAATGTTATTAAAAGAAATCGAAGAAAATCTAAATAAGTGAAAAAACATCCCGTATTCATGGACCAAAAGACTTAATATTGTTCAAACGGCAATACTTCCTAAACTGATCTATAGATTCAATGCAATCTCTATCAAAATCTCAGATGGATTCTTTGCAGAAATTGAAAATATGATCCTAAAATTCATATAAGAATTTAGGGGACCCAAAATAGTCAAACTGGTATTGAAAAAAATAGCAAAATTGGAAGACTCACACTTTCTGATTTCAAAATGTAAAACATAGCTACAGTAAACAAGCAGTGTGGCACTGGCATGAGGATAGACATACAGTTTTTTAGAATAGAATTCATAGACCGGAAATAAAGCCATACATTTATGGTAATTGATTTTTGACAAATGTTCTGAGACAATTCAACAAATGATTCTGGAACAACTGGCTATCCACATGCAAAAGAATGAAGTTGGACCTGTACCTCACAACATATACAAAAACTAACTCAAAATGGATCAAAGTCGTAAATGTTAGAGTTAAAATTCTAAAATTCTTAGAAGACGGCAGGGTTGTTAATTTTCATGACCTTTCATTAGGCAGTGCTTTTTAGATATAACACCAAAAGCACAAATTACAAAAGGAAAATAGATAACTTAGACTTCAACAAAATTAAAAACTTTTGTGTATCGAAAGTCGTTATTGAGAGAGTGAAAAGACAACCCACAGAATAGGATAAAATATTTGCAGATTATATAATCTGATAAGATATATAAAGAACTCTTACAACTCAATAGTAAGAAGATAACCCAATTTAAAAATAGGCAAAGATCTCAGTAAGTATTTCTCCAAAGAAGATATGCAAATGGTCAATAAGCACATGAGAAGATTCTCAATATCACTAGCCATCAGGGAAATGCAAATCAAAAAGAAATGAGATACTATTTCATTCCACTATGAAAGACAGAGTAACAAATATTGGTAAGGATATGGAGAAATTGGAAATCTCAGACACTGCTAGTGGGAATGCAAAATCTTTCCAAAGCATCTGCTTTGGAAAACTGTCTGGCAGCTCTTCATACAAGGAAACATAGAGGTACCTTATGATCTGGCATATCCACTCCTAGATATAACCAAGAGAAACGAAAACATATGTCTACACAAAAATGCAAAAGCTAATAGCAGCATTACTTTAATAGCCAAAGAATGGCAACAACTTAATGACTATCAGTTGATGAACAGACTAATAAAATGTTGTATATCCATATGATAGGATAGCATTCAGGTATTAAAAGGAATGGAGTACTGATGCATGCTACAACATTGATGAATCTTGAAAATATGCTAAGTAGCATATATTATATGATTCCATTTATATAAAATTTCCAGAACAGGCAAATCTATAGAAACAGAAAGCAGATTAATTGTTGCCTAGGACTGGAATGTTTAGGAGGAAATTGAGAGCGACTGCTAATGGGCACATGGTTTCTTTGGGGGCGATAAAAATGTCTAAAATTGCCCTATTATATACTAAAAATCATTGAAGTGCATACTTTAAATTGGTAAATTGTGTGGTGTATGAATTATATATCAGTAAAGCTGTGTGACTTTATTGGGGGTGTGACTGTCGGCACTTGGTGATGGATGAGATAGAGGGAGTGAGGACAAGGGAGGGTTAAGAACAACTCCTAAATTTTGCCTGTGGCGACATCTGAGAAGGGGAGGAAGGATGGGGGAAGTTTTGGGAGTTTTTTGTGTGTTGTTTTTTAAATGGGGAGGGCCGGCTTTGAGAATCCAGAGTTGTGTTGTGGCCATATTAAGTTTGAGTACCTGTTAAATATCCAGATAGAGATATTAAGTAGACAGCTGAATGTGCATCTAGAACTCAGAGGAACAATCCTGGCTGGAGATAAAAATTTAGATACTAAGTAAATCCATAGACAAGGATGAAAACAGAGAGAGAGAGAGAGAGACAGAGACAGAGACAGAGAGAGACAGACAGAGAGACGGAGGGAGGGAGAGAGAGACTGAGGGAGGGAGAGAGAGGGAAGGCTAAGGATGAGGTGGAATAGAGAAAGAGAACCACAAAGAACAAAAGGAGCGCCAGCCAGGGAGGAAGGAAAGTAGAAGGGTTCGGGGTCACTGAACTCAGATGGCGTGAGAAGGAGCGAGGGGTCCACAGAGCTGGTTCGACTGAGAGGTCAGTAAGAGGAGGACAGACGCGTCCTTTGGAACCACTAAGGTGAATGCTGTTCCAACTGTCATTGAAAAATAGAAACAAACAAGCAAACAAGAAAACGACTGGTACCATGGTGGGGGGAAAAAAAAAAGAAAGAAAGAAAGAAAGAAAAAGCGTGGTTCAGTAGTGGAGACTCCAGATCAGAGTGGGTTGAAGAGGGATTGTAAAGTGCTAATGTGGAGAGAGGTGGGCAGGTGTTTCTAGAAGTTTCGCTGGAACCACACTCGGGTGAAAAATTGTCCTAGTGTCCTTTCCTGCTCTGCGGAAACCCTGAGCGCCACATGCCAGCGGGGTCCGAAGGCCGTCTGTTCCCTCCGAGCCAGCTCTTAGGGGTGTACATCCTCCATCTAGGGAGCAGCCAGCTTGTCGGTAGGGGCGGGGCTGGAGGGTAGGGCGGGGCTGGAGGGTAGCGCTGGGCTGGGACCCAGAGGGAGGGTCATTTTCGCTTTGTTCTCTAATGGCTTTGATTTTCTTTTGTTATTTTGATTGGGAGAAAAGTGAGAGAA
Organism: Pteropus medius; assembly: GCF_902729225.1. Taxonomy (NCBI): domain Eukaryota; kingdom Metazoa; phylum Chordata; class Mammalia; order Chiroptera; family Pteropodidae; genus Pteropus; species Pteropus medius. The sequence continues at coordinate 2,206,161 of NW_024350397.1, forward strand.
GGATTTTACCAATATGCTGTTTTAGAAGTTTAGGTAGAATTGTTTAAAATCTTCATTTGAAATAGAACAAAGAGAAAAGGTATTCTCTGCTTTTAGGTTTAATTTAGTCTTTGTAAAGCAAAGAACTGGCCGGACACACCTCGCTGCTTTGCATCTCTTTAGACATCAATAGAACCCAATATTGGTACCACTGAGGCTATAGCAGGTCCTGAGTGAGGTGGAGGGAAAAGTGGTAACTTTCTCAAAAGGCACGCGTGCAAATACTTGAGGCAGACGCACTTCATTAGCCTCGGAAGTTCATTTACTGTGCTCCTCACCATTGGCATCAATGCATTATTTCCCATGTAGATTGTGTGGCAACAACTTTCAAAGGTAACAACCCAGTCTTTTCTTTCTCTTGAGAAAATGGACTGTTACTTAGGCTATAAAGCCCATTTGATGTTTTGGGCAAAAATCATGCTTTGATCACACGTCTGTTGACTGCTCGTTTTGTATGAGTCCAAGCAGCGTTTTTTTTTTTTTTTTAACAGGATGTGTGCATGCGCACATGTGTGTGTGCATGTACACGTGATCACATTGTAAAAGTTATATCTTAGTGTTTTAGCTCGAATTTCTGCTCGCTCTTATATGGCATATAAATGGCCTATCATAAAACAATATTTTTAAAATCCAGTGTTTGGCACAAAATTAGAAAACATCCTCATTTTTCAAGCTCTGGTTAGAAGCTCCTTATAAGGATTTTTCTTCTGCATGTGGCTTTTAAACTAAATTTATGATGTTGTCATTGGGTTGTGTTTTATTGTATATGGGGCATGTATTTGCGGATTTTGAGGGGAGAATTTTTCAGTATTACTTTCATCAAAACATCCTTATTCTGAAGGTAGCATCTTTGTTCTAGAGCACAGTTCCACGGCGTTTTAAATTTATTATTATGTGAAAACAATATTAGTAGTGCGTCCTACTTTGTTGGAAGCTAGAATGTCGTATGCAAGAAATAGGAAAGCACCAGCTTAAGAGAAACCATGACTTCACGATCCTGTGTTTTTCCTCTGCCCTAGGTTTGGAGATGTTACTAACTTCTGGCAACTTCCAATCACGAGAGTAGGAGAGTGGTTATCTGGGAGGAATCATTTGAACTTCAACCTGTTATTTTGCCTACAGGGCTGTGCTAAAGGGCACTTTTTCTATCTCGATTTTAAAAGAGCCAGAGAAAGTGGTGGTAAAGAGAATGGGTTTGATCTGCTCTGCTCACGACTAACTGCTTCTGTTTCTTGAGAGAAGCCTGCAGAAGGCTCATCATGACCTGGATTGGGCAAGGTCAGTTTAGTCTCTTCTGATGGTTTTCAGAGACGTGGCTCTACGAAGCAGGTGCTACTGACAGCATTTCAGATCATTTTATGGAGTACTGACGGAGCTTTTTCTGCTCAGGGTGGCTCTGTGCAAATTGCTTGTTTCTCAAAAATGTCTTATTTGTTTTGAGATGCAGCCAGGCCTCTAATGTGGGTGGTGTGTGCTGTGTCAAAAACCTCAGGCCCCAAAGCCTGAACTTGTCTTTGTCTGAGCAGATGAGTTGTAGGAAACAGGCGGCTAGCCTTTGGGACAAACACAGAAGCGATGTCCGTGGGCCTGCGCAGGCAGAGCCTTGGGGCAGATGTCTTCGAGATGTGGGAATCTGGGTGACATGACGAGAGAACCACAGAAGAGGACAGGTAAGGGTCTTCCGGATTTTCTGAAATAACTTCATCTGGCTGCACTTAGAAACCGGGCTAGTGTTTCGTGGGCTGGTGGGGGCCCCGTGCTCTCTTTTAGGTAGGTGTGTGCGTGGCGGTGATTTTTTTGGATATTGACAGTACACTTAGCTTAGAGTATTTCAACTAAAAATGCCACTAGTTTGACTTTTTAAGTAAAAATACAGGTTTGTTTGTTTGTTTGTTTTTAAACTGCTGTCCTATTACCAAAAACCTACTACTATCCAGCTCTCTCTAAATAGGAAAAACAAGCACGTAAAACTCCTAAAGGATTCTCTTTTTTTGTGATCTTTTATTAAATCCAATATAAGATGTAGGCTTTATTTAAAATAAAATATACCATAAAATGAGAAACAGAAACTACAGAAGGATAGGAAAACACCTTTGGACTTCTCTGTTCCATACCTGTTCCCAGTCTCACACACATGCACACACACACACACACACACGCACACACACACACGCACACACACCTATATTTGCATGAAAAATGGGTAGCAAGCATCTTGAACAGGAGGTATGTTACAATCAAGTAAGAGGTTGAATATAAATTGGAATAAGCCTTAACTTTTTATTTCACTTTCATTTGGATACTTTTACTAATTCTCTTTGCCCGGTTTAGGCTTCTCAAACATTCTTTGGCTCTGGGAGAGGGAGTTGTATAACCATAAAACTTGAGAATCCTGGCCCTAGAATAAATGTTCCTTTAAAAACCCCAAGGACAGAAAATTGAACACAGCTGTGCAAAAGAGAAAGAAAAAAAAAAAAACAGCCGAGGGAGGGTTCGGGGCCGCCGGCGCCCTGACCGACTTTCCCAAGTGCACTGGGCTGTGGCTTCTCACTGGGAGATGGGGCGCCTTGGTGGTCGTTTGGAAAGCTGCAGGAGAAGGCCAGGACCCTCCCTCAGAAAGGAGGTTTCTGTGATGTGGTTAAGAGGACATTCTGACTGGATTTGTCTTTCATTGTCCTGTGTGTTCTGTGCATATTCTATTGTTTTCCCCTGGAGAGAATAGGGGTTTCCATTCATTTTCTGAGATGCCATGATTCTGCAAACCACGATTCCCATAGTTCCTATTTCTAAGTAAGCTTCGGAGCTGAAGCAGCTTCCACCAGGGTCGGAAGACAGAAGAGGTGAGATTTCTGAGCCCCAAATGCCCTCTCCTCTGCCCCCTCACTCACAGAGTTTCCCACAGAATAAAAGGCTTTAACATGTGGTCCCGAGAGCATGGGGTTGTTGCTCCTGGCTCCTCCTCCCCTGGGATTCAAACCGTGACTTTGCCTCCGTGATGCTGGGCTGGCGAACCCCGCTGTTTGGTTTGCGGCCCACAAGGAGCCCTCGCCGTGGGCCCTGACCTCTGTGCAGCCTGGATTAATCGCTTTGCTCTTTGTCAGACCGTGTAATGATGATTCAGACTTCTTCCTTGGCAAGATTAGATTACTGTAATTGTCATATCCTGGACTGCCCACTAGGGATTTGAATTAATACTTGTTGGTATAGAAAGCAGTGTCGTGTTTCTGGGGAGAAAGAACTGAACTTGCCCGCTTGGCCATCATCAGAAAACATTTAGGGAGGGCCTGTCATGAGCCCGGCTCTGGAAAGTAGTCCCGCCTTTAGGATCTACCATGTCAGTTAGCTTACCTTAGAGACTGCAGGCAGGGCCGCCCGTGCACTGCGTCCAGGTGCAGTGGATTTGCATAAGTGACGCCATGCCTGGAAGATCAGAATTCACCCAGGGATTTGCAAGGGAATCCTGTATTGAAATCAGGCACTGCTCAAGGAGAGAAATCTTCCCCAAGGAGGGACTTGGAAAGGAAATAAACTAATTCAGCCTTGTGGAACGGTCCACCCGAAGCCAGCGGGGACTGCGATCGCAGACTGCGCGACCGTGGGAGCAGTGAGACGGAAAGTAACCTTCGAAACAACTCTGTTTTTGTCCTCTCCCTGTAAAATATGTCTTATTTTGTATTATTCTATCCCTTCAACAGTTATTTATTGAGCACTTACTATGTTCTAGGCACGATTCTGGGCACTGAGTATTAATGACAGTCTACACAACAGACAAAAGTCTCTGTCCTTGTTCTTGGGGTGGTGGCACTGGGGATAGGAATGTGAAGCGAAGAAAGCCAGAACGAGGAGTACCTGGAAGGACCCCTAAATAAGTGTAGTCGATTGAGAGTATATTTGCCGATGTATTTCCTGCCATCCCTCTGACACAGCGTACACTCTCTATCCCGCTAATTTTATAATTTCGGTAGAACCTCTGAAAGGAATTCTTCATGCCAATAAATAGCCCACTCTGGCATAACGAGTCCACGAACTAACTTCGGGTCTTTGAAGGGATTGTCTCCTATAGGCTGCGCTGGAATCTCAGAGGTGTGATCAAGTGTTTTTAATCTTTGTGTACTGTCCTACTGTCTGATGATGCTCACTCCAGAGTGTCTCGGATTAACATCCTTTCTTCTTGGGGCACCTTCCTTTCTTTCTCCTCTCCTTTCTTTTCTTTCTTCTAGTTCTCTCCATTTTTTCTTTGGTGAATATGAGACAGCTGCATTTTGCCCCAGACTTACAGAATCTCACATTTTTGGAACTGGATGGGACCATGCGAGTCTTCATCTAGATCGTGATTTTAGGTCTCTGGACCGAAACCAAGTTTTCACCTGATGCAAAAGAATGAGAAATTTAAGAAAAAAATGAAGTGTTTCATAAAGTTAAACTTTATCTATTAATCGATTCCTGTATCTTTCCATTATTTTCTTTCGTTGAACTTTTAAGTTCTTAGCGTCTTCCACTTGCCCCAGAAATTACTCATCCTCCTGAACTCAGCCTCCATCCCCCGCCACGCTGCCCCCACAGTTGACTCCACCTCCTACCCTGTGTTCCCACAGTCTGGTTTTCAGACAAAGCCCTCTTTCTCAATTTTGTAGCCCCCACCCCAAAATAAGAGTCGCTGCCTGAACCTTAGGGTAGGAAGTCACCATTTGTGCTGCCAGGAAGCTGTGTTTTAGGATCCCCAGCTGGAGCCACAGATACATTTTAAGCTATAACACACAGTGGTTCCGTTTTATAGAATTATTGGTACTGCGGTTCCACTTTATTACAGGTTTATCAGGCTTTTGTGGGTTGGCACAAGCATGCAGCCATCGCTTATAACTCTTTCTGGAGGGAAACGAGAATGAACTTTACAGCGGGACCCACATTGAGTTGGAGAGTGCACACAGTATGCTTCCAGCCAAGGGTTTTTGGGGCCCTTCAGGTCGTGGAGTCTGGAGGAGAAAGCTGCCTGGGTCCCCCCTTCCTGGTGTATCTCTGAGGTCCGGACGTTGCTCCTGGTTTTCCTTTGTAACACAGTATGGATGTCAACAGCGTGGATAGGAAAAAGCCTCTAGAGTCTTCTGTGGTGTAGGAGGTCCTCACTCAACCAGCTACATCACTTTATGCTCATGTTCCCACTTGAGAAGCAACCTCCGTGTTTCTGCCATGTGACGAATTGACAGAAATCCCATATTTTTAGAGATGTAATGGCCTAAATGGATCATGTCACACTTTGTACATCTCCGGTTACTCTCAAGACTCTGAGCCTAGTGTCCAGGAATGTGATGTTGGTCCAGCCGTGTGAGAGGCTGCGCTCCTGGAGCCAGGACTCATAAACACGGTCCAGGCTCCCCCTTGGCAAACTCACATTTCATTTTGACTGTGAGGCCAGCCATTCTGTTCATGCTGAGCGTTGCTACACACCCATTGCTCTTGAAGCAGCAGCCTGGGAGACAGGAGTTGGCTTGCTCATTTGTTGTTCAAGCCAGTGACCTACAGATGACCTTGGAGCTTGAAATATTGTCATCCAAAGCCAGTGAAGTTCTCCACAAGCTTTGAGACAAAGAGACAGACGGACAGGCAGACAGATAGACTCATTGCTTGATTAATTTAGATTATCTGGGAGAGATTTTTTTGGTTGCAAAATATTCTTAACCAAAAATAACCACCCCCCTTTTTCTGCTTTTTTTAAAAAGCTATCCCAAAGTAAAATTATTTGTCCTCATAGTAGTGTATCAGTGTAAATCGTGAGAGACTAAGGCATGTCCCTGTCTTCACTCAAAGATGTCACAATCCTAAGTTTATGGAAGTGGGGAAAGAAAGTGAAATGACTCCAAGTCTGGGACTGTCACAGCAGAAACCAGGAACACAGATCCCGATTGCCTAGTCCCTTCCTCCCCTGAAAATGAGCAGCTTGAAAAAGTACCTCTAATGCTTGCTCATGGTCACTGCTATTTAGAAAGCAGAACTTTTCAGAAGGCAGAAGCAGCCGGACAGAGAGCTTTGTCGTTTTTCTCTCCCTGCACTGACAGTTCCGGCCAATGCTCTGACATCAGTCTTACTCTGCAGTAGGTGCTTCACGGAGAGAAAATGGGAAGAGAAGTGCTTACCCTAAACCACTGTCTATAAACTGAGGAGCCGACTTGTCGCTTTTAACTTCAAAGGGGTATTAGGTTACGATTAATCAAACCTAGAAAAAAATAGGAGGATATTGTTGCTGAATTAAAATACGAAAAAAAGAACTAACTGCAAGCTATTTTAATTCTAGTTTTCAGTCTCCATATCACAAATATTTATTGCATTAATCAAGTGACAGACATTGCTGGGTTCTGTGGATACCGAGAGAAGGTGGAGTCCCTGGCTGCTGGATGCTAACAGTGTAGAGGTTGTAAACCATAGATCAGATCAGGGCAGGATGAGTTTAGAGGAGAAATATAGTCAACTGATTCTTAAAGTATGAACTTTTTTTTAATTGAAAAGGAAGGAAAGGCATTTGGGACAGAGGCAACAGCATGGACAGAGCAACCATGGTCCATGCGGCTTCTCATGGTCACCTGCTGGGGGGAGGGGTAGTGGGCCGTGCGACTGAAGAGGTGGGAAGGGGCCAGGTCACCGAGGCCAGAACTTTGGAATTTATCCCATAGGCCAGGCATTCTTGACCTCCTGTTTCCCACCAGCACATGTATGCTGGATGCTAGCCACATGTGTCCCACATCTCCTGAGTGTATCCACATGTGATGTTCGTAATAGAGAACACATTAAAATTCCATGTAATCGTCACAAAACTGTTAACAATACATCTGTAAAAGCAAGTCACCACAGATCTTGGTATATATGAGATAATCCCTGGGTTAAGTGCCATTTCCCAAGTATTTACTTGCAACTGGATCCTTTTTTCCTTCTACTGATGAATATCTAAATGCAATAGGGCGAAAGTGACTCTTTTACAAGAACATTCTTACATTTACTCTCCAAGAACACTTAATTTAAAAAGCTCGTCCAGCAGCTTCCATCACTGAGCAGTAACTGGCTGCCGCAGGGAGGCAGCACCGCCAGACCCAAACTGGGGAGCTGCCGCTGGAGCCAGTGCAGAGGTTTTGGCTGGGACTGATGCCACCAGGTTGGGACTGATTAGAAGGCATTCTGGAAGCAGTGGAGAGGATGGGTTTGGGGTGGGGGAGGGAAGAGCAGTTGGAGGCTCTTGCAAGAGTCCCGACAAAGAGACAATGAGAGCATGATGGGAAAGCGGAAACAGACTGGAAGGCTGAGCCTCGGGGCTGCAAGACTCAGATGGCTGGGATGACAGTGATGAGCCTGAGTGAGGTGGGGCTGGCGGTGAGGCTGCGGTCAGTCAGGAAAACGGGAGCACGTGTCATGGTGGGAGAGGACGAGTGTAGCACTGTTTGTCTTGAGTCGCATGCTCTTGTGAGATATCTCAGTTATTCTGAGCCCCCGGGAATCACCACCATCCTGAATCCTGCCTCAGGTGGGGCAGAACTCACTCTGGGAGAGGCAGTGTGAGAGGTCTGCCAAGGTCAGAGTCCTGGGAAAAGGACTTGTGAGGAGAAGAAAGGAAGAAGGGGCCGTGAAGCGACTCGGGAGTGGAGAGTTCAGCCAGGCATGGGAAAGGTGTAGAAAGTAGTGTCAAAGAAATTTTTGAAAAGAGCAAGTCCTATGAAGGTGGAAGTGGTCAGAAGTGTCAGGCGTGGTCCCTGTGTGAGGGAGCTGGAATCCCTGAAAGGTTAGCGCTGATAAAAAGAGAAACAGGATGGGCAAGTGCTCGAAGCGGGAGGTGAGGTGGGCTGAGGGAACTCTGGCTGGCGGTGAGAGATGACAGAAGCTGGAGCGTATGCTTGGGTTTGTCGTTCTGCTCTTCAGGGAACTGAAAAGAAGCTTTGTCTCGTCTGTGGGTGGCAGGGCGTTCCCAGCTACTCTTTTCTAAGAGTAAGTCAGTTTGGTCCTCAGGACGGGCAGCTCTGGGCGTTCGGATCCAGGTTTCATGGAACCCGAGAGGATAAAGGGTGCTGAGGCAGTCTCCGCCGGCCCATGCCGCCAGAAGCCTGGACTTTTGTCTTGTCTTTTTATTTCCAAGAATAAAGCCTTCAAAGCTATAGAGCTCTGGAGTTCAAACACTTGTTTTCTGTGATAGTTATAGTAGCATTACATTTGGCACTTCCTTTTTTTTCCTCTTTTTTAATTAGGCTGTTTACTTTTTTTGCTGTGGAATTTTGTCCTTCATATAGTCTAGGTATTTGTCCTTTTTCAGATATGTAATTTGCAAATATTTTCTCCCACTCCATAACATGTCTTTTCATCCTCTTCGCAGGGTCTTTTGCAAGCAGAAGTTTTACATTTTGATGGTTTTAATTTGTCATTTTTCCCCTTTTATGGATTGTGCTTTTGGTGTCAAGTAGAAGAATGCTTTTTCTAGGTCCTGTGGGTTTTCTTCTTTTTTTTTTTTTTCAAAAGGTTTTATGGTTTTATGTTTTACATTTAAGTTCATGATCTATTTTGGTTAATTTTTGTAAAAGGTGTGAGGATTATGTCAAGGTTAATTTTTTTTCTATGGATGTCCAATTGCTTCTGTACCACTTGTTGAAAAGGCACATTTTGTGAAAAATCATTTGGGTATATTTATGTGGACCTATTTCTGGATTCTCTGTTCCATTACTGTAGCTACATAGTAGATGTCAATATGGATTGATTGATTACTCCCACTTTATTATTCTTTTTCAAGATTGTTTTAGCTATTCTAAGGCCTGTACTTCTGCATACAAGTTTTGAAATAAACTTGTCTAAATCTACCGCAGACGTTGCTGAGATATTTATAGGAATTGCATTAAATCTTTAGATTGTTTTGTGGAGAACTGACATCTTTACTATGTTGACTCTTCCAACACATGGACACAGTATATGTCTATTTATTTACTTAGATCTTCTTGGATGTTTTTTTATCAACACTAGATAATTTATAGCATACTGATCTTGTATATGTTAACTTTATATCTAAATATTTTATGTTCTGTGGAATTATTGTAAATGGTATCATGTTTTCTGTTTTGGTTTCCACATGTTTATTGTTGCTATACAATAGGCGTTATAAAATTATGAATTTAGTTTCTCTTAGAAATAGCATAAATAGATATGGTTCCTAGATCAGCTTATAAAAGACATTAAAATTCATAATAAAGCTGATATAATGAACAGTTACTAGAAAGAATAGTAGACTACCATATTGTTATAATAATAGTATTAAATAATAACAAATGAGAATAGTTACTTATCAAATATCTTGGAAATGTCTAAGTTTAAATCTCGTTCTTATTTTAATTTTAATTCATAATATATGATTTTCCATTTTCTTCATGGTTATATCATGAAATCTACTCTTAAGTGTATCAGATCTGTTTACTATCCTTTTTTGAAAAGAAGTTTGTGTGACAAGAGTTTCCTGATTTCAGCAGATAGAAGAAAAATTGAGGAAAATATTTACACAGTTTGCACAGGTAGAATTAACTGAGATTTGAACAAAGACGAAAAGGGTACATAAAAGAGACATCTAAGCAGAATTTTTTGTTAAAGTCCATTGTACTAATCTAGGCCTGTTTGGTTGCTACAGGGAGCAGTGAGGAACAATTTAAGAGATATTCAAAAGTTAGACGTATATTTTGCGGGTGTCTTTTTTAGAAAGAAAAAGACTGTATCGTTGTAATAGTGATTCATTTTCTCTTCCGATCTTTTCTTAAAAGACCCCATGGTCAATTGTTTTACATAACTTTAATTTATTTTTACACTGATTGCTTTGCTCTAGGAGGAGTTTAAAGCAGCTTATATAAATATATAAAACAACATACAATACACTTAAAATGGACGAAAAGCAGAATTGTTCAAAGGGAAAATAAGATGAGAGCCAGAGCTGAGAATAGGAAGCGGAAGTCATGCTGTGAAGTTTTTGTTTGTCATCTTAAAATGAGTAAAAAAAATTAGCTTGAACAAATTGTTTCTAACCCTTGTACAAAGTAGTCATGATGATGGTGTTTAATTATTACGGTTGTCCAGGGTATCTGCCATCTTTTCACCTGGCCACAGGACTGTCTGTTTAGGGGGAGGCATTGTCCTGCAGAGTTAATTAATAACAGGAATTCAGATCCTGCTCAGGGAGGCCTCCGCTGACTGATGCAGCTGGTGGTCTGAGGACGGACACCCAGAGGCATACCACCCAGCCTGCCACATGCAGCACAGCTTTCGCTCCTGCCCAGGAGTTCTGGTCTTAAAGTCAAGTTAGGATGAACAATTGAGACTTCCTTTCATTCTTCCTAACAACAAAAACACCTACTATTGTAAGTATTTTTGTAAGTAGGGTTATAATAATTAGTTTTAAATATCTAAAAAATGTAAATAGTCTTTTAACAAGTGGTTGTGCTCGATAGTTCTTTTTCATTATTATTAGGTAAGGTTCCTCTGGTTTTTAAGTGAGTTGAGAGACCTGAGGTCCATCTGAGGGTAGATCTTGCCAGTTTGGGGTGTTGCCTTTGGTTTTGAGATGAAATATTTGTATAGTTTTAGAGAAAGAACTTCCAGCACAATTCTTCCTTAGGATGACTCATTTTTTACAATTATTAGAAGCAGGAAGAAATCTACAGACATCTATACAACTTGTAAACCAGAAAATAGACCTGTGCTTTTCTAGCATGCTGTTTAATGTATATACATACATATGTATGTATATTACTTTCTGAGTGTTTAGCATCTGAGATTTATCAATGACTATGTGTTCTTTTTTTTAACCTCGAAATGAGAGTTAGAGAAATATTTGCCTGCTCCATTCTGTACTGTCATAGCCTGTTCAGGAGACTGATGTTGCATTTTTAATTTCTCTATAAAACAAGCTGAAAGACAATGTGAACAATCTCATTGCATTTGAAATAGCTGCTAGCCAGGCCTGTTGCAACAGCTGATGGGCTCCTCTGGGTTTCAAGAGCTATTTTGGTAGAGTAGCTGAGAAGGCTCTCTGAGTTCAGGCCATAAAAGGCCCGTCCCATGCAGATTGTCCCACTGCTTCTGACAGCGTCCTCCCAGGCTGAAGTGTCCTCAGGTTTCACGTGGATTTACCCAGTAATGGATGGCCACGCCAAGGCCAGATTGGGGAAGTTCAGCATCAAGGACGCCGGGGGACTGACTTCTTCAAAAAGAAGACTCCTTTTGAGAATATTTTGGCGATCTTTCTTCCGAGAAACTTTTGGGATGTAGCCTTCACCTGTGTGCTGCAGTTGGCACCCAAATGCCTTTCGGAAAGCACCGTTCTAAATTTATCCTGTTCTGAATCATCACTTTGAATAGATGCACTTGCCTGGTTTGCTTTGTGATATTTGATTTTGTACAGTGTTTCTTGGCTTAACTTTTGATATTTTACTTTTTGTTTAGAATTCGAAAGTAGTAGTCATTGAAAGGAGACGCAAAGAAAATACTTGAGGACACCCAAAGCTGAATTCGAGGATATAATGTGTTTTGTTTTGTTTATTTTTTAATTAGAAAAATAAGGAATTACAGTGTGATTTTTCCCCCCCTTTAACATAGAGGAACAAGGATTATGCAGAAATTTGAAGTAAGTGAAAAATCGTTCTATAAATCTAAATGCAGGTTTTTTTGTTTTGTTTTGTTTTTTTAAGTGCTATCTGTCTGAGCATGCTTCCCAAGGATTTGTTGACTTCCAGTACTGGAATGTTCTGCCAGTATTCGTTAGTTATTGCGGTTACTCCACTAGGCATCTTAGGGGCATGTTTTTTGATTTTGGAATGATTGGATTTTTTTTTCCTTTAGAAAACGAAGAAGTTATTTAATAGCACTGAGAAGTTAATATCATTTAGTAAGTACATTCTGTCTAAATCTTTGCACTTACAGACTTGGAATGAAAAGCGTATTCACTATACAAAGTACTTCGATGATTGTATCTCAAGTATGGGGATAGGTCAGAAGGCAAGCTTTATTTCACTTTTATTATTAATACATCTGGAAATATAAATCACTATGTATCCTTTTGTATATTCTTCGTTTTCAGGGTTCTTTACCTTGGTACTCTGATTCTTCAAACTTGATTCATAGACCCTCTGATGTTCCAGATTTTTGCCTTAAATCTTGCTTTAGTTTATAGATTTTGAACTATATTTCACTTTGAAATTCTCCAAGAAAAATGCTGTATCAGGCTTTGAAGCCCTGGACATAGCTGTGGTCTCTTTATCATTTAGCTTGTTGATTTGCTTCTGCTGAAAAATAGCAATGAACTAGAGAATACTTATGGTTTATTTGACATAGTTCTCCTTTGAAAAAAAAAAGACTGTTTCTTTATACCATATCGGATGGACCAGTAGGAACAATAATTATTTTTATCAGGTCGAGAAACAAAATTTTATAGAAATGAGCTTTATCGATGAATACTGCTGTGGTTGTCAACCAGAGGTGGTATGACAACCCGAGCGAGCGTTTGGGAATGCTTGGGGCGTTTCTGGTTTTTACAACAATAAGTATGGCTGGCGTCTGGGGAAATGTGGTTACAAATTGTAAATGCCCCGTAACGTGGTACAGTCCCATAGGACAAAGCATTGCCATGGCCAAAATGCTGGTGGGCTCCCCTGCTGAGAAAAATGGCAAGGTATAAGTGCCCACCCCCAGCTCAGAGAGAGGCAGCAGCAGACTGGGCGTATCTGGGCTGCCTCTTCTCACCGAACCGGGAGAACCCTTGAGGAGCCAAGCAGCTGGGTTTCCTGCCAGGAGCGATCACCCTTATCACTCCTCGGAAAAGGAGAGGAGGTGACAGAGATGAGCAGAGAGAGACCTCAGGGAAATGCTTTTTTGAGATTGGTCTAACTCTGGTGCCACGAGCGTAACTTTCAAAGGAAAAATCGATTACAGCGCCCAGCTTATATTACTTTCATTCAACAAATGCAGATAACTTTGCTTGTATTTTGAGATATACTATTTCTTGCTGTGCGATTTTGAATTTCAATTCAGAAGGAGCATCTTTGGTGACACCTGGGGTCATTGAAAGTTGTACAATTGAGGGATCGTATCCAAAGAAAAGGGCCACTGGCTTTTACAAAGATGTCCAGAAAGCTAGTGTTCAGGGTCATGGGCTGCCTGGAGAGCTGTGGCGATGGGCCACCAGGGGCCTCTTTTTATTCTTGTGATGCAAAAGATGTCCTCTCCTCACTCTGCGGCTGCCTAGGCTTTCTGGACATTCATTGCAATTTCATATTAATACACACATCCCGGGGGCCTCCCTGTGACCAGGAGAATCCCCTGATCTGGAGCTTCCTTGTACTTTAACTCTTGATTGTTTGGTAACTGAACCAGAAGCCATGTTTTTACCCTTGATGCCTTTCCCTGAGTCACCAAGGCCATTGAGTCTGTCTCTGAAATGATGCTCCTGCCCACCACCTCCTCTGAGCCTCCTTATCCCATACCTAGATGATCTTATTGCCTTTAATTGGTCTTTTTGCCCCCAGCTTCTCCATGTCCATCCTCGAAATGACCTTCCCAAACAAAGATCTGATCATGTTGCTCCTCAAAAGCCAAACCTTCCATGGTTTCCCACTGATTAAAGGCTAGCGCTCAACTCCTCAGCCTCCCTCTCAGGGTCTTTGAAGCCACTGCTTTTGCTGGCACCTCTCCCTGAAGGGTTCTGCCTACGCTTGCCTGCCAAAAGCTTCCTCTGACCTGCCTCTGGGTTCCCGGTCCCTGGCATCGTGTCCTGGTGCTCCCTTCCTCTGTAGGCGGTACCCAAAGAGGCACCTGGGTCCCAGCCCTCTTGCCACCCCAGGATCTAGCTCAGTGCTCACTGCCCAGTGAGTGCTCCACAAATGTGAGTTGATTGAATTGTACTGGAATGACTTGTGGATTCTTTGTATCAAAATTTAACTGTGCACCATTAAATGCTTTTGCCAGTGTTATATATTATTCACTACAGAAGTGGGTGTTCTGTATTGTAAGTTCTGCTTTTTTCCATATCTAATAATGCAAGCAGAAACATTTGTCTTACTGTTACAAGCCTGATGGGGTTTATGTATGTGTGCTGTTGCCAACACAGGAAATTAAGGTGCATTCGATGAAGTCAGCCACTTCATCACTGGAGCCTTGCCTAAAATGAAGAACTCATCTAGTGGTGTGATTTGAATTATGTACTTTTCCCAAGCATTAAACTTTATCCCTTAGGTGAAACATCTCAGAGTGTTTTGCCCTGCTGACCTTGGAGGTGAGCCTAGCACCTTGATGTTCGTTCAAAAAGAGCTCTGTCTCACTTTCTTACAGACACTCCCTGTCATTGCAGCTTTCGAAAGAGGAATGTATTTCACCTTGTAACTTGATTATTCTCTTCTGAAAGTTGATCCTTTAATCTTAAAGAAGTTCATAACCTATTTCTAACTGGCTTTTGTGTCAATATAGTTAAAGAAAGGACTCTAGTATTTGCTTCAGGAGAGTCAATTTACCCATGTCACAACGCTGGGTTCATTTCAGCAGGTTGGGCGCTTCACATCAACATTGCACACCTGTGTGCAGGTCTCCAGGTTGGGTACCTTAAAATGAAAATGACTGAAGTATGTTCCCTGTTTTTGGTGAACTCATTTCCTACCTGGGTTCAGATGTTGACATGGCGAGGCTATTACACAAGTAGGCTGGAAGGGATGAACAATAATCACACACCATCCATTATTACCGTGTGCCAAGCTCAGTGCCAAGCTCAATGCCAACCTCTTTACATACATTATCTCACTTCATTTGTACAATGGACCCTGAGAAATAGTAGTATCGTTCCCATTCTACAGAGGCTTGGAGAAGCTTTCCCAAAGGCACGTACCATGAGGTCAGAGTAGAACTGGATTTGAACCCAGGTATATTTGACTTCAGTGACCATGTTTATAGCCACTGCTTGAACAGAGCTTCTCAAACGTTAACAGGCTTCACCTGTGATCTCGTTAATGTGCAGATTCTGATTGGTAGACCTGGGAGTTGGGCCACATATTCAACAACTAAGACCCTAGGTCAGCGGTCCCCAACATTTTGGCACCAGGGACCAGTGCCCCTATGAGAATCCAGCGCCTGATGATCTGAAGTGGAGCTGAGGCGGTGATGCTAGTGCTGGAGGGCGGCTGCAAACACAGATGGAGCTTTGCTCGCTCTCCTGCCGCTCGCCTCCTGCCGTGCCGCCTGGTTCCTAACAGGAGAGTGGGGAACCCTGCCCTAGGTGACACTGATGCCTCCTGTCTGAGGACCAACTTTGAGTAGCATTGTTTTAAACAACTTCCTTGCGGAACCACCCGGTAGGATGGGGATTTGAAGAAGTCTTTCCAGGGTTAGAGGTTGTCTTCTCGGTCTAGTCTGTTCCTCTGTACCTTTTATGCCATCCCTTCCCACACAAGTGTCCCCCATCTCTCTTATTCCCATTTCTGCCTAACTCCTGGCCCTTCCTCCTCGTGTTGAAAGCATACTCAGGTTTCCTCCATTCTAAATAAAGCTCCCCTTGACCTCACAGTATCATCTGTTTTTTTCACTGCCCATTCACTCAACACCCACAGCTCAGTGGGCACTGTTCTTTCCCCTTGGAGACCTTTGTGATCTTCAGTCGCTTCGATCCCCTGAGCTTTACCTCCGAGCACCTCTTTGTAAGGATCCCATCTCAGGTGCAGTGAGGTTGACCAGGCTCTGGCCTCTGCTCTGAATGTCCACAGACTGCAGAGTCATCCTATTGCCTTCATTTTCTAAAGCACAGTCTGTCTCTTTACTTACTCATCTCTCTCTTCTTAGGGTCCAAGTTAAGATAAAAATTCTTATGCTATTCTTTGTACCATGAATTATATGTCCTGTCTGTTTCAAATGGAATATATTCATTTGGGCTTTATGGCTTATTTTCTCTTTTTAATTAGAAGTTGTTCATTTCTAATTAGCTATGTTAGGGTTTGTATCCTGTATAACCATTATTGATAGAATTATACATAAAAAAGAATAATCAGTTACTGAGTGAAGACATAAAGGGCTTTTAGAAATAATGCACCTACAATCTGTGAACTGTGTTTTGATTAATCAGAGTTCTCTTGTTTCTTTCTGAATTTTCAATTACCTTCTGAGTTTGGAAAGTTGGCAAATAACTTAGGCTCAGATGTATATGGTCATTAAACAAAAATCATATCGATATTTTTAAGATTTTGAATATTTTATTTTAAGCCTTGATCTTTTTATACATTCTGAAACTACTTTATCTAATTTTGTCTCATTTAAACCAAAATAATTAAATATACGCATGTATTTACACATGTCACACTCTAAGCTAGAATGAGCTACCTTGGCCAAAACTCAGTGGGAAAGCAGCTGATTTTCAGTAGCTAAAAATATATTAAATTAAGAAGTTGGTTATAAAGGTAAAATAACCTTTGAAAGTTTTACTATGGTTTTTGTATATAGATTTTCTTAGAAAACAAATTTTAATTTAAGCTGATAATTTAGTTTATCGTGTAGTAGGGTGGTTCCAACAGTCAGCTACATTCTTTTATTTTGCAATTAGTTCATTCCTTTAACAGCTGCTGTTAAGAAACCCAAGGATAAATTACATTTTAATGTCTATTTTGTTGTTGTTGTTGTTGTTGTTGTAATTATTGCTTTGGATATCTAATGCAGCTAATGACTCTCCAGGATTGAGGCAGGTTCGGGGGGAAAAAGTGGGTGTGTTAAAGCATGGCTATCCAAATTATGCGCAGAGTCCTAATTTTCACCAGATGTTCATTTTAGCCACACACACATAATCATTTGGCTTTATCATTTCATACATTTTTGATTGCAAGTATTGAATATTTTAAAATTCCATGAGTAGATAAATATTGTTGTGATGCAGCTGACAAGGGTGAGTAAGCTTCATGTGATACCTTGTACCCCATCACAGGATCCTCCTCCCATTTGAGATGGAATTTACTTGGATTTGTATCAGTTCTTCTCTCTGGAGGCTTCAAAGAGCTTGCAGGCAACCCGGAGTTCTTAAATATTTCAAAAGGGAATTGCACTAAGAAGGTGGAGTAGGGAGCACATGGGAGGAAAGTAATGTGGAAACGAGAACAGCAAATAAGCTTTGCGCTCTGCCCACTCTCGACCCCCCTCCCAAAGCTCCCAGGAAGCACTTTTCTTGCGTTCGGTGGAGGAATAGCATGTATCGCATTTGGGAATTAAAGGGGTTTGACCCTGAGGAATGCTTGGAGCCCTGGTCTTAATTAATAACAAGCTCCGCGACTTTGAATAAGTTCTGAACCTCTCTGAGCCTCATTCATTAAAATGAGCATTGAATTGAAGGTTTTCTAAGGTCCCTTTGGCTCATCTGGACATAGTAATCCAAAGATTTCAGAGCTTGAAAATATTCTGATTTACCGTGGAAAGGAGAACCCTGTATCTGCAAGGTTCAAGGCTGGAGGGCAGGAACGGGTTAGAGCCGTCCTGACCAAGAACATACATGTTTTTTTAAAATGTCTTCTCACTGTGGCTTCTGTCGAATTTAGTGCGCAGCTAATTTCTTCCTTCTCTGTTGGCTTCATCACCATTCTCAGTCTTAAGTCCTTTATTTGTGGAGCTTTCTGCCATCTTTTCAGATTAAGCTCTCGTTTCTTTTGTGTTCATTTAAATGCTCAACTTTTCTTTTCTCTAACCTGATTCATTCTTATCTTTTTTGGACTTTGGCTTTTTCTCCTGTTGCCTGAGACAGGATTTTCCTGTTCACAACAGTAGTAGGCTGCGCTCAGCTTTTTCTTTTTTCTTTAAGTTCGTTAGCTCACCGCCAGGCGTTCGTTCTTCATCAGCAATTACTTTCTGAGCTCTGACTGTGTGCCAGGGACTGGTATGGGTGTCGAGGAAAGAACAGTGAAAAACAAAATCGCTGTCGTCACAGAGCTTAAGATCTAATGAGGTCATGTGCTCAAGTGCCCGGACTGATTTTCTTCATCTTCACCCTTCTGTCTTTCTTTAAAGTGCTTAAATGACAGAATTTAAAATACCTGCCGTGGTTCCTAACCCAAACAAGTTCATCTGATGTGACAAGGTGCTTCTTAGGTTTAATATCTACCTACTGTTTGTAGTTTTCATTTTACAAAATTCTCTCCTCCCCTATCATTTATACTGGTAAAGTCCATGTTTTTTGTTTGTTTTGTTTTGTTTTGTTTTAATTTGTTCAATTTAGGCAAGGATAGATTAGATTTTTCTTTTTTTTAAACCTATGTTCTCTCCAGTCATAAAATACTATCTATAAAACATTGATTCATTGCCAAGGCAAAAGTCGACTTTGATATCATTCAAACAGGATGTTCCAGAAATAAATCACTGAATCAACTTGAATTCTCTCTTACTTTTCAGACTTTGTCTCTCTTGAAACATTTTCTATAAAAGTTAGCAAAAATTAAAAAACAAAGGTAGTTTTACCTGAAGACTTTGGAGTTTAGAAAGAGCTTGGTCACATCAGATGAACTATTATGTGTCACTCATCATGTAAGAAAAGCTGTTTTACAACAGAAGCTTCGGAATTTGTCATCTATCTCTGTGTTTTTAAAAATGATTCATCTGGTCTCCTCCACCATCAGGTGAAGCTAATTTTATACAAACTAGTGCATTAGCTGCCTTCCTGCCTACATTGCATATTAGTATTATTTTTTACATTTAATTTTGCACAAGTTGTGAAGAACATTCTTGGTTCATGGCACTGTAAACATTCCAACATTTGTCCTTCACAAGATAATTATTTCATTAAAAGTAAATTACAATTTATTCAGTAGCTCCAGATAAAAATGGTAATTAGATGGTAAATGAATGCTCTGATATTTGAGGAGAACAAATTACTTTGATATTTAAGGGAGAGAGTTTTCTAAGCTGAGAGTTTTCTGAGCGTGCTACACATAATTTTTATGCATAGCATCTCTCTGGCTAATAATGTGAGAGCTGATGATGATTTCTATAAGTAATGAGCTCAAATTCAAAAAAGAAAAAAGACTGACATAGATAACATAGTGTAGGGTGAAGCCAAAATTGTTATTGCAGGGAAGGAAATTGTGTTTCAGATCACTGTGAAAGATGACTGTGTTGAACAGATAATTTTAAACAGGTCCGTGAACAGGCTTTAGAAGGTTAGAATATCTGCCAGCAACTATATGGAAAAGTGGGGTTTTTTTGGTATTTTGGTTTTTGGTTTTTGTTTTTTTTTTGAAAACTCATTTAATGGAGAAGATCCATTGTTTTCAGAATTTTTTTTTAAATGGTTGTGACTCCCAGAAAGTTAAGAACAGACACATGAGAGACTAAAGGTCTCGTTCTGATGATTTGTATAGAAGTGAGGATCTTGGAAGTGCCTGGAGGCCTCCAGGTGACGTGAACTGGAAGACACAGCTCTGTAGTGGCCCATCCACCCACTGAAACAGTCTTAGCTGCCTGCGTGTCTGAGTCATCACTGTCCAGTCAAACTTTCTGTGCTGATAGTAATACTGTCTAGTTGGTGCTGTTCTGCAGGATAGTCATTACCACACGTGTCTGTTGAGCACTCGAAAATGTGGCTAGTGCAGGTAAAGAATTGCTCTTTGATTTGACTTAATTTTAATTAGTTCAAACTGCAGTAGCCCTATGCGCTGGACAGTGCAGGTCCAGAGAAAGTGGATTTGCACTTTATGCATCGCTGACCTGAGTTTGAGAGCCATGGCACATCACCTGCCAACCTATCCACGTGATTTGTGATGCTTGGATCACAGAGAGAAAATAGGAAATAGTGTGCTTTACAAGAAAAATTGAAGCTTCTTATATCAGAGGAAACTTTTCTGTAGCTTCCCCATCCCTCCCACCAATCCACAAATACACATTCCCAGCACAAGCATGCACACATACACGTGCACACACGCATGGCGCAGTGTTCTAGGTTCTTTGTGGTCCTGGACACATTAAATGTTCATTTCCATATTTTGAGTTATGTACCCTAAGATCCTTGCTCTACAGTCTCGCCATTGCTAATAACATTAGAGTTAAACCCTTCAAGATAGTATCACAGGTGGCATTTGCTTGATGATCAATGTGAGTAGGAAGTTCTGAGAATTCAGAGTGATGTAGGGGGTTGGTAATGAAGTATGTTACCGGCTTGTCCATTGGAAACTTTATTCCTCTTTCCTACGTTTGTGTTTTGGCTTAAGGTCATGAGGTTTTGTGAGAAATTAGGTTAAATTATGTTTGCTTGTTTGTACTTTTAACTTTTTTACAGTTATGAACACAAACTAAAGATGTCCTTTAGGAGCCAGGGCTGTGATGTATGTTCTTAGGAGACGTTTCTGTGATAATGGCTTGTGTGAGCTCTTGTACTTAACGAGTGAACCCTGCAAAATACTTGCCATTCGTTCATTCCACTTATATTTGAGTACCTATTGTGGCTACTAATATTTTCCCCCAGATGTCTACGGATTGTAAACCTCTGATGGTTTACAATATGGAGTTGGGCAATATGATGGGAGGACAGAGATGCCCTGTGAACCTGTACAAGTCGTTTACCCTCTCATCTAAAAAATCAGCAGTGACCCACGCCTGAGCTCTCAAGCTTCTGATTGGTATTATTGTGTGTGTGTGTAGATGTCTTGTGTGTGTGTGTGTGTGTGTGTTTAGCTTTTCCCAGAACCTTTACTATTAAAATGAACCCATAACAGAATATTGGAACTCTTGGGCAGGGCAGGAAAAGAAGGGATGGCGGATATGTTAGGATAGAGAAGGAACCAGCTAATGTCCAAGTTTGTGGCCCTCATCTCTGCCTGTGGGGCCACAGCCCAGGTGGCTGCTGTGATGCCCCTTGGAAGCCAGGTAAATTGCTCTGGAGGTGGTCATGCTTCCCTCTGCACCCCAGGCTCTGGCTGCAATGACAGCCTCCTATTCCCGCCTGCCATGGGCCTTCCCCACTCTGCTTCTGCATTGTGTTCTCAGTCTGGAATGCCCCTCCTGCCAACCCATTTGGCCTTCCAGCTTCAGGGAGCTTGCGGCCTCCATGGGGAGCCTTCCCTTGGGATTACATGGCCCTCCTGTCAGCCCCCACAGCCATGGCGAGGATGAGCAGGATGTCCTCATATACAGAATAACACAGGGAGTCAGATAATTCTCCACCGCATTTCTTTTCATTTAAAATCAAAATAGACTAGGGTGATTTTTCGCTCTACAAGTGCAACAAGATTTACCTGTTTCTTAAAAGATACAGTAATCTACAGTTAGGTACATGGAATAAAGAGGCAGGAGTATTTCCTCGCTTCTCCTGTTTAACCCTTGCACTGAGTCTGGATGAATAAATGTGTTAAATTGGATTAGGTGACTATATATCAGAAACAATTCAGTTCAGCTGTCGAGCCGAATGGATGCTTTTAAAATAACCAACACAGTTGACTATCCGAGTTACCACCTGACCTTCTTTGGTTTGTCAGAGCGGTGGGTGCATATGTAGGGGCAATAAAAGGAGAGTCAGCCACCCTGTCTTTCCTGCTGCTCTCTTCTCTCCTTTCCTTTCCTTTCTCTCTTCTTTCTCTTTTTTCTGTTTTATTCCTTCATTCAGCTTCATTCCTTCATTCTTCCTTCATTTCCTTCAAACTATTTCTTCGACCTACCATTCAAACCATTTCCTTTTCTCTCTCTCTCTCTTTCTTTTTCTTTCTCTCTCTCTCTCCCTCCTTCTCTTCCTTCCTTCCTTCCTTCCTTCCTTTTTCTTCCTCTTTCATTTTCTTACTTCCTATTTTACTTCTCCTTTCTCATATTTTCTTTTCTCTTGCTGCCTCTCTTTCCATCTTCAGCTGATAAAACAAGACAACATAGCCATGGATATCTGTAAGTTTTACTGATTTTAATGTGTGCAACGATAATTTTTTAAAACATATATATACATCTATAATACATTTATGTAGACATAAAATTCCCTTTACACAATTCTGGTAGCTTTTGTAATGCTGTTACTACTATAAATGATCTTTTAAAAATTGTTATACAATGAAACATAGACTAATTTTGTGTAAAGAGACTCTCATTTCTTGTTAGAGTGAATTGGTAATTTTCCTTCACTGTTATCTATATTTATATATGTGTTTTACTTGTGTGTGTGAATAGATATGAATAACCACCAAGAAATACCTACTTACATTTTTTAAATGTAGTTTGCCACTAGTAGCAAGGAGAAAGTGAGTACATGACATTCTAGTTTAATTTTAGTAGAGCAAAAATTAAAATCAAACCTCAGCTTCTGTTTTGGTATTCGTTAACTCAAATTTAAAATTAGAAATGTGGTAACGATTTGGCAGTTGTGACTTTCTGAGGAAAACCATATCATATTGTGTGTGAGTGTGTGCGCGCGCATGTGCGTGTGCATGTGTATGTGTGTGTGTGTGTGTGTGCGCTGGCCTTTAAAAATAGGTACTGCCACGAGGAGACCAACTTCATCATCTACACTCATAGCCAATGCCTAGGACTCAGTGGGCATTGTAAATGGTGGCTATGAGTTTATCACTTTTCCAAAGAGTGCAAAATATCAGCTTTGGCTGTATTGAGTTCATCTTCAGTCAAAGCTCCTTTGTTTTAAAAGCTAACTGCTGAAGAGTAAACACTCTTGACCCTGATCGTAAACATTTGTCATACGTCTGGTTAGTTTTCGTTTTCACTGACCAAAATCATTTTGGCAGAAGAGTCGTTAAAGCTTGACAGCCCAACAAATTACACAAATCCCTCAGTTTTCTCACACAGGCTTTGACTGTGACCCACAATCCATTTGAAAACATTTGTTCTCTGGTACTGAAAATCTCATAAAATATATATTCTGAAGCAAATGAAGTATTTAAAAGAACTTAGACATGGACGACCATAAAAAAAATTGTTTTTGTGCATCATGTCTTCTGCCAGCCCTCTGAGGAATTAGTTTTCGTTAGATTCTAGAGCCTTAGGTCACAACCATTATTCATCCTCTGATTATTTTTCATTGGGGGATGTGATTGTCGTCATTTTGGGCTGCTTGAGTGATGGCAAGGCCACCTGGATCTTGAATTGCCACTTTTAGCACATTTCCTTCCCACCCCCCATTTTGGAACCTTCAAGCTTGGTGGCCATACCAACACTCTTCATTAAGGTGTGTCCCTAAAGGCCACATCTGTAACCTGGAAGGGAAGGGGCAGCTGAGAGTTTAGGCCAGAGACTGTTGGCGATGAAAAGACCCAGCAATTCTCTGGGATCTGCCTGGACTGTTGTACCTGGAGAGTCACACATGACTAGGATGAAGACATTTGGCTTTGTCAGTGGTCAGAAAGGTCCAGACTACACCAGGCACTGTGGGTCTGTGTGAGAAGCAGAGCTCTGGAACGCTTGGGTCTGACCCTGCTTTGGCTCTTGCTTTGTGCAGCCACTAATCCAGAAAAGTTCTTCCTGAGGCCCAAGGCCTTAGTTAGCTCCCTGCATCACAGTGCCTTGTTTTCTCAGGGAGCTGCAAACAGACCATCATACTCAAGAGACAGTGTTCTCCTTTCCATGGACGATGGATGTAAAGTAAAACTTAAATTTGACAAACTATACCAGAAATCCCCCTTCCGTAAGAATTCCGTGTTGAGGTCTTGGTTCTTAATCTGAACTACGTGCAGCTATTGGTTTTTGGCTTATTATAGAGTTTTCTGTAAAATCAAATTTATTGAACATTCTCCCATTCTGAAGAGGACTGGATTAACCAGCCTCCCGTGACGACGGTCCTCTCCCGTCTGGCTTACATGAGCCCTTTGGAGGCAGTCTTACATCTCTACGGACACTGCCCACAATCATTTTATCACATGATTGGAGGTGACTAGGACAATTTTATATGGCTCATGACATTGACTGTGTTTTAGGGCTTGAAACCATCTCAACATCTTGGCCAGATCACGGAATGTTCAAGCAGGCATCGATCTTCCAAATCAGATATCCCTATTTCAATCAGATCTGGCCCGTGGAGGCCAGTTTCCATCCGCCCTCCCCATCCTCTGCATGGACCTGGCCCAGGCAGAAAAATAGCAGTGATTGGGTACACTCTGTCTGCACTCTGTGCTCTGTCATTTTAGGATTAGGTAAAAGAATTGACTAGTATATTACTTTAAATTTAAAGTAAAATTTATTGTTCCTAAGAGAAATACATGACCATGTACTTTAAATCAAAAAAAAAAAAATCAGTGCAGTACAGTAAATCCTAATGTTAAATTAATAAGTTTTCTATGTGAGGTTTTATTTATCTGAGATCTGCCTTGTATATCAATTTATTGTAGATTTTATTTGATTTTGGAACAACTTGCACATATATGTCATATTGCTTGAACTCCAAAGTTATAAAATATGTTTATGTGTTTTCTCTTAAAGCTAGAAATACAGTTTAACCCAATAGTAAATGTTTAATAAGCCACTTATCTATATTTTGAAAGAACCTTGGGTTGTTAAACAAAAACTAAATTTGGTCTTCTTTAGAAGCATGTTATTTAGATGGGGTATTATGTGATGTTATTGCAAGTTCTGTAGGGAAAGCATCGTGTCAGCTTAAATTTGCTGAAATTAACATTAAGAAATCAGCATAGAAGTTTGTTTGAAGTCTGGTGAACTCTTATTCTGAAAATTGGCTATTTCCAAGTGGCAGATATCTTGAAGCATAACTAAACAGGATTTGGAAAATGTTTTTATATTTATATTTGATATTGGCATCTCTGATATTTAAGACTTCTAACCATTACTGCTCTGGATATTCAATAGCAGATATTCAATAAACAGTTGTGCAATGAAGAAATTAATAAATGGAACACACACACACACACACACATACACACACACACACACACACACACACACACACACACACACACACACAAGTACAAGGAGCTGAAAGCATAGTGGATGTCCTCATTTGCCAAGCTCCCTAGTGAAGATTTGCTTTGTAATACTTCTGATTCATTCAAGCCTTCTCCAGCAAAGAAGGTAATTATGTGTTTTTTTGTTTTAAACAGTTCCATTTTTATACTGCAGGTGACAAATGAGGAATAACTAGCTTTAGCTTTTAACAAAATGCGTAATTAAACACAGAAGGTACTGCCAATAAAACTGAAGTCAAATTTGTCATTTAATCCAGTGCCATCTTGAATTTGCTTTGTGTATTGATGGAGAATATGCTAAATAATACACCATTGAGTTTTGTAATATAACAGAGAATCGGGATAATTTTAAAAGGTTTGAAAACAAGGTGGCAGATGTTTCGAAAATTATTTAAATCTAAAGCAAATGAGAGAATTTCATTGTAATATGATAGTTTTATAATAATAGCAATTTAAAGATTGTATTTTCCCTAAATAGATGTTGTCTTTTACCTTAAAAGGCTTGCTAATGTGATTCGCTTATTTGAAAGTTTAAACCTGATGTCTTACTGTAGGCTCTCTCCCTGGAGCCAGACCCTATGGGTTCAAATCTCAGCACTGTTAGCTTTTGCTTGTATTAGCATGGGCAGGTAACTCAACCTCTGTCTCAAGTTCCTCATCTGTAAATGGGGATGACAATAGGACATGGCACATAGGGTGTTATGAGGATTAAAGGGGCTGGTACATATAAAACACCTAGAGCCTCACTTGCCACATGGCTATGTTTCCTCAGAGATTATTATTAACCTTCATTAGGGCAAGGATTTGTAGGTTTCAATTTTTAGCCCTAAGCTGTAAGGACTTCTTTTAACTAAATTTTTATTGCAATATTTTTTTGTAACTTTGATGTTAAAAATAGATGGTTTGAGCCTGTGATTTCATTGAAATCTAGGGAAATGATTTAATATTTTTAATTTAAAAAATTGTTTTAAGTGTATTATCTTAGCAACAATAATAGAAAATGATTATTCCTCATGATACTTGAGTGGTCATTCCAATGACAGTTTTCTGAGGAGGCGGAGCTCAGCAGGTCATATTTAACCAGAATTTTGTGTCTGGTTCTTTGAGAAATGAACATTGAGAAAGGCTTGGTCAAAGCTCTTGGTCAAAACTTTTCTACTTATGTGGGGTTGGGTGGATTTTTGGAACTCATATAAGATGACTGTCTGGGTTTTAGTACTCTTAGATGGGTTCATTTTAAAATAATACATAAAAGAAGAGAAGATTCTGGGTTTTAGTACTGTTAGGTGGGTTCATTTTAAAATAATACATAAAAGAAGAGAAGATTCTTTTAGTTTAAATGTGAAATTGTAGATGAATATCTGCATATTATTCTCAGAGGAAAGTCTGAGTTGATTAAAACATTTCAACTAAAGATTTATCATCATCAGTTTGAAAGAGATCATAGTTCATTGAGCTGATGGTTTTCTAAAATTGAATGCTCATTAGAATCACTCGATAAAGGTCTTACAAAATACAGATTGCTGGGCCCCACCTCAGACCTATTTACTCATAATTAGAGGGTGCTGCCATCCTACCCCAAATGGTTCTGATACACAGCATGGTGGGTGTCACCATAGGGGCCCTCCCGTCCCCACCCCTCACGCACGTTGGTCCAGTGCCATTCAATCATCCAGCATGTGAATGCACTCACCAGCAATGGAGCTTTGAGAACAGGATGTATGTGACTAGGAAAATCACACTTAGTAAGGATCAAAGGATATTTTCAAAATTGAATTTTTCTTTGCTAACTTTTTATGTTTTTACACTGTGTAACATCTCTTAGAAAAAAATACCTTTAAAATTCAAGAGAACTCTTGATATCCTCTTCTTACTTTTACTGGATCCAAAGCTCCAGAGCCGTTCTTTGAAATGAAAAGCATTTGTTGAACTGCAGTGTACAGGAGTAGAGCACATAAGGGAAGAGAGTGCTGCTCCCAAACTCTGAGTTCTGACAAGTAGGGAAATTATGGATCACTTGTCTTAGTAACAGTAACAGAATAGTTGCAGGTGATTCAACTATAATTCATCGCAGCTCATGGAAGAGGTCAGTCCATTCCATCACTGCTCTCATGGATGATGTGAAGAATGCTCAGGCATTCTATTCCCTGATATCATTAGAGGAGTAGAAGGATAGCGCGATGCTCCAAAGAGTTTTCTCTGAGAATAACTAGAACAAGGGGAGTACATTTCTGTTGGGGATTAAGAACCTGCAGTCAGTTGTTACTGTCCCTACTGTCCCTGTGTATCCAGACTCCCTGGGACCTTCGCTCAGATGACCTCCCCACCCTGCTGGCACGCACATGCACCCCGAGGTCCAAGCAGAGTCTCTTCTTACTTGTAATGGGAAGAAAGGCTGATAATTGATATTTTCTGAGATAGCCGAGGAGGTGAGTCCTGCCAAATCTGGGCCGTCCCCTAGGGAAGAATATTTCTAGAAAAAAAAAAGCCAACGTTCTGCTGACGGACTTCATGTCATTGCCACCTGCCCCTCCCACTAGGCCGTTTGGCGTCCCTGGGACTTGATGTCCATGGGATAACGGAGTCTCCTCGTCGCTGGCATGACTCCTTTTTCATATAATATTCATGTGTAACCTTGAACCTCTAGGCTGTCCCAAGTGTGGAGGTTTCCAAGGAGCCAGCTAGCTCTAGTTACCTTAAAGGATTCCCTCTAAGTTCCAACCAGCTTTGACTAGAAATTCTCCTAAGTAGTTGCTTTTCTTCTGCAATATGCTTTTTCCTCACCTGCAAGGTGCTTCAGGGCTGGGGACCTGCCTCCTTATAGCCACATCTAACCATAGTCAACCTTACCTTTGGGTTCAAATTGAATTCAAGGACTTGTCTACCTTTGACATTGATCTGCTCCCCATTCCTCTCTAGAATATCCCAGGATATTATAAAATTTCAAGTAACTTTTATTTTAAGTAAGGGGTAGGCATTTGAACCATCATATGTCATAGGAACATGCCTGCCAGAGCTAAAAGGAGACACTTATCACATCCTGGCCTGGCTCGGGA
Organism: Pteropus medius; assembly: GCF_902729225.1. NCBI lineage: Eukaryota > Metazoa > Chordata > Mammalia > Chiroptera > Pteropodidae > Pteropus > Pteropus medius. The sequence goes on from NW_024350397.1 coordinate 2,234,158, forward strand.
GCAGTAGGGGATGAGTAACCGCTTGACAATCACTTAAAGTTCTCCCCATGGCAGTCTCTCTCTGAGATGACCGGGAACTGTCCAGCACGAGTATCCAGCCCTTACATTTAAAACAGATAAAGGCTCTAAAAAGAGGGGATTTCGAGTATTCGAGACATCAAAAAAAAAAAAGTGAAGAAGCAGTGCCCAGAAGATAGTGAACAAGTGAAAAGGATTTCTCTGAACAAGAGTAAACCAGGAATTACAGTAGGAGGGACGTAGGCGAGGCACAGGAGATGGCTGTATTGTAGAGACTGTCACCAGTGCAGTCATTGGAAGTTCTTCCCAGGCACTTAGTGTCATATAAGTGTTACTTATTGTTATCCAAAGAGGCAAAAAGAAAGCAAAATGTTACATATCGAAAGAGCAGAATAAGTAGAGAGTTCTGACGTACTGGCAGATATATGAAGCTGATTCCTGCATGCACGAGTGCAACTTGGAAGTTTTTATGAGCAAGCAGCACTTTGGGTACGACAGAGGCTCCTCGGGCAGCCCAGAAGCTCGTGGGTGAGCGCACACACAACTCGTCACAGTGGGGTAAAGCCTGTGACATGAGGTGTAGGAGCGGAAGAGCCGGAGGCCAAGACTTCATGGATGTAAAGGACGGGTAGGATTTGGATAAGTGGAAAGGTAGAGGTCAGTGAGCAGGAGGGAAGGTCAGATGAAAGTGGAATGAATGGACACAGTTTGGGCAATGCGGAGCCTTAAATGACAAGATAAGCAGTATGCGTTTTTGGCCACAGGAAACCATGGGAGGTTTGACGAGACAGATGCTTATGGCCGTGTGAAGGGTGGGGTGGAAGAGGAGGCAGTAGGTAGGAGGCTACTGTGATTGTGCAAGTCTCGAACTAGGATAATGGCGGTGGGAAGAGAAAGGAAGGAACCAGAGGAGGTAAGGGAAGAATTGCCCAGCCTGAGGGATTGAAAGAATGGAAGAGACACAAATGGGACCCCTCACAGGACATACCTGAGTTAAAGATGAGGTTGCTCAGCCCTCAGGAGTTCACTGCAATGGAGGTCGGACAAGGTAAGCAAGAGTGCAGGCAGAGCATGGTGTCCTCTGCCAGAAAAGGGTTTTATAGCCCCCACCTCGGCTGCCCAGGCTGGAAGTCTTGTAGGTGGCTACCAGTGAGAACAGCTGGCAAGTAAGGCATCTGCATACAGAGCAGGCAGGTGGGAGGGTGGGAGGCAGAGAGTCTGACAGGCTAAATGACTGCAGATCCAGAGCTGACTGCTGAGGGCCTTTGTCACCTTCTCAGAAATCTGAAGTTATTTTCTGGCAGTTGCCTGTGGGGCAGAGTAGTTCACCACAGCAAACTATTTGTTGCGTATCAGAGGAAGTTTAGCTTCTGTAAAACCTCGACAGAAGATAAGGAATCTCCCAGAATTTGTCTTTTCTTGTCTTCTACTCACTCTGTATTCCCAGCGCCTTGAGCCCTGCCCATGAATAGGACTGCAGTAAAGACAAGAAGGCTTTGGCCTGGCTTGACGTGGTCCCAGCTCTGCTCAGGGGCATGGCCTGGTGGTCCCAGCACAGGCAAGCCTGGGCCTCTGAGCATCTGGAGGCAGAGAGCAAGAACCTGACACTGTTAAAAGTGGGACCGCCGAACAACCTGTTCTAAGACTTTAGAGGAAGAAAAGACCACATTAACGAAAGCAACAAAACAGATTAAATACCAAGGAATAATTATAGGTAAAATCTATATGTAGACAACTGTAAAATACTCCTAAAGAGTACAAAAAGAATTTTAAAAAGTGGAAGGGCATGCACAATGTTCTAGAACAGGAAAATTCAGAGTCATGACTATGTCGATTCTTCCCAAGTTAATTAAATTTAACACATTCCCTGTAAAATACCAACCGTTAACAAAAAAATTAGGCAAGTGGATTCTAAAGTTCACATGGATAAATAAGAGCTAGTGCTTATTAAATATATTATAAAGGCTTAGTAATTAAAAGGCGATGCTGGCACGTGAATAAACAGAATAGTGGGACAGATTAGAAAAGCAGATATAGTCCCAAGTATATCTGGGAATAAATAAAAGAAATGGAAAAGAGTGTCATTTAAAATCAATGGGGGGAAATGGCCTGCTAACTACATGTAGGACAACTGGGTAACCACATGGAAAAATAAATAAATCGTCCCATACACCAAGGATAAATTTCTAGTAGATCAAATGTTTAAACAGTTAGATGTTTTTTAAAATTGAACTGTAGACACATGCTGATTTGAACAGACCAACTATATAATGATTTTTTGAGGCAGTTGGAGAAAATCGAATGTAGGTCAAATATTAGATGATAACAAATAGCTTGTTCATTTTGTTAAATATGATACTAGAATGGTGGAAATGCAAGAAAATTCTCAGGTGTTTTTAAATGCATACTAAAGTGGATAGGGGTAAATGACTTGATTTCTTGGATTTGCTTTAAAATAATTTTGTAGAAACAGAAGAGATAGAAGAAGCAACTATGGCAAAACCCAGATAACTTGTATGTAATGGTGGATATAGGGGGTTCGTTGTAGCATTGTCTACTTTTTGTAGGTTTAAATTTTTTTCAAAACTGAAAAAAATAAAGTACCAGAATAAAACGTAGGAGACTTTCTTCAAAGCTATGGGTTTGGCAGAACTTTCCAACTGATGTATGATCTAGAAACTATGAAATGAAAAAGTGGTAAAAATCAACTATATTTAGAAAACAACACTTTTGCAGTGGAGGAAAAAAAAAAAACACCAAAGGGAAACAGAACAACTAGGAAAATTATTCACAACTCATATCACACATATATGGCTAAAGGATAATACGTAAATGTCTAGAAATCCTTTTTAAAAAGTTAACACTAGGAAAATTGGCCAAGCATCTAAACCAACAGCACACAGAAAAAGAAAATGGAAATTAAGTGGGTCTAAAACATGTGAAAAGATGTGCAACCTCATCGATAGTAAGAGAAATAAAAATCAGCTCTCCCTGGGAAACCTCAGAGCAGCAAAGATCTAGAAGTCTCATCATGGACTCTGACTGCGGAGACTGGGGGGCCACGAACCATCGCTGATGGGATGGAAAATGGTACCACGCCTGTAAGAGCCATTCGTTAGTTTCGTCAGCATTGCCTCAGATATGCCTGGATTCAAGGGTATACATTGTAACTTTGTGTGAAATAGCGAAAGATTAGAAACTTCGATGCCCATCGGTTTGGTCCAAGACTAGTTGAGTAAATTAGGGAGTACTCTACAGCTGTGAGAAAATGAGGGTGCTGACTGTGTGCCTATATGGAAAGATCCACCCCCTAAAAAGTCACTAAGTATGCTTTACATTTTTGGATAAGGCAAATAAGCATTTGTTTGTACTTGCTTGCATAAAGAAATTCTGTAAGAACAAACGAACAGATAACGTGATTAAGAAGTGAGGGAGAAGACTGACTCTTCTACCTTCTCATTTTATTTGAATCACATGAATCAAGAAATTAACAATCATAAACTGGATTTTAAAAGACTGTACTGTGGGTTCAGTACACAGAGTCCCCTTCGCAGATTAAGTCCTGGCTTTATGTATTGCATCTATTAGCAGTATAATTTTATATGAATTGAGTGAAAAATCCAAAAATAACAGTTAGGTCATTTGAAAACATATGCCTCGGGTGCCCATTAAATGTGCTTTTCAATATATGTTTTATTCAGATCGTGGTCTGACCGGCCCTGGATGAGTCCTCTGATTAAGTAAGATGCTGTGAGTGTTCTGAGCAGGAAGGTTCCCTCTGCTCATTCCTCTATCATTTCATCACCTTCTCCCTGATCCAGCCAGCTGCTCCATTAAATATGAATACCAAGTATGTTTCAAAACTACAAGTGAAGACATTTGATGAACTGTCTGACCATAAATTATGTCATGATTCTTAGGAGGTTTGTAGCTTGGAGCCAGAGCTGTTTTACTGTGTTTGAGACTTCAGGCATTTACTTGCCATGTTTTTTCACTTTGGGTTTTAAAAGCTGCACGTTAGCACCTATTTTATTTAGTTCACACCATGCCCAACAGAACTCCTTCTTTGAAAAACAAAGATGGCTGTTTTTAGTCTTTCGAAAAACAAAATTACTAATCTCTCCCTTTCTTCCCCCCCCATTTTTTCTTCCTTCTACAGAATAAAGGGTTAGAAATAGTATTTGCTTTTCCATTCTGTGTTGGATAAGAGGATGAGAGAGACGGGTAGGGTTTGTGGGGTCCTTTCACAGTTATTCCTTCCCCTGAGACTAAGTGCCTTTCATGTCAACAATTACGTCCCCCTTGGCACTTGTTTCATTGAATTCTCAGCAAGGCATTCTGAGCTTCTAACAGGCCTTATGAAGTCCTGCGTTATCATCTTAATGGGAATGAAAAAAATTTAATGAATTTTTTGTATCTCTTCCTTCTTTCTTTCCAAAATTAGATGTAGCCATCTTTCAGACTTGACAGTTTGCATCTTTAAACATGTTATGGCAAAGCCATGAGAACTGCATTCTAAAATTCACACGGTCTACCTGTTTTTTTCTTGGAAGGCACGATCCCACAAGCACGTGTGTTATATTCACGAATGGAAACATTTGTCTTTTTTTTTTCCCTCCACAAATCATTCTGGTGGTGAACACTGAACCTGCCTCAGCCCTTTTATAAAAAAGCTCCGTCTCTCCGGGCTTGTGGAGCTGGGGAGGGAAGTCGAGGCACGCAAGCCAGTGCTGTCAGAACACGTACCACGTCGGGGAGTGCTTTGTGGAACACCCCACAGTGTCCTCCTTGTTTGTAAGTCGCTGCAGAATAATCAAAACTGCATTGGCGTGGACGGCACGTTTCTTCTGTGGGTTTTTCAGATTGCTAGTTGCTCCATAAATCATTAAAAGATGGGAATATAACCTAATAACCCGGGGCCCCGTGTTTGGAGAGAACATGGCCACATCAATCACCCAGATACCAAACGTGTCGCAGATTTGGGCCGAGTGGGATTTGCAGTGATCGTCGCAATGAACTGGTAAAAAGAGGAACAATTAGAAGAGCGAATCAAACTGGATAACGGTCCGAGAGGGCATTAAATCTACAGGTGATAAATTAGGAAGGAGTCTGTGTATTTGTGTGTAGGGAAAGAGCGCAGTGGGGAAGAGAAGAAATGGACAGAGAGGGAAAGAAAAGAGGAGAGTGTGGTGGGGAGCGGCAGACGATGCCCCCTGGTGATGGTATCTACAGCAGCCTGTACTGTGTCGAGCTCTCTATTACAGACGTGAGTGTCCTGCATCCTTAGAACGACCTTCTAGCTTTCATCATTAGTGGGGATAATCGACCTAACAGGCACATAGCCAGGACACACCAGAGCTGGCTGGGGTTTGAGCCTCCCGTCTTTCTGAAGAGCCCAAGCCCTTAACCTCCAGGCTGCTTTGTGTGTTAGGTATCATCTGTATTAGTCACCTGCTGCTACATCAGAGCCAAAAGCCACGGGTTCAATCCTGAAACGGGCTTGACTCCCTCCCAAAATTGGGGCCAGAAGCGGCTGTGTGCTAGGGTGAAAGAATGCATATAGCTCTGCCAGCCTAAACACTTTTCCTCTTTGAGAGAAATGCTTGAGAACGCAGTTCTACCTGATAATGGTTTAGAACTAAGCATCCTTTTCGCGGATAAAGAATAGCACATTTTGATCTTTATAATCACTTTTAGCTCCAACTCTGGGCTTCGGTAAATCTTGACGTGCGCACTGGTTTTAGATTAAAACATGGCGTGTGGCGTTTTGGAAAACAAAGTGAAACTCCAGGGGGGAATTTTTTTATGCCTTTGCCCTGGGAACATATTTATGCTGGTATTGTGAGCTATTTTCCTTGGATGACAAACTTGTATAATTGTAGTAACATGTTTCTGAGAGGCAGAGGATGAAAACCACAACAAAATGCAAACCTTTCAAGTCAGCACATGAGTAATGTATATTAATGACAGAAGTGAGCCAGGAAAATGGATTTTCAAGAAAGAACATTGCAGACTTCAGGGGAGTGCCTATGTCCTGGGGTTATATTATATCTGATTTCTAGAAGTGAGTCGCTCACCATCTGAGTGTTAGAGATCAACTGGACCTTAATCACGATAGGTATTGGTGTCATTTGGGTTAGTCGGTCATTCTAACTGTAACCCCTTCTACTCGGAGCTCCCTGGGAGGAGAGGTGTGCAGACACAACTGTGAGATTTTAGTTTGGCCAGTCTTTCATTGTCTCATCTCCTCCTTTCCCTGGCTCCCTAGGAACTTGTTTCATTGTGTTTTTATCATAATTTCACCCTGTAATGTTTGAGGGGGTGCTCTTCTCTCCAAGGCCTGGGACTGATTAAATTTGAATCACATATTCTCTAATGACATTTGCTTCAATGCACCACGAGGCAACCAACTTTACTACGTAAATGATGGGAGTGTTTAACGAAAGAGGCTGTGAGTTTTTAGTCTTGACTTCGCGGTTCATGCCACCTTAACAACCTCTGCATCTCCCCTGGAGTGGGAAGGTTTGAGGAGCCGTGGTTCTCACCCCGGGCTGCACCTCGAATCACCCGGGGATTCCCCAAGCCTGGGGGCCACCTGGAGCTTCTGTGGCACCCATCTGGGCTGTGGCTGGGGCATAGGGAGGATTTAAGTCTTCTTGCAAGACTCTAACAGCAGGCCACCGTGAAGAACGAGGAAACCAGAGGGTTTCCGGAGCCCTTTCCAGCCCCCAACGGTCTTTGTACCTGGAGGTCCTGGGCGAGTTTGACGGTCCCCTTCTGTTGTTTAGTCTGTGTTATCTATAACTCATGACCAAAATTTAATTAAAATTGTCAGCAATCTCTGTAAGAATCTCATCTAGCCCGAAGCACTAAATAGTAGAGTACCTTTTTTGCTGTCCATAGCGTATTTTATCAGTTCATTCATGGGCTGCATGTACATGATCTCCTGCCCCCGCTTCCACTTCATCCATTCAGCCGCAAAGCGCGCAGGAGAGGGCTCTCATGAACAGTACTCTACTTGCTGGGCATCTTTTCCTATTTACTGTAAATTGCATTCACCCGGTAGGCCATGGTTCTTGCATCTCGTGGAAACCCAAATCTTGTCTGCGTGCCCATCTGGGAACTGATTTTGTTACTTTTGCTTCCTGCTGGAAGACTACAAAAAGTTCCAAAACAAGGATGGAAATGTATGTGTATGTGTATGTGTATATGTGTGTGTGTGTGTATATATATATATATATAGAGAGAGAGAGAGAGAGAGAGAGAGAGAATATAAAAGAAAGGAAAAGATTCTTGTGATTCAGAACTTGTTCTAAATTTTCCAGACAAGAGGAAAGAACAGCTGTTACCCTGTGAGTGTGCCCCAAGGTCAAAGTCAAAGCTGAGGAGTTAAGTGTTGTCCTAGGTGTCAGGCACGGACCCCGCAGTCTGGGGCCCACGTTCTGCATCTCATCCTTGACTTGCTCGAACTAGTTATTGCGGAGATGAAATATTCTTGCTGTAGAACACTTTTCTCTTTGCCAAATCAGTGTGATCAAATATTTCTGAAGTTAAACAAAATGACATATGGGCCTGCAAGGATTATCCACACCCTCGCATCAATAAAAAATAAAATAACTGAGCTGCCTCTGGGAGGGAGCTGGGAGAGGCTATTTTGTGCTCAGAACGATGCCCCGAGGCAGCTGTAGATAGCATTGTTTTTGTTCAGTTTGGGCCTGGCTGGTGTGCGCATTAGCTCATGTTCCAAATCTGTCACCCGAAGAATGTAGCGAGAATCTTGTTTCAATCTATTCTCTCTCACTTCACCCTTTCCGTAGCCAGAGTCCAGCGTCTACACAGCCCCGATCGCCAACACTGGAAGACAGCAGTTTTGAATAAAACCTAACAGGCTTTTCACATGATTCATGAGAAGACATAGAGGTGCTTATCCCACTCGCCCCAGACACACATCTCCAGGCCCTGTTCCCCACTCACTCCGAAGGTAGTTGCTGCTGGGTTTTAGAACGCATGGAAATTATCCTTTCCCTCATGTCTACAAGTCTCCCTTGAAGCTGGAGAGACAAGAGAGGAGAGAGAGAGCTGGGGGCAGCCATGATCATGAGCATGAATTTGCAATTCAGGTTGGTCCTCTCTGCCCTTAAAAGCTCAGGCAGGAATTCCGGGCCGGGGTTGTGTAGCTTTCAGGGACCAGACAGCTCTTGCTCAGTCACACACCCACATGTACGGAACCCACCGGTTAACCCTTTGTTTCCCCCATCTCTGACGAGCCCTGCGTTTTAACCTGTCTAGGGGTCAGTTTCCTTATCTGTGGAATGGGAATGGGGCTACTCACCTTCATGGTAACGGACTCCCGTGAAGCCATGCTGACCGAAGCACTTTGTAAATTATCAAACACTTTACGATGTCCATTTGTGTGCATATTAAATGAGCTATTGAAAGCACTTTGTATGGAGTTAAAGACGGTGTAAGTGTAAAGTGATGATGTTATTAATTTATCCTTAATGTGTGATGACTGCTGAACTTGGCACTGGGTGAGAACTTGGTTTCCTACGCAAGAAGACAGGATGGGGAGAGTGCAGGAGAGGATGAGGTGACCGCCTCTGGCTGCACCCTGATGCCTCATTATCGTGGCAGCATTTTCCAACCCCCTTAGCCACGAGTTTAAAAATGCTCTCACCTCTGCATCCAAAGGGAAAGGAATTTTCAAAAGACAAGTTACAGATGGATGCACATCAACAAAGTCTACCTTCACAGCCCCACTCCCAGGGAAGGGGGCGTTCCCACAAGGGGAAGGGGCCTGTGGTGCCACCTGCATTCTCAGGCAGGAAACCCACTGCCTCATCATGCACGACTGTAAGACGCCACAGAAAAGGAAGCTCTGGACCAGTCCCGGAGCAGGGCCTGAAGGGTGATGAGCCCTCAGGCTCTGCGGCCCCAAGGGCAGGAAGAACAGCAGTCCTTTCCCAAGTGGCCACAAACCTGTCTCTGGTTAAGGGAAACCAGGCAGTGCAGGTGGATGCCAGAGGCAGGACAGCCTTCTGAAGCAGGCCCCTTGTCTGCGCCGTGGAACGGGGAGCATAAGTGCTCACACAGAAGCACCAGGCATTTGGAGAATGTGTGTGTGGCAGTGGGATGTCGACACAGCTCATCGGGGTAGAAACAGAAGCACTGAAATCGAGAGCAAAGTGTAGGCTTTTGCCCTGTGCACTATTTTTGTCTTGAAAAACGAGTTTAAAAAGCTCCCCCTCCATAGGTATTTTGTTCTGTTTTTACATTATTTATTGCTCTTTTCCCATCAAGAAACTGGTTAGTAGAATGAATTGAATGCTCTTTCTCTATTGCTCAACTGAATACCTATTGCCAGGATGTTCCTGTTTCGCCATCCTTTGTAAATAAGTGTCGTTGCTGTCGGGACACTTCATGCTCAGTGGGCGTGGGCTGAAATCCAGGAGCCCTTTCCACGCTGTGCCCAGCAAGCCTTGGCTGTAGTGTGTGTGTTGCCTCTAGGGCACCATCCACAAGAATCCCCAACTCCACGAAGGAGACCCATATAGCTGGGACTTTCGGTTCCTGGTTCAGCAGACGTAGGGCAGCAAAAATGTACTAAGAAGTGAAGGAGTTCTCCGCCCCTGGACCAGCCCCTCCTCCCCTCTCCCCTCAGTGAGGCCTTAACTTTTCAGAAGCTTCTCAGCATCTTCTCAGCAGCCGCTGGGCGAGAAGACAATCAAGCTTTGCAGAACTGGGTGTACATTAATAAAAGTGCTTCTTGAATCTCCGAGGATAGGGTTTGCAGTCAGTACATTTAACAACATGTTGTCTTTAAGGAAAAGAAACTATAGGATTTGTGTAATTTATGTATTGACTATAGCTTAATATAGGCTTGGTGTTAAGTATTCTTAATAAAATTTGACACATTGTCTAAAATATCATGTTGCTAATTGAGGAAGTTCCATAATGTATCATTCTTTTCCTCAGAGGGTTTAGGCTGGAGGAAAATCTCGCAAACACTGTGAATTTCTGTGCATGATCAAGGAGGAAGCAGGCTGAGTGGGGAGGAGCAGGCATTTGACATATGTGGGTTTTGATAACCAGCCTGGTCAGAGTCGAGTGAAGACAACCTGGTTTCTGATGGACAGGTATCCGGGGACCTCATGCATGGGTTCCCTTGACCTGGAAAGTTCCTGGAGGGCAGGGAAGGAGAAATGTCCTCAGGTTTCACAACTGAAATATTTTGGGGACTTCAGGGACAACAGCCTATATTTTTCATGTGAAGATTTCAGGGCAAGCTTCAGGAATTTACCAGTTTACTTTCAACTGTTAGCTCCCATCAGGGCCTGCAGAGGACTCTGGGACAGCTAGTGCCTTGTTTGTACTTTTAAAATAGTGTGACAATTTTATAAAACATTATTGAATACGGTCCGTATAAACTTATGAAAACTCTCCTTTTTTCATAAATGCCCTCTAACTATACAAATATTAGCATGGCTGTTATCAAAATTTTTAGGCATAACACAGAAATTAGGGCCACAATCTTCAAGGTATGTTTAAGCCTGGATTACTATACTTGATCATTTTCAATGTGACCTTAATTATCCAAAGTCCTGCTTTTGTTTAAAACTTCAGCATAACAAATCAATAAATGAGATTTTTTTCTTTGAATTTGGACAGTGAGTTGAAATTAGACATATTTCTACCACCCTTTTCTAGCACTAAAAATGAAGAACATAAGTGAATAGAATGAACTTTTATCTAAGCATTGGCCATGAAAGAAACATTTAGATAAATTAATTGAATTTTGTTTGGACTTATATAATAGTCACACAGATTTTGCTTGAAAATCAACTAGGCTTTTCTAAGAGAACGTTGTACCTAACAAAGCTCATTTTGCATATTTTAACTGTGATTTTGTATGCTTACTATTAATTTGGATCCTATTAGGTCTTGCAAAATGCCATTTGCCCTTTTCCACGTAACTACCCTGCATTTGTGGACCTCTTGACATTTAAATCTCCCTCACAGAGACCTCACCATTAACCAGAAGAATCTTAGCAACACGAAACTGTGACTAGCACCTGGGCAGTTTAGGTGGAATTCAAATTTGGGAATCGTGGTAAAGGGAACTCTACATGTATTTGGCTTTCGTGAGCGTTTATGCCCCTTGTGTTATAAAGCACTCAAGTGGCCTTATTTTCATATTTAAAGATACACAATATGTTGAAAAACGGAGTACGTGTCTATGACAATTAACTACTAAAAGCGTTAACATTGTTTCTAAGAACCGTCTTAACATGCCCTGAGCATAAGAGCAGTATCTGGGGCCGGTATAAAGCGGCAGAGATGGCTGGATGCTGTGGGCAGGCATTCTGCCCTACCTGCCTCCTGCCCAGAGCTCTCGGATCTCCCCACACGTGGGTGCATAAGGACCCTTCTTAGCGTGGAGCTTCACGCAGCCATGGCCAGTGGTCCAAGTTGGTATAACGGTGCTGTCCGCTGCCCTGGTAGATCCTGTAGATCTACCTGATATTCTGATATTCTGTAATTACTCACATATTTAGGAACATTATTCATTCTGACACTGCCAGTTTAAAAGAGGTGGGGGCTGGGAGAAGTAAAACATTAGTGTTCTGTGGTCTTTGGAATTTATTATTTTGTCAGATGTGAGATTCTGTACAAAATGTTTGCACCGTTATAATGTTTATATGCAAAAGACTATATGACTGTGGGACATTATTGCATCAGTTTATATATGTAGACCTATTACTTTTTTATGGGACTGCCTCATTTTTATAAGTATCAATATTTTAGCTTATAATATGGATGACCGAAAACAGCAGAAGCCCTTTTCTTTAGCTGATAATAAAGCTTCCTTGGTTTTTATTCCATGGACATTTACAGTCCATACTTATCAAGGGCATGGGGTGGACAGCTCTGGGCGTGCCCAGGGACAGGCGACAACGACAGACAAGGAGTTGAAGAGAAACGCCCACAGTGCAATATCGATAGCATTTTCAGAGTATTTGATATTTAACTCACATAATATAAATTTCACATACCTTAAAAGGCCACTGGGTATGTGGGACATGATATTATACCTTTGTTTTCGTAGTTTATTACTAGAACAGAATTTTTTCACTGTAGCCTCACTGATTCTCATTGTCTCCCGGCCCCAGAACAGGGTTTGGCCTATAGGTTACTCAACACATATTTGTTGAATAAATGATGAAGTAATTTTCTGACATTTTAGCTCTTATATATCTCAGAGATATGAAAGTTGCTGTAAACAAAAATATCCTGACTTGAGGATTTCTGTTAAGAATGCTGTTTGTAAAATCAACTTTGGAAAGTGTATTGATTCCTTTCTGCCACTAGGGGACAACATAGTGCAGTTAAGAAATCACCTTTTTAATGAATTCTTTTTAAAAGAAAGGTTAGTACTTAAGCTAATAATACTCTTAAATGTGGATAACTATGACCAAGCTAATTCAGTTCTGCAAGAGGAGGTTTAATGCTGTGTCAGCCTATTATAAGCTTAATAGGGTAAGCATGTGTCCAGGTTAAAAATATATCCATAAAAATAGCCTGATAATATATTTAAAAATAAAGTATTATATAAATAAATATATGTATATATGGTAAATGAAGATTTGGTCTTTAATCATGTTAAAATCACTTTCTGCCACCGAACCAAATAGCATATATGGGCTAATAGCTAAGAAGGTGTAATCTACATATTAAATTGAATAGGAAAAGAACTGATAAAAATCCACCATTCTGCCCATGCGATCGACACAGCTTTAATTTCAGAGGGGAAATGCAGTGGCTCTAGTTCTGCTAGTTGGATGCCGACTAAATACATACCTTCGAAACTGAGTGTCAGTTGGGTTAATATAATCAAGCCTGTGAATAGTTCTCTTGTGCTGAAAACCTGTTGGACAACCCAGCTTCAGAGAGAAAGGCCAGTGGGAGGGTAGCTCTGGGAAGATATTTGTTGTTAAGGGGTGAGTCACAGGGGCCGAAAGACAGGAATTTTCTCTTACGACATTAAATTTAATTAGAATAAGTTTAAGATTGGTTCAGTAGTCATTGCCGATTATTTGAGAAATTAATTTTTTTTTCTTTTTTTTTACTACCTTCAGTTTGCAACTTCTAACGTTCTGAGGTTTGGCCCGTAGGGATGGCAAGGGAGTTCCGGGTCACCTGGCAAGCCTCACCTTCCCTTCTGCAGCAGCAGCATCCTCTTCAAGGAGCCTCGGTTGCCAGAACTTGCTGGCAAAGGCTTAGCACTAAGCCAGCAGCGAGGTGGTTTCACCTCCCTTCCTTTTCCTGGCCCAGTCTCTGCTGGAAGTACTAATTAGGAATCAAACAACCCGAAAAGCTGGCAGTTAAAGAAGAAAAAGAAATAACAGTGTTTTAGTGCTCTATAACTTGGCCTGAAATAATGGGAAATTAGTTGCTTGACAGTCAAATAAGCGCAAAAGCCAACCAGCTCAGGGCTCAGAGGCAGCAGCTGACTTGCTGACTGACTCCATCTGCCTAGAGCAACTCTACACCGGCCAGATTCTGGCCACACCTGTCGGCCACCTGTGGCTTCTCTCCTACTTTTGCCTAATTTAGAGGTTGTAAAGGCGAGTGCAAGCTGATTCCTTTAGAGTAAAGGCATGTCAGGACGAGAGGGGGGTTGATGTTACTTTTTTAAACTCTGCTTTCCAAGGCTGTCTTCCACAGAGCTAAAGGACAAGCGTTTGGTTTTAACTATCCCACATCTCTCGCTGTTTCCCTTTGCTATGAATATCTAGACAGGATTGCTGAACACCTCTATTAGAGAATCCCCTGGGGACTGAACAGGTAAACCTGCTCAGCGAAAACTAAAAATTGGTCTAAAATTTATACCCCAACATGCTAGTCTTGAATAGGCATCTGGGGTTTTTTTTTTCCTATTTGCCATAATTTTTTAAAATTTTTCAATTACAGTTGACATTCAATATTTTATATTAGTTTCAGGTGTACAGCATAGCAGTCAGGCTTCATGCAATTTGCAAAGTGATCCCCCAGTAAGTCTACTACCCACCTAGCACCATACATAGTTATTACAGTATTATCGACTATATTCTCTGTGCTGTACTTTACATCCCCATGACTGTTTTTGTAACTACCAATTTGCACTTCTTAATCCCTTCACTTTTTTCTCCAACCCCCTGAACCCCCTTCCCAACTGGCAACCAGCAGTTTGTTCTCTGTATCTGTGAGTCTGCTTGTGTTCTGTTTGTTCCTTTATTCTGTTCTTTAGATTCCACATGTAAGTGAGATCATACAGTGTTTGTCTTTCTCTGCCTGACTTATTTCACATAGTATAATACCCTCTAGGTCCATCCATGTTTTCACAAATGGTAAGATTTTATTATTTGTTATGACTGAGTAATATTCCATTATGTGCGTGTGCGTGTGTGTGTGTGTGTGTGTGTGTGTGCGTGTCATTACATCTTCTTTATCTGATTGGCTAATGGATGGGCACTAAGATTACTTCCATATCTTGGCTGTTATAAATAACACTGCGATGAACATAGGAGTGCATATATCCTTTTCAAATTTGTGTTTTGGTTTTCTTTGGATAAATATCCAGAAGTGCAATTGCTGGGTCATAAGGTAGTTGTATTTTTAATTTTTTTAGGAACCAGAAAACTGTTTTCCATAGTGGCTGTGCTAATTTGCAGTCCACCAACAATATATGAGGGCTCCCTTTTCTCCACACCCTCACCAACACTTGTTGTTTTTGCTGTATTGATGGTAGCCATTCTGATAAGTGTGAGGCGATATCTCATTGTGTTTTTAATTTGCATTTCTCTGATGATTATTGACATTGAGCATTCGTCTATTAGCCATCTATATGTCCTCTGGAGAAATGTCTATTCAGGTCCTCTGCACATCTTTTAATTGGATTGTTTTGTTGGTATTGAGTCATGAGATTTTTATAAGCTTTGGATATTAACTTCTTATTGAATGTATCATTGGCGAATATCTTCCCCCATTCTGTAGGTTGTCTTTTCGTTTTGTTGACGGTTTCCTTTACTATGCAAAAACTTTTTAGTTTGATGTAATCTCATTTGTTTGTTTTTTCTTTTGTTTCTCTTGTCCCAGGAGATATATCAGGAAAAAAAAAAATGTTACTAAGAGCAATATCAGAGAGTTTACTGCCTGCATTTTCTTCTAGGAGTTTTATGAGTTGGGTCTTACATTTAAGTCTTTAATCTATTTTGAGTTTATTCTTGTATATGATGTAAGAACGTGGTGTAATTTAATTTTTTTGCGTGTATCTGTCTAGTTTTGCAAACACTGCTTATTGAAGAGACTGTCCTTTCCCCATTGTATATTCTTGCCTTTTTTGTCATAGATTAATTGACCATATAGGCAGGAGTTTATTTCTGGGCTCTCTATTCTGTTCCATTGATCCATGTGTCTGTTTTTATGGCAGCACCATGCTGTTTTGATTACTGTAGCCTTGTAGTATAGCTTGTTATCAGACAGTGTGATACAACATCCATTTATTCATAACTCTGGTTTCAGGCATTCCTCTGAGAAGCAAAGAATGGCTGTTACATGTGAGCTGTTGGGGCTCTGAGAAGCTGTAAAAGGATGATCTATAACATATAAAGAAGTTAATGCTGGACACTAGCCTGAAGGCAGAGTGATATAATGAGGCCGTAAGATTAGTTTTTGCTTGCCATAATCACATAATTTGACTACATGTTTGACTTCAAACGTGACTCAGAACTAGTGGTTTGGTGAGTACCGTCCTCACAGGTTTGCTGTTTCATGCTCCCTGACTCTCCCTCATGTCTCTCTGGCTCAGCATCGTAGTCTGTTGATAGTGCTCCATACTCTGCAGGAACAGATTAAATTTTGGTGAACCAGCGGATGGAATGCCTTCTGAATGACGAGGAGACCAATGGCTAAAAGCTAAAAGAAATTTGCGCAATTATGACTGTGCTGCAATTAATCATCATAGCTGTATTTTTTTCCTTATATGTATAGAAGTCCAAGGAGCCCCAGGAGGGAAGAGTCTGCAAGGCCAGGCCTTCACAGAATTAAAAATAATGGGTGTTTGTATTCAAGCACGGTTTGGCCAACAGCTCAGTCTCCTTATCTGAAAATGCAGTTTATTTTTCACTGGCGGGTATTGATTTTCTGCAGTGCTAAGATTATCTGCACTGCTAAGGCTTGGCCCTGCACCTTCCCCAGTGACTCCCTCTTAAGGATCCAGGACTTGCAATCTGTTTCGGAGACAATCAGTGGCTATTTTGAAGTCGGTGCCTCCGTGAGTCAGGATGCGTGCTAAATAAGTTGCTCCAAAGATTGGCTCTGTGAGTTCTCTGAAGGAGCTAGTGAAGGGGCTGTGAAAAGTGAGTAACGAACAGAGGCAGAAACACAGAGGCAGAGAAGTTTCGCTTGCACGGCCTTGCTCCCTGCAGGCCACAGCTAAAGTTAAGGTTCTTTAACCCTGCAGGGGGACCCAGTGTCTAGAGTCTGGCTTGCTCCGCCACTGAGTTTATTATTATGTAAATGGACTAACAGTGCAGCCTTTTAAGAGTTTTTGGCAAAGGGTAACCCTTTGTCTGCCAAAAGGTAGACTCTTGCCTTGCTTGCCAGCCCAGAGTCTGTGCAGTAAACAGTGGGTGACCTATAAGCCAGCCAGTCAATTTGCACATTGCCTTATTAGGCAGGCTGAGAAGGCTGGCGTCTTGGGACAGGCCTACAGAGCTGTGACAGTGGACTTGCATCCTGTAAGGAGCCCAAGAGCCCAAACCCTGGAGACATGGCCTAGTACTGCTCAATTAATTCTAGTGCACTGTAGTGACAGGCACTGTCCTTGGCAGACATACTTTCTAGTATAGATGGAAAACAGGAGATGACTTCCCAAAGGACAGAGGGGCACATCTCATTTTCCTAGAGATTTACTTATTGTGTAGCTTGTTCTAACAAGTCCTGTATCAGGACTTATTGTGTGGAGTATGGATTTTATGAAGAAACAGTTAATGGTGTCCTTTTAATCAAAAATGTTTTGGAGACTCTTAGAAGCTTGTTCTTATTTTCTAGTAAAGTCTTTCTAGTGCTGAGCTTATGTGGGGTGAGGAGGAAATTTCACCAGCCAGGCAGGTCAAGGTTGTCCAATGGAAAGAGGAGAGTCCTAAGAGCCAGGGGCCCTGGATTCTGGGCTGTCACACAGGCTAAGCGACCTTAGACAAGTCGCTTTTTGTTGCTCTCTAAAAAACGTAGAGTTAAAATGAATGAGCTCTTCGATGACCTCTCCATTATAACTTTCTTGTCCAAAAAATTACATTCATTACATTCCCTCCTCTCCCTCTTTGTTCTCTTCAGTAATAAGGTTTAATGAGTGTTGCTCATTAACAGCCACAGCTTAGCACCCGAGGGGAAAATCTGAATGGTTTGAAGCTAAATTTTCTCTTTTGAGTTTTTTCCAAAACTTGAGGCAGCAGCTGGAAACCAAGGAAGATGGTGCTTTTCTAAACTGAAGTTTTCGTTCAGATTTGCTCAAGTTCTTGAAATTAGTTATGGCTCATGAACCAAAGCTGCAGGTGAGACACATGCACAAGAAGTGAGTTAATCTCATGGCGGGTGACCACACACGAGTTTCTTTTTCATTGAGTGGACTGTTCATGCACATTGTGCAGGCATTGGCCAGCCTACCAGGAAGGAAGGGATGACAGGCAGCTTCTTCTAACTGCCCGTCACCGGGAGAGGCTCTCCTCTCCTTCCAGAAATCCCACAGTAGCAAAGCTCATCTGCCCTTTATGTGAGTCGGGCGTCTGTGTGAGGACATTTACTGTGGTGGGAGAGGGCGTCTGAGGTGCTGGTTGCTAGGTGTTTGTTTGGACCTCGTTATCTTCTTTTAATTGACCTATGTCTGCTTCTCATCCTTCAGGGAACAGGTAAATTCACTTTTACCCTCTTGGTAAAGAAATCTTTTTTTTTTCTCTCTTGTTGTTTTAAATGTCTGTTTCCATCTCTGTTGACTCTTTGGCTCCCCCAAGGCATGGGCTATGCCTTTGAGTTACTTGTTCTCATCACATGAACTTGTGACCTATACAAAAAGGGACCTGTTAGATTGGCGCTGAGTGCCACTAGGACTTTAGAAGACCCCTGAAAAGTGGTGAGTGCAGAGCTTTCTGGCCAGGGGAGAAATGACTGCAACTGCCAACTGTAAAGAGAAAAAGATTAGCTGTGTCCAGGACTAGAAGGGGCATCGAAGCCTCTGTAGTGACACATTTTCTTATGTACCACAAAGATGTCAGAAGATGGGAAGGGACCTCTTGTTGGAACATAAACTAGGAGTTCCTGATTTGAAGCCACAAAAGTCTACTGCATTATAAATTCCAAGTCTATTGCTTGAATTTTTTACGTCCTATTTCTCTTGAATGAGCAAGTTAGAACTCTAGCAAGTGGGCAATTCACTTTTCTGATTGAATTTTAAAATATTTGTCTGAAGTTTTAATGATGAAAGATTATTTGATTTTGAAGGCTAGACACTGGTTTTGGAAAGTTAAAAAACAGTTTTGCCTTTTAAGGGGAGGAAAATTACTTAATCACTGTCTCAAATAGATGGTACTGTTTTAATTGGTGATGGTTGATTTCTTCTTTAATTACTTCAGTAAGTGATTAGCAGCTACAATGAAACAATAATAAATATTTCACTTCGAAACAGTGTGAATGTAAAAAGTCATATAATGAGTTACATTTGTCCAGGACGCGACAGTTTCATGCATTGTCACGGTTAAAATGCTTCCGCTCATAGCATCAGGTGTTTTGAAGGCAAGAGGAGGAAGGAAGAGACAGATGTTCTCTGTTCTAGGAAGGAAGTTCTTGCAACAGTCCTGCAATGTGTGTCTCGGCCCTGCTTGTACTTTTGGTTGTTCTATAGCTCAAGGGAACACTGTCTCATTTTACCCAGGAAGAATTCATCATCTACGGGGAAGGCAAATGTACGTACTTGATAGGAAAAAGGGAAGTAGGGAAACTGCAAAAGCATCAGTGTTAACAAGGTGGAAAAGGACCTTGGCACTCTGTACAAAACTCTGTCCTTAATTTATTAGGTGACTTTCTCCTCTCGACCGTGAATTCATTGAGGGCAGCAATTTTTTCAGCATACTGACCACCCCGGTGTCTGTCCTCTAGTAGTTGCTCAGCGAACCCCGTGTGAGACTAGGGGACGGGTTCTGGAGATGGAGTGAATATGCACTGCAGGAAAGAGGAGCAGTTTGGGGCCAGGAGTGGATAGGGGTGAAATCTTTGACATTTGTGTTTTTGCCTATTGGGTTCAGGAAGCTGGCTGAGAATCTGCTAGAAATATGCAGATAATGAAAAATGTCAGCCTCCAATTTACATCTTCCTCTCAACACTGAATTCCCCCTGTACCTCACATCCTCGTCAGTCAATCCTTCACTGGCTTCGGGTGGCTGTGACATGATGGCTGGCTGGTCTTGTCTGATAATGGAGACCAAAGCCCAGTTAGCACTATTGCCAGCCATGGGCCAGGTTGCGGGATCACAATAATGAGGCTTTTTTTTTTAATCAAAAAAAAATTGGCTTTTATAAGTTTTTCATTTCACTGTCTATAGTCCCAGTTCAAAGGTTGAAATGGTAGGAGACACGCAAGCCATATATTAGGAAATGACTGGGCTAATACATCCACATTCCTGAGAAAGTGGCCTCTCACCGCCCAAAGACTGTGCAGTAATAGTGGATTTCACCTTGGAGTCAGCGCGGAAAGAGAATCTGAAAAGTCTTTTTCTGCCTGGGCTTCCTGGATGGCTCCCTTGTTTCTTCATGGCAGATGAATCTCCTCTTTCTGGGAGGGTCCTCTCCATTGCCTCCTTGTCACTTCCGAATGGCCCAGCCGGTCTCCTCTCTGTTCCTTCTGAATGTGGCCCACATTAAAGCTCTTACCTCCTTTAAGCATTGTTCTCATTCCATTTCTCATGCTTGTGTCACGTCTTCCTCCTGGCACGTCCAGCCCTCTTCCCTCCATTTACAACTAGGCTCACGAGTCACCTCCTCCAAGAAGCCTTCCTTCATCAAACTCATCCGATTCAATTTTCCTGCTACATCATGGACGTACTATCATGAATGGCTCGTACTAGTAGTTTTTGAACTTAGGAGCATCTCGTAATGATCTGGGTTAAGGAGACCTTCATTTTCAACAAACATTCTATGCAACTCCGAGGGACACAAAGTTTGATACCAAAGTTTGATATCAGATGTTAAATTTGCTCATAAGCGCAAACTGTCTTTAGTGATTTCAACAAGCATAGTAGATGTCTTCGACTTGTGTGTCATAACTTTCCCCTGCAAGCCATTCTGTGAACACAAGATCTGCTTTCCTGGTGATTGTCACCCATGCTAAAACTGGCATGGACATGTTGAATCTCATTGACATCCCTCCCGCCGCTCCAATCAATCAGCAAATGCATTGGGAACCTGTTTTGACACTTTAGGTAAGGTCTTGGATACCAGTTAGCGTAACCTCGTGGAAGACATGGGAGATATTAGGAATGGCACGTTGCTGAATTTTTCTTGGGTTTTCGTATTGTTACTGTTGTTGAGGTTGCCATTGTTGTTTTTATTAAGGCGTCCTTAATAAAGGAGGAGAAGGAGGCCCAGAAATTATTTTTTTCAAAGCTCTGTCCTTCAAATCATTCAAGTATAGCTATAGAATAGCTATTAGGTACCAACGGTCATTTTATATATTTACTTGTCTACCATCTGGATTTTTAGACTCATAAAAATTTCTCATATCTGATGATTCAGTATTTCCTAGCTTTCAGTTCATGTGAAAACCATAAAATAGTGAGTATCGAATGATCAGAGTTGGCAGGAGCCTTCTCCCATCTCCCTTGAGAATTGCAATGGTCTCAACCCCCTTCCTGCTGGGTTTCCCCTCAGTGGGGGGGTGGGGGTGGGCGAGGCTTGGGCCTCTGCAGCTCTAAAGACACAGTGTTCTGTAGCTTATGATGTTCTACGATACAGCTTCAGATTTTATACAGTATACACCTAAATTTATATTGATTCGTGAAGTCATTGTTGAGGGACCCTTTGTGTGTTGGTGTTGTAGCACGTGTCAGAATTTCATTCCTTTTTAAGGCTAAATAATATTCCATTGTATGTATATTCAGTGTACATGTTAAACATGGGATTAACCTTTGTTTTTTTTTTCTTGCTCTGAGAAACAGTTGGCCAGCCTCTCTTCCTCTAAGTTATCTAGATTATTTTCCCTAAGAATCATTAGCCATAGATTCAAAATCAGCCAGAAGTTAAAATGCTTAGAGATCATTTTCACCACAAGTGTTAACATTGTTCATTTGAACATTTATTTTAAAGATAATAATACATGTTTTAATTTAGAGGATTCCAATAAGCCTTTCTTTAAAAAAGAATTTTTGAATATAGCATGACTGGCATGGTTCTTTCAACACATCTGATAAAGGCATATCTGTGAGTTGTAATATTTCTTATTGAAAGTACTTTTGCCTTTTCATCTCTACTTACTTGGCCTATTTTAAATTACCTTACATAGTGATGCAACACAAAATTTTATTTGCAGACTTGTCCTAAAGGTTACCGCTAACCAGAACTCACAAAGCATTTCACAATGCACACGAGAGGAGAATTACACTAAAATAAGGAATCTGGAATGTCTGAATAATGAGTACGTGATAAAAAGGAAATGAAAAGGACTAAATGGGCTCCTGACTGGTGGGATTACTTCAAGTCAGGTGATTCTGCCCCAGATTAAGAGTCCACGCAAATAAAATCTACCGAAGAAAATGAGAAAACCGTTTACGGCTGCTCCTAGCATACAAACTAGTCCTTTACTTGGCTGTAAAAATATATCCTTCACTCTGGAGTTTCAGCCCAGCCATCCATCGTCTTTAGTAGCTTACAGTAGATTTCATTAAAATTGTTCTGTGACACTTCTTAAATTTAGGAATGAACCAATAACTCACGACAGAAAGTACTCAGACAACGGTTAGTCATAATTTCACATTGCCCATTTACATTTTGGCTCGTTTTTCCTGTAGAGTTTGACACAAGATGACATCACACAGGCCTTGGCAGGAGTGTGTCGCATGCCTGTATCTCTTCAATCTGTAGATTCATGCGCACATTAGGTAATGTGCTCCGAGTGCTTCCACATTCACTTACTCGCTTGATCGTGACTTCATCTGCATATTTGCACCTTTGGTTTTACTTTGTCTGATCAGGGAAAGGTGGTTTTGCCTTTAGAAACACAATTTAAGTGGTCATTCTAGGCTCGAGCATTTGTCTTAGACCACACCATAGCTCGGTTTTCTCATCTGCACATGGGGATAGTAATAGGATCTCCCTGCGGGCTTTGTGAGGACCAAATGAGTTTCACAGAGCACTTAGCATCGCACCCGTCCTGTGATGATGAGTCAGTGAGGGTCTCACATCTTCTCTTCTCTTCATCACCACACCAGGCATGGTAGAAAATGGCTAGCTGTCAGTGGGGTACTCGGCTGCTTCCCTTTCCATTGGTTTTGTTTCCATTTCCTCCTCTGTGATAATGACCTCTGGGGTACGTCTGCCCAAAATCGTTGCAGGGCTACATGTGTGTTGTCAGCCAGAACAGCCTCCAGAAGGACTGGCTGGCTCCTCAGAATCGCTTCTGAGTAATCCTGAGCCACAGCTGTGCACCGTGTTGTGGTCCCCGAGGGTTTAACACCTTGATCCTTTGTCATCTAGCCCCTTAGCTTTTGACCTTGGTCATTTAAGAGGTGATCCTTTTTACCTGGACTCATATCAACATTATCCACTATTGGAATAGAGGATCCTCTTTTCTGTTTTTCCCCTTCCATCCCGTCCCTGGCAAATCTAACATTTTCTCCCCCACACACAGATATTTATGTTCCACATCATCGCTTCACATTTTAGGAAAGATAAGACTTTAGTAGGAGTCTCAAAGTAAGGAAGGGATGGTAATACTTCTCCTTTATGCTGCCCATTGAAGAAATAGAGGCAAAATCTAAGAATGAGGAAGCGTGGAGGCGATTGCCTTGCTCGCCTGTTCACTTGCTCGCTTGATTTATTCATTCACTCGTTCGCCCAGTATTCACAGTCCCTGAAGTAAGCACTATGCTTAGAATGGGCCCAGAAGGGCATCTCAGGTGTTGCCTGAGTTTTCATAATCCTTGGGTAGGAGACGATGAAGGTTTTTTAGCAGGAGAAGTTTGATTAGCAATGGAGAAGCACTGAGAGAGAAGAAAAGGCATAAAGGGGCTGAACAGGTGGAGTCCGTGCCAGTTTGCAAGGGGATGAATCCAGGCACTTTGTGTGATCATGAGAAATACTACGTTGTGTATTGTAAGGAAATTGGCTATTGTCTGGATCAACGCCTCAATTATAGCCAAGAAATGCATGTAGAAGAAATTGGACAGTTGCTATGTCTTAGGTCTATGGCGCGATTCCATTTATGAATGTGATTTTTCTCCCAGATTTTTAGTCCAAGACTTAAACCTTGGGATTTCAAGGGGACCTATGGCCTTCGATCTTTATTTATTTGTACTTAATTGTTTTTGGTGAGTACCGTAGAAGTAGCTCATGCTTATTGTAGAGACTTTGGAAAAGGGGAAAAACATGAAGCGTTCTCTCTGAGTTATGAGATGTTTTGGTCTGTTCACTATCTTTCTGATAAGGTATGTGTGTGTATCTCTAAAGTAATATATCATGAAACATTTTCCAAATCACTAATTCTTTCCAACAAGGTTTTCTCGTATAATTTACCCATTCTTCTATACATTTCCCTTTGTAGGCTGGTTCCAGTTTTATAAATTTATAAATAAAACTGGTGAACAGCCTTGTATTCATTCACAGTAATTTCCTTGGGAATGTGTCTGGAAGTAGAATTACTGCATCGTTGTTTCATACAATCTTTTAGTAAATCCTTTCTTGTGCTTCTTCAATAAGATGGAGCCTTGGTAAGAGAAGGAAGAATCATAGAATTATCAGTTGTTTACACGACACACACGCCCCGACACTCACCAGGCACGCTGACTTCTGTCTTCGCCTTAGGGTCTTCAATATACCCTACTTTTCATGTCTGGAGTCAGCCCTGGCTTGAGGAACATCTATGGAACCAAAGCCAGACCAAGAAATTATATGAGATTGGCTAAAGGCAACCAGCACCTCTTGGCTTGACTCCTCTTCCTGGGGTGAGGCTGACCCCTTACCAATTAAGCCCACATGAGCTATCGCCCTAGGAGACTGACTTCGACCCAGGACAAGAGTACAGCACTGGCCCCTGTTATTCTGTGTCCAGGCTAATCAGGGATGTGGGAGTTGTCCTAAAGAGAGTGAGAGGATGTGGCTTTCCAGCCTGTCACTGCCATACCGTAAGCTATGCTACCTTGCTAACATTTTATAAAATGAAGAGCAAGTGATCGGAAAGGCCCCTTTGGCTCCAATTTTCCGAGAGTCCAGGGTCTTGGGTTTACCAAGGCCTGATTCAGTTGTCCCAGTGACCCCACTTTGGGATCCCAGGGGCCCGTTCATATATCTTCTTGGTCATCCACTTCGCTCCACCACACCCATGTAGTGTGGTGTGACATGAGATGAACGTGCCTGTATAGTGACCTCCCTCCTCCCCTCTCAGTCACATTTATGCCTCTTCCCCAAAAATGGTTTTGCATGCCCATCTGCAAGCAACTCAAATATTTGCTTTATTTCTTTTCAATTTAAAGATTAAAACTTCGAACACATCTAATAAAATATTTACTTCCATAAAGCATTGCTACTGAATATGGAAGACAATCGTGCTTTGAAAATGGAAAAGATTAGTGTTTCTAAGTGGACGCGGTGACAGAGAATTTTGTGTATCTCTTTTCTTTGTGCTGAGCTGGTGGCTAAGTGATAATGTTAGAAAGGTAACACAGCAACATCACAGTTTTATATTAAGATGCCTTCTCCCTAAAGTTTAAGAAAGTCACACCTACAATTTAGAATTTTCTCTGCAGATGAATAAAATATGTTTACCTACAGAATGATATGAGAAAATGTTTGCCTAGTGTGTAGCTCCCGTGCGTGAATCTGCCAGCCTAAAATAATAATAATGATAATAATAAAAATGGTTATTACTGTCATCATCATTAATTATAATAACTGGAGAGTAAATGAAAAGTGTCATGAGTACTTTCTAGTGATATAAAATATAGATTTCTTTACTGTCTTACTTGGTTTATGTGCATGAGATACTTAAAGAGGAGATTAAATTGTTTATTCAGAGTTTAGTAAAGAACTTTGTGTTTTTTCTTTTCAACAATCAAGCCATATTTAAATCTGTGTGCTTTATGTCATAATTGATGGCTGAGGCAAGTAATTCTAGTAAAATCCCAATACCAACTTAAAGAGAATATCCAAATTCTTTTTATTCTGTCCTGGAATTTCAACTTAAAAATTTAAACTAGAGTTATTCTCTAACAATAATTCAAAAGAAACATTTAGATTCACTTAGGATAATTCAAATTGAGTATTCTATAAACAGAGTGGTTTTCAGGAACATAAATTGTGACAAGCAAGTGATACTATGTTTTATTAACTGTGAAATTCTTTATAATGGATTATTTATGAATATAGCTTTTATTTCATCCCATCTAATTATTCGTGTCCAGAGTCAGCTGCTGCCATCACATACTCCACTTCCTCTTCTCTTTCCCACACTGCCTTTTTCTTTTTGTTCCTAGTTGGACACTACCTACTAATCAAGTTTCCACCACGGTGTTTTCTACAGTATTTCAGTGGTTCCTTGCTGAGTTTTTTTGTAATCGCCCTACTTGCCATATCTCTCCCTAACTTTATAAGAGTTGGAGCAATCAGTACTATAGAGAAAATGTCAGCTATCATCATCGACTCACATAGTAACCAGCACTGATGTACCTGTCGTTGATATGCCTTAGTTAATTTGGCATGTAATCGTTCCTTTTCAAGTTGTTTGTTTGTAGTTTAGAAATCTGTTGAAGTTGAACTGGTTTGAAAGCAGGATATAAAATCAATGCGAATCATTTTGGAATACGCTCTCTAGCTTTTAGAAAAGATTATTCTATTACTTCTTATGGTCATTCAGCAAACATTCACTGTAAGCCTGCTATACACCAGCTATTGTATTCAGTACGAAAAATATAAAAATGGGCATACTCAGGGTCCTTGCCTCCTGGCGGGGGTGTGTGGGGGTAAATCATGATTTTGATCTTACCTCTCCAAGACATCACGGTTCCATCACTAACCACACGTCTACCAATAAGCAGGTTACTTCTCTAGTCCCCTGTTTCCTCATCTTGTTAACGGGACCATTTTCCTAGTTTCTCTTTAATGTCCTTTATAGCTGTAAAAGTGGCAGTGTCTTTAATTACTGCATATTTTCTTGGAATTGCATTATCAATACTTAGACAAACCAGCCACAGGGTGCAGTTAAAAATAAGTAGGGGAAACTCCAGGGTTACTGGTTCCACATGTAAGGAGCTTGGGAGTCGCTGCTTCAAACAAGTAAAAAGCTGAACAGACTGAAAATAGGCACTTCTTGAGCCCATAGGAGAGGGAAGGACACAAGGTAAACCACTGCCCCCAAATTTAGAGAGACAGTCCCGTACAAGGAGTCATGGCTTTCTAGAACGAGACCCGCAAGTAATACATCGAGCAAAGGGAGTCTCTTCAACAAATGGTGCTGGAACAACTGGACATCCATATGCAGAAAAATAAATCTAGATGCAGACCTTACACCTCTCACAAAAATTAACTCAAAATGGATCATCAACCTAAATGTAAAACACGTAACTATAAAACTCCTAGAGATAACATAGGAGAAAACCTAGATGACCTTGAATGTGGCAGTGACTTTTTGGATACACCACCAAAGTCGTGATCCATGAAAATAATTGATGTGCTGAACTTCATTAGAAATTAGAAATTTTGTTCTGCAAAAGACACTAGCAAGAGAATTAAAAAAGCCACCGACTGGGAAAAATATTTGCAAAAGACACATCCGCTTGTGGACTGTTATCCAAAATATACAAAGAATTTTTAAAATTCAACAGCAAGTAAACAAGTGAATAAAAATGGGCCAAAGGCCTGAACAGACACTTCACCAAAGAAGATATACAGATGGCAAATAAGCATATGAAAAGATGCTCCACATCATATGTCATCAAAGAAATGTAAATTAAAACCACAATGAGATACCTCTATACACATATAAGAATGGCAAAAATCCAAAACACTGACATCACCAAATCCTGGCGAGGAGGCAGAGCAACAGAACTCTCATTCACTCCTGAATGCAAAATAGTGCAGCCACTTTGGAAGACAGTTTGGCGGTTTCTTATAAAACTACACATACTCTGAATACACAATCCAGCAATCGCACTCTTTGATACCCAAATGAGTCGAAAACTTAAAGTTACACAAAAAACTTGCATATGCATATGTATAGCAGCTTTGTTCGTAATGGCCAAATCCTGGAAGCAACTAAGATGCCTGTCAGTAGGGGAATGGATAAATAAACTGTGGTGTATCCAGACAATGGAATATTATTCAGCACTAAAAAAGAAACAAACTCTGAAGCCATGAGAAGACATGGAGGAAACTTAAATGCATATTACTAAGTGAAAGAAGCCAATCTGAAAAGCCTACATTGTATATGATTTCAACTATATGGCATTCTTTTCTGGAAAAGGCACAACTCTGGATCCCTGGTTGCAGGGGGAGAGTAGTTAGATGAACGGGCAGAGCACAGAGGATTTTTAAGATATGAAAGTACTCTGTATGCTATGATAATGGGGGGTACATGTCATTTTATATTGGTCTAAACCTGTAGAATGTACAGTACCAAAAGGGAATCCTAAGGTAAACTGGACTGTGGGTGATCATGATGTACCAACGTAGATGCATCTTTGGTAAACAATGTACCACTCTGCTGAGTTATGATGATAGTGGGGAGGCTATGCATGGGTGGGGGCAAGGGGCCACATGGGAGCTTCTCCTCAACTGGTAGTAAACCTAACCAGCTCTAAAAAAATTAAGTCTTTTTAAAAGATAATGAAAAAAAAAAAAAGCAGGGGGCAGTCGAATAGATAATGCTTAATTTAAGAGCTTCTGTCTCAAATGAAAATTTTTGAATCTCTAGTAATACCTGCCTTTCCTTTTCCCACAATTTCACTCATATGTTGTTTATAAATCTTAACTCTTAACTATGGGGTTTTGGCTCCCTGTTAGGTGAAATATTTCATTTAACTTAGCCAAAGCCAGACTCAGAGCAGCCTGGGAATAGTTAGGCAGCTTCCCTTCTTCCCAGTACCGTGGAGAGGCTCTGTTTGTTTTTCTTTTGTTTGTTTACTTTTGGGGAATGGAGGAGTTGTTTTGACCCCCTCACACACACACATACACACTGATGGTAGGTTGCAGCACTGTCTGCTTCGCTGAAGCATATGCTGTGCTTTGGCCATAGATTCGAAGTGCCAGTATCACCAGGGCCTCGTCACTGGAGTCCCGTCTGCTTCAGCATCCTCAGGCCTCATTTCTGCTTGTAATCAGATTACGGGGTCTGAGCTGTTCCAGCCAGTAGTCTCTTGCTTCGCGGTTACTATGCTCTCAAGGACACAAGTGCCTGATTGCTGGAGCCCTGCGCTGAAAAAAATCTCATTCCAATTTTGCTTAGCCGGGCCAAAGGCTGTGGCTGCTTGAGAATTAGCTGTAGAGCAGGCTCTGTTACTCAACTGTCTATGTGTAACGATGCTCAGAAGCCCAGGGATGTCCAGCTCTATGGGAGCTTTCGAGTTCTCTGAGAAACAAGGTAAGGCAAGAAAAACAGAAAATGCACTTCTGTGTGTATGTTTTATAACATAGCGAATGCCTCGTATCCTCCGTTTTACCTTGTATTCTCCTGTGTGTCCACTTAGTTATATAGTTTTCTCAAAGGACACTTTAAGTATTTATTTGAGTTTATAAATTGGCTTATCCTGGAATTGCTGGAAAATGTGAACTTTTTTGTGTGTTATAACTTAAAGATATTACTAAACCACGAAAGCCTTTATGTAGGGAAAAAAATGCAAATTAAATTGGAATGCCCAAACTTTGGATCAAGTTCTGCACTTTAGCTAAAATATTTTTCTAAACCAAATGCTACAGATATTAAATTATTTCCAGTAGGCAGCGGTGAGTATCTTTTTATTAAATCTCCATGTGACACAGTTAGGAACAAAATCTTGTCTTTTTAGCGGCTTCCTTTCTAGCACGGAGGAAAATGTATGCTCTCCATTCAACGACTGAAGTGGTATCACACATTCAGTTCACTGATTGAACAAAAATGAAATGCTGAGGTTATTTTGAATGTCACATTTGAAATTCAGCCCTTGTAAATAAAAATATTTTCTAGCACAAATGCACTATTAGGAAGTGGTTAGAACAATTCAGGCCTCAGATTCAGGA
Organism: Pteropus medius; assembly: GCF_902729225.1. NCBI lineage: Eukaryota > Metazoa > Chordata > Mammalia > Chiroptera > Pteropodidae > Pteropus > Pteropus medius. The sequence goes on from NW_024350397.1 coordinate 2,263,681, forward strand.
GTTTTCTTCTGTAATATTCGATAGATTTTTGAACTGAGTTCTCTTTTTCTAAATAGGGGGAAAGCCTAGATGTTTAGTTGGCATTATACTTTCCATTTTATTATATTTCTCTAGTCGGTCAGAATTTTCAAATTCCAGGATTCTGGATGTATTTTGATGGATAATAACATGTCAGCATGTGGTATATTTTGTACCTCCTTTTCCTCAGGCTTCTGACCCCAAATATTGAACAATAAAAGGCACTTCCGTCGGGGAGAGTTTCTCTAAGTGGTCTACTTGTGGTTTTCTTGGTGGACAAATGGTTGCTATGCCCAAAGCTGTAAGATAGATTACTTGCCATTAGACTGGTTATAAATTTGTCTGTGCCTGGTTTTGATTAACCAGGTCACTCGGTGGGGTGTGTGTGTGTGTGTGTTTGCCGAATGGGGTCATTCCCAGCTCTCTTTACTTAATATATGTTTATCTTCAAAAATAAATAAGTGGTTTATTTGATGTGTTGTTATTGTTTAGGATTTAACGAAGACAATAAAAACAGGGCTTAAGTGCTCCCCTGCTCTTCATCAGATCTTCACTGTGCCCCCTCCCGTGCATTCTTCAAAAGCATCTCAGACAGGGATGACTTTCAACATTTCTGGTTTTCTTGACCAACATTGTTTAATTTTTTTTTCTCCCAAGTATATAACTATATTATTCAATATTTAATTGCTTCAAGTTATTCTTTTAGCCATATGAATTTAAATGATAGCATCGAACTATGTCAGAGTTTTTTCTTTTTCTTACCCACAGAATATGTTGGCTTCTTTTCAATAGAGGAAAAAAAATGTATATAAAATGTATTTAGGTGTCATTTTTTTAAATCACAGTTCTTATCTGGTTAATGGTTTCCTTTTTCTTAAATTATATGTTCATGGGGAGTTTAAAAAACATTTTTCCCATTGGGTTTTTAAAGATTAATTGTATAGTTATTTCAATTTTACATTATTTCTTTCCCTTTAGATTTCAACAAGAAAAACTTAAGCTTCATCGGATTCCCACGTCGAAGAAAAGTTACAAGGTAAAGTGGTCTCTGCTCAGGAATCTTGTTTTGAAGATCTGTATTAGCTTTTAAAAGTATTCTCCTAAATTCCTAATTCATGATTTTAAGTGTTTGGCAATATGTTTTGTCTGCAGAGTTTAATTTATTAAAATATATGAAGCCAGCTAACTTAACAGTACAGCCAGCAAAGATTCTTTTTATGCATTTAATGCTGTTTATGGGAACTATTTGCAGAGGCGGATATTGGTGGGTCTATAATTGCAAACTTGTAAAGAGCTATTATCCTTTCCTTCTCATACCTGCCTCTAAGCGGGATGTCCTGTTGCAATCTGTTCCTCAAGTAAGGGAGCTTTTGATTTTTTAAGAAAGGGTTTAGCCTTGTTCCTCTTCTCTCTCCCCGCTCCTTCTCTCTTCCTCCCACCCTTCCTTCTTCCCTTTCTTTCTTCTTTCCCTCCCTCCACCCATCTGCCTGGTGAGTTCTCGATGCCTGCTCTGTTACCCTTCCATTTCCCTTGGCTACAGGATATTGTGGATACTAATCTGATTTACCTAATTGCTAAAGCTCTGTGGTTTGATGTAAGATAATATAAAAAAGTTAAAATTTGTGCCAAACAAGATGGCTCTCTCTCAGGTGCTTCTTAGATTGCTGTCTCTAATAGATGTTGAGGTTTTCAAGAGGAGCCACAAATTAGAGACGTGGATCTCAACCTACACTTCGTTGTGCTAAAAAGACCCAACTTTGTTCTACCCCTCATTCCACTCAAGTGTTCTTGTTCCTAATGTTTTATGTACGACATTATTTCTTTACTAAAAAGAGTTTGCATTTCAATAGCATTGGAATAAACAGTTGTCTAACCACTATCCTAATCAGGCCGAGCTTGGCTCCGCATTCGAAAATGGCAGAATTGATCTTGCCAACACACAAGATGGGATAAAGCCTTGATGAATTCCATCCACATCTTAGTATAAGGTAAACCAGAGCAACACTGAGCTAGGGTCATCAGGAAGGTTCTTATTTGACTCATGAAATCTTCCCTTTCTAGAGATTGACACAATCTCCCATATTTTGCATCTTTGCCATATTTTTAACAGAATCTAAGGCTTATGTCTTAGTCCGTTCAGGCTTCTATAACAAAATATCATAGACTAGGTAGCTTATAAATAATAGAAATTTATTTGTCACAGTTCCGGAGGCTGGAAGTCTAAGATCAAGGTGTCAGCATGGTGGGGTGAGGACCCTCTTCCAGGCACAGACTGCCGATCTCTTGCATCCTCACTTGGCAGAATGGTCTAGAGAGGCCACTAATTATTAGAGAACTAATCTCATTATGAGGACTTCACCCTCATGATTAATCACCTTCCAAAGGCCCCGCCTCTTGATATCATTACCTTTGGGGGGTTAGGATTTCAACATATGAATTTGGGGGAACACAGACATTCAGGCTGTAGCAGCTAAGTTCCCAATATGTCCCTAGCAGGTTAGTTTAGCTCTAATAGTGACCAAGAAGAAGGAAGAGAAGGAAAGGGAGACGGGAAGGCATTGCTTACTCAAGCATAGCAAAAGTACAAAAGATGAAGTTCAGACAGTTCATGGAGAGAGGCTCAGAGGGACACAGCTATTCTGAAATATTGGGTATTATTTCATGTGTACCTGTTAAAATATGGCCTTCTTGCTATGGTACGAATTGTAAAATGGGCTGGAGATACAAGAACCTGCCTTCTTCAAAGGAATCTAGTCAACCAGACACCAGAGGTAAAAATATGAGGTAATGGGTTTCATCTCCCATATCTTGCATTTTAAACTTCAATAGAAGAGTGAGCAGATCGTAGATGTAGGGGAGCCTTTCACAGCATGGGTGCTGAATAGTCCTTGTAATAATAAATTCCACATTTTGTAAAAGATAGAAGGTGATGGCAGAATCTTGTTCTTGCTTTAATAAGATTTCCCCTTATTGCTACTGCTGGACATTTAATAGGTTAATGAGACACATTTTAAAACATTATCACAGAAGCAAGGGCAATCTCTCCTTAGATTATTGAAGCAGAGAGGAGATAAAAGTATGAAAAAATTAGTCGTAAAGAGCGAGCGCTATTTCAGAAGAGATCAAGATAGAGAAAAATACAAAAGGTGATTCTTAATATTCAAAACACTAAAAATTATAATTCAGAAAATTAAAACTGTAGCTTTTGCTTTAGTTATATATGGAGAAATAGTTTCATACAGCATTATAGGCCCATACCTTTCGGTCGAGCTGAAGCAGTCCACCAAGGCCTGCAGAGGTTGTCCAGGCAGAGACTCCCTCTCCCGAGGGGGATGACCAGTGAGCAAGAGCATGCCCCAGGCTACAGCCAGGCCACCCTGAACAAGTCTGATCCAGTCTGATCTCGGAAGCTAAGCAGGGTCGGACCTGGTTAGTACTTGGATGGGAGACCACCTAGGAAGACCAGGTGCTGTAGGCGTAAAAAGTAAATAAAAAATAAGGGATCGTAAGCTGACAAGGTCCTTGCAATCTGTGAGGTCAACCAAGGGCTGCCTCGCCTAAAAAAAAAAGAAAAAGAAAAAAGAAAAGAAAAGAAAAGAAAAAAGAGCATGCCCCAGGATCCGAGGCCCAGTGCTTGGAGTCACTTTGGAGTTGGGAATCAGCCCTCCCTGTCACACTGCTCTGGTACCTCTGTCTCAGAAAAGTGGGAGGAGGGAGATGTGAGGGCTCTTAGGGCATTTTGTTTCATCAGCCATTAGATGATCAGGAGTTACTCATTCACGAACGGTCCAGAATTTTTTACTAGCATGTCTTACCTATAGTTTTCACAACTGACTAGTGCCTTTGGGTATAGAGAGTCAAGGAAAGATATATGATTTTTTTCAAAACCTAGTTTCACATTGACTGGAGGGGTCTTGCACTGGTTACACCTTTTGTGACATGAGTCACAGCCACGCTTTCTGACCCATTCTCCTTATTTTGTCTGCTCATCCACTTCCTCAGAAGTTAACAGGCGTTAGTGGGACCAAGAGAGAGAGGCAATGGAAGCAAGAACAAAATGTAAGGACAGCCATGTGGATTCCAATAATAAGAGTTTACCTTGAAGATGGAGACTTTAAAAGTAGACTACTTTATAAACGTCTGCAAATATACTGATATTTTCATTCATGTATGCAAGGTGAGCAAAGGTAATAAGGAGAGATGTTTTCCCAATCATATAGTCTGAAGATGAAAGAAGAATATAAAAAAGGAAAAAAGGGAAGGAGGAAGAAAGCTACTGTAACATTAATTATATACCCTTCTAATTATTCTCAATATTTGTAATTCTATTCGTCCCTAACATAACAACAGTGTATAAAGTCTATATAAAGTACTTCAGAGTGAGTCATAATATACATTTGAAGTATTATATTGTAGTCATTCATTCATTCAAAGCATATTTATTGATTTTAAAAAACATTTTAAAAAATCAATAGTTTTAAATAAAATAAGACACTCGTTGTATGTTCTACAATGAGAGAAAATTACAGAGGTGCAAAATGTAGATTTGGTGCCCAGTGGGACAGGCACTGGGTCAGGGGTTCTTCCTGGAGGAGCAGGACTCAGCCAGATGGAAGGAGGCTGGCGAGGACGGAATGCAGGCGAAAGACGGAGCGTTTACAGTGAACCACGTTAAGAGACATGAGAGATTTTCCTAACAGCGCTTTGGTTTGGCATTGGCTTCTGACCAACTGTGAAGGCTGTCCCTTCTATTGATGCCGACACTATTTGTAGCTTGTTTCAAGAAAGTAAATGCATGTTGGAGCCACGGGGTGTCGGGCGATGCTTGTGAATCCAACTCTGTAAAACTTCAGCAAAATGTTTAACTCGGGGGTAGCTTCTTAGCCTTCATTAGTGGCTTCATTGAGCTTTTTGATAAGCAGTAAAAAGGAGGCAAACAGAAACATACAGATGCTTATTTTTGGAAATATAAGATAATATTTGGACCCCAAGGTCAGTGGCTTAAGGTGAATATTTCAGGGATTGCATCATTTTGTTTTAATACAGAAGTTTTTTCTTGAGATTTTAGTTTCCCAAAGAAAGTACAGAACTTTATCAAGATATTTAAACGAGCAGTTAATCAACTGAAATAGCCTATCGTTCCTTAAGTAGGGAACATTTCTGCAGTAATTTAATTTTTTAGGTTTATACTAAATCATACATCTGAACAAAACACTGAAAGAAATCTTCATTGCATTACCATTCACTGTTTAGCAGTCAGTGCTAATTTTAAGTTTTGATCTAAGCAAGTGTCCTAGGATCTTCAAGCCGTCTGAAGTGTAGTTTGTAAAGACTACTATTCTCAAGACTTTTTATTAAATAATGTGACTACATGGCACCCATGTTTATGAATATAAGCCATACCACGTTTATAAGCAATAACTAAGGTTGCAGATGAGCTTGGTCCTAGGAAGATGGGATGGCGTACTGTGTTGTGGGATATATGGAAGTTCCTCGACATTAATTTATGTGCGAGATATAGATTATTTGTGTGTTCCACTTACCTAGTATGCACAGCACCTTCCTCAGGCTTTTCTTGGGCCTCTGTGGAAGTGTATGCTCTAGGGCAGAAACATTAACGGAGGCCAAGTATGTGGGGAAGGCCAGCTCTGCAATGAATGTGTTTTCAGGCTGATCGTTCACCTCTCTGGATGTGATCCTATTATTGAAGAATATTTGTTTCCTATTGCCTTCCTGCGAGGCAGCAGCTCTGTTGTCTAGCCCAGCTCCAGGGTCTCTCCAGTCTTGGGGCAGCAACTGCAGGTAGTGTTAGAGCAAGAGCTGAATTTGCATCTCATATGTTCTTCTTGCCAAATATGTCTGCTTGGGGAAGTCATTTAACAGTTTCCTAATCTGTAAACCAAGGAGGATAATAGTTGCAGTGGTGTGCGGTAGTGCCTTGTCAGAGCAGGCGTGCACCTCTCTTCCAGTTTTGAGCTCAGCGAGTCCTGTGGGTAGCTTGAAAATTGGCTATGGTGGGAGTATTTACACTACGAGCAAATACTGCAAAGCAAGTGCTTTGGGGGGCAGAGAGGGAGGGGTGCACAAGAGGAAGGAGCCAGTTGTTAAACATTTATTAGCATAGCACTAAGTAGTTCCTACCTCATAGGGCCTTGTGAAGATAATTAAGATAATATACGGGATATGCTTAGCATAGAAAGAAAGTACTTAGTAAGTATTCAATCCTTTTATTCTTCTCCCCTTTTGTTTCCTCTTACTTGTCCCAAGACACGTTTTCATGAACCTTTCAGACATATTCACCATGCTTTGATTTCTTGGTTGTTGGAAGGCATTTGTTACTTTAATATCATTTCAGCACTGGAGGAAAACGTGTAAATCACCTAGACAAGTTGCTGATTTTCTGAAGAAGTAAATGTAGCACAGAGAAGTTGAGTGATTAATCCAAGCTGAAACAGGTGTTGGTGGCTCCAGGACAGGTGGTCAATCTGAACGACGTTTTTACCACCCTATGTTATGCCACCTGCCTGTGCTGATGAAATTATTTGCACACACAAAAACAAAATCATACTAACGTAACCATAAATAAATAAAAAAGTTACCAATTAGTTCCCCCAAATAAAACATTTTATTTGTAATCTACATACACATATTTACATATATGTAACAGTAGCATAATTTTTACGTTCTGCAATTTTTTACTTAATATCTATTTTGATTTAAACTAATTTAAATATCGTATTAATGGAGTAATTTTTAGCTTTCAGAAAGAGTTCTTGCTTGAAGATAAAGAACAACTTGCTAACTTCAAAAGAAGAATCGATGCTAAGTTTTTAACTGCACTCCCTAAAGGTGAGACTTTCTAAATGGTGACTAGTGTCCTGGGCATATAAGTATTATGTTATGTGATTTTCTTTGAGAATTCTTTCACTGACCTCCAGCTTATACTGTCTTTTGTGTCCCTTTCTGCCTCATCCAAGAATTAACCTCAATTCAAGGACCCCTCTTCTTGTATTTTAGGCATCCTCAAGTTTTCACTGGAGCCCGGGTGGGAAAGGGGCAGGAGGGTTCCTAGAATCAACCTTACCTCTTCCCTCTCCTACCTTTTCACTATCTCCAGGGGTGGTGAGTTCTGCCCATGCGCCCATCGATTCTCCATTCAGCCCCTCCCATGCCCTCCAGCCTTCTGATGTTTTCCAGGGTTATGTAGTACACACCGGACCAGCAGTGCAGACTTCATCATTTCTCTTCTTCCCCAAGTAGGCACTCGCACTTTCAGTAAATTAGTATTTTCGTTGGTAAAGATGGATATGCAATATAATATTTGCATCTGCTGCGTGCCGAGGACTCCCACTTTTGCCTGTGAAATGATATGAATGTTACCTGGTCTTTGTCTCCAGCACTGTATCACGAGCACAGGATAGTACCAGCTCACACACTGTCTTCATCTCAAATGAGCTATGTAACCCTTACTTCAGATTTTTGCAAGGTCAGATTTTTTTTGTACTTGAAAGAAAAAAAAATACCACGAGATCAAGCCCAAAAGAAATTAGACCAGAAAAACTATTCTTTTAATAGAAACTAAATCCCGTTTAAAAGGCCCACTGACAAATCGACATACATCGTGATGAATTGAATGGGCGATATGCTTAGACACAGTCTGATGAAGATTGATATTTGAAGGACCCCTGGGATTTGGCCTGGTAGAGTAAACTTAAACAGGGCCATTTTGTCAAATACATATAAAACTGTCAACTGGAATGCAGGCTTATGCTACATTGCTTCAGGGGCCGAAAATAAGAATAATGTGTAGAATTACAAGGAAGTAAGTGAGATTTCATCTGAGGAAGAAAATTCTGGAATTCGTAGGACTGAGAAGTGAGATGGGCTGCATTGCGATCTTATTAGTCCTCCTCATTAAATGTATAAGGAAGGTTCTATGGCTATGTCGTCATGGGTGGGACAGAGGCTGTGGAGGGTCCCACCTGGATGGGTGTGTGGACCAGGTGTGAAATGAAAGGGTCCTTCCAATTTCTAAGACTTTGCGAAAGACAAAGAAACTCAATTTAATCTGAGCCAAGTTTAAAATCTATGGAGATGATCAAAACAAATTATAACAATGAACAGATGATTTTAGAAATCGCTTAGATTTGACCGATTAGGTCAAGTTCTATGACAAAAGTCGCTTCCACCAGTATGAAGGAGGGTCCCTCTTCCTCTCTGCCCTAGTTCTTTTTTTTAAATACAATAGACAGTTTCAGGATCAGAAAAATTAAAAACAATATGAGATGTTAGCTTCCTAAAGATTCAATAACTTAAAACTCCGTATGTAACAAAATTTAAAAACACATTTTAAAACACATAAGCTTATTAATCAGTTTTATTAGAAATTTTGTCATAATTGATCATAAAAACATAATTTTCGCAAATCGATATGATCATTTTATGTGTTAACCAGATTTATATTTCTAAATTACCAAGATCTCTTCTCCTGAATTTCATTTAAATTTTCCACCATCTTATTTCACAATCTATGCCTTCATGAATCGGGGCACGCATGTTTGGAAAGACTCATGTATTTCCGGCAAGCTGTCATTTCTCCATCTTAACAAATATGTTAATAATTCTATCAGCGCTTGGCAATATAATGTTTAAAAATAGGCATTGATTTTTGACTGTTTTAATGGCCTAGAGTTTTATGTTTGTTTATAAGATTACAGAATTTCTTTCTGTTCATTTAGCGTGAGGGATTCTTCTGTGAAATGGAGCATTAAAATGATCATTGATTTTCCTCTAAGGGGCTTCCTTTAACTGTGTATCATGATCAGGTAATCAGAGATTTAAAAACTTTACCTGTATGACGATTATAATGTTAAAATAGATTTTCCATTTAGGAATTATGAAATGGACCAAATATATTACTCTACCTATTTTAACAGCTTTATTAAAATATAATTCATATACCATACGACTCATCCATTTAAAGCATACGGTTCCGTGGCTTTTAGTAGAATCACAAATTTGTGCATCCATCACCACAGTCACTTTGAGAACATTTCCATGACCCCAAAAGAAAACCCGGCACTTCTTAGCCATCACCCCTCCCCCTTATCCCTCTAATTTTGTAATCGCTTATTTTGTAAGCTGCTTGTCTTTATTTTAGCGGCTTCCATCCCAAAGTAAAAGTTAAAGTGCTTATTCCTGTGGGAAGTAAGATCAGTATTCAGAATATTCTGAATCTGGCCTGTGCTCTTCAGCTGTCAAAGGCAGGGTAAGAGAGATGTGTTCTTGGCAGTTCCCCTGCCGCTTGTATTTCTTTGGAAGATTCTATGTATTCAGGTTTGGAGGACTGAACTCAACAATAACTTTACCAGAAAATCTGTTTCTCACACCTAATTGAAGAAACTGTGTTTCCCAAGAAAAGCACCTGGCAAATCTGAAAGTTGGTATTAAATATTATTACAAAGCATACTAGGCAGTTAAGTTACTTTATAAAGTATTATAGCCCTGATGTCAAATCCCCTCAAATTGCCTTGCTTGGAAAATGACCAATAAATTCCCATCAGAAGTAACTAAAGATGTAGACTCATAGAATCCATATTGCTCAAACTAAAAAGTAGGTATAATAAATGATAATTTAACATATGTTAAAATCCTAATGTTTTTGAAAGCAAAGTAGAAAATTTATTATAACAGAAATGAGATCAGTTGTGCTTGTTTATATGTGGATTGCTCTTAATCGGTATACTAATTCTTGAACCATTTGTGAATTATATATATTATGACAGAGTATAACCAATTGAATTATAGCTGTTTAATTTTAAAAACATTCTTTTTCCTTATTTTTAGGAAATATACAGTGAAGAATTTAGGGGTAAAGGGGCATTATGCTGCAATTTTTAAATGGTTCAGAAAAATTAATATGTAAATATGTGTGCATGTGTGCTTGTGTGTATACACACATACACACATAAATATACATATGAAGGGAGGAAAAAAAGATAAAAATAAACTAAATGTAGTAAAATGTTATTATGAAGGACATATTTTAACTTTCTATGAGTCTGAAATTATATAATAATTTTAAAGGAAAGAAAATTTTTGGTAGATCATAAATAATAATAAATTATATTCAAGACTATTAATCAGAAGATAAGTGATAGAACTTTTGGTAGTCTTTATAAATGAAACAGTGAAGTGACAACATACATTTCCACAATTGGGGAGACTTTCATGATTTCTTAGTATTAGCTTTTTTCAATGCTTTATAGTAAACCTGACCAAAATTCAATTGGAGGCCTAAGGAGAACTACAAGTGCCCATATGAAGTTTTTTTGTCCCTTGAAAGGAACAAAAAAAGTACACACACATCAGCAATTCAAATAAAACATCATTCCCTTTTACACAACTGAAATATTTTTCCACAGGATAGATACACTAGGATAATTATATTACATGTTGTTTTACTAATTTTACTCTTAAATTATAGACTTGGGAAAAGGAAGCCAGACTCAAGATGTCTGTTACTTCTTTTTATCTTCCATGTTATTTATTGTCCCTATAATTTCATGGCTATAGGAATGAGGCAAATTGGTAACTAAAAATATATTTGGAAGAAGGAATAGACTTAGAGGTCATTTATTTTCTGGAAGAATTTTTTTTAATTTTCCTAAAAGATTCGCTATAGATGTTTACTAAGAATTAATAAGCTCACCAATACATTTACAGTATGGTTTGATTTATGACTCATTATTTTTCAGTACATGATCAAAGAGGACTATAAGGTTTTAGGCTTGACACAGTTTTGAGTTTGAATGTACTCGTGATTGAAAGGGTGGTGTCTGTCATTGGCGTAACGTAGGGAATAATCTAGGGGACAGACTTCCAATTGGAAATCTTTGTCCTGGAATCAATGGTTCTCCGTCCAGGACAGTACTGTCCTCAGAGGGGCTGTGGAAACACATGGGAACATTTTCATGTGACAGCAACAGGATGATTTGAAATGCAGTAGGAGCCAGGGCTACTCAACATCCTACAGCGCAAAGCTCACAGCAGAGAAATCCCCCACTTAGAAGGCCATGAGCGTCCCCATAGTCCTCTGTGATCTACTCCAGAGCGAGGATTCTATGAGTCTGTGACCCCAATGAGGTGCACCTTTATGTCTGCTAAGTGTTATCCTGAGACTTCTTATACCTAGCAGTGAATGCCTGTCAGATGACAGTGTTCGTGTGTGTGTGTGCCCAGCCTGTTTTGTCCAGAAAGCAAGAGACCTTAATGGACAGTAGGATAACTTGGTTTATCTGCCCTATCTCTCTCTTTCCTCTTACTGCCCAGGCTTCTTGGGGTTCAGTTTCTGTAATGAACTATGTTATGACCACCAGCGTGCAGCATGCAACCTTCTTATATTTTCTTAGTCCTTATAGAATACTGAAACAGGGTGGTAATGATGATAGAAAAATATAATTTCATTGTGGGTGGGTCATTTGCATAGTCTCACAATTAGTTCATCTTTCCTTCTAAAATATGGAACATAAATAATGTTAGGAAGCAACTTATTGCTTGATTTTTCACTGTACCGCTGAAAGCACTTTGTCATGTCTTTAATTGAATAATTTTTATAGGAACGTTTAAAAAAATAATGACACAAAAGCGATTTTCACAGACTCAAAATAAGACAAAAATAGTCAATCTTAACTTTTCCCAGTGGAAGTTATGTGCCACTCTGTGTGTTACTTTAATATTTTTATCCTTGCCCCGTCTTAGTTCGTTCGGGCTTTTACAACAAAATAGCATAAATTGGATGGCTGTTTATAAAACAGAAAGGGCTTATTGCTCACCATTCTGGAGGCTGGAAGTCCAAGATCAGGTGTTCTGGTGAGGGTCCTTTTCGGGATTGTAGACTGCCACCTTCTGGTTGTGTCCTCACGTGCTGGCAGGGGCAAGGGAGCTCTGTGGGGCCTCTTTGATAAGGACACTAATCCTAATCACGAGAGCAGTGCCGCCAACCACTTCCCAAAGATCCCACCTCCTAACACCATCACCATGGGGATCGGGATTTCAGCATACGATCCGGGGAGACAGCAACATCCAGACCTTAACGTACCTAGTTGAAATAATTTGGGAAGGTGTCATGCAAGTGTCATTATGCTACTCAAGACCCTGTTAACATACTCTATTTCTCAGCTATGAGTTTGAGGCACGGGTTTAAGACATACTTTTCAGAGCACTTGATCTCAATAGCTTCTTGAGCAGTCTTATAAAAATAATAGTTCCATCTCTTCTTTGGGATTTAAACAATTAATTGATGCTCTGGTTTATATCTCTTTGAAAATGTTTTCAAAATATTTGCTACCCACCATTAAAGTTTCATCACCATAATCTCACGAGCGCTAATTTGTTAACTGGGAAGCTATTATTAGCCAAGCTTCCCCAAAAGGCAGCAGGGCGGGGTGTACCAGCTATGCACCATTATCATTATACCCATGTCTTCTAAAGAGGAACATAATTAACAATGCAGAGCAAGCACACCTCTGCCTCTAGCTACTCTGGTTCCTGGGAAGGCCAGTTGAGAAAGAGGCTCTTTAGAAGCCAATGATCTTAACCGAAGTCAATCCAACTTTAAGTTAGCTTTCATTTAAAATTAAATAAGTAAATAAAAACAAAGCTTATAATTTCATTTAAAATTAAATAAGTAAATAAAAACAAAGCTTAAAAACAAAAACAATCAAAGGGCAGTATAAAAGCTGTGTGTGTGTGTGTGTGTGTGTGTGTGTGTGGTTTTGACTCATGCCTAGAAATGACTGCTTTAGAAAATGGAAATTGAAGCAGTTGAATTAAATTCCATGTATTCATACCCCTCTGATGGGTTTCTTCTTTGACTCAGCCTTTCAAAAAAATTTGTGGGCCCCAGGGCTGTCAGTGACTCCTCTCCCTCTCCCACCCCTTCCTGGGTCCTCAATAGGAGCCGCTGAGATGAGCCCGCATGAATTCTCGTGATTGAGGAGGAGGCGAGAAGAGAGACTTTTATTCTCCACAAAATTTGGCCATCTCTCCAAAGAAACAATTGTTTGGCATCTCAGTAATATCCTTTTAGTCAGTATCACATGAGACCCTCGCAACATCAGCAAGACATTTTTCTGGTCATCCAGTGTTGGTGGCAGAATTACGGCAACTCCTTTATCCATCGTCCACCTAAAGTATATCAAGGAAGCAAGTGTTAACATTTCCTTCCAGAGAAGGACTGTACAAGGAGGCGTAGGAATGGAACTGCGCTAGTCTAAGCTGTAATTCACCAAGGCATGCTGCATTAGGTACCACTGGAAACACAATCAGGTAGTTACAGATAGTTACAGGATAAATGATAGGCTTAAACAGGAGTGCTGTGTCATGATTGTTATAGCTTGCACGTGGGCATGTAGGGGGCCATGGTATTAGTGTCTACAGTTGCCAATCAATGAAAACCTTAAAATATTTCCTAAACCTAATAACAGTTAAAAACAATTATTGAGATATCTGCTTGCTAGAGAGATCTTATGGGTTAGGCCTCATCTGATTCCTCTGGATGAAATAAAACTCGCTTCTGTCACTCTGTCCCTTACTTTCATGGTTTTACTTTTTAGCCCAATCTGAGCCACGTGTGTGCGCACGCACATGCGTGCATGCGTGTGCGTGTACACGCCTCTCATTTGGCATCTGCCTTCCTCACTAGAAGAGAATCCTCCAGAAAGCAGGAATGTCATCAGTTTTCTGTATCACTGTTTGTTGCATGGGGAACCAAGAACAGAAATAGGAGTTCAATAAGTGTATGTCGCACAAATGAGTAAAATGAATGCATGACTAGTAAATGCTGAACTCTCTTTTTATCTTTTGTTTTGTTTTAGTTGCAGAATTAAGAAAAATCTTTGAACCAAAGAGTAAAGAATTTTTAGAAATGAAAAGGTAAGATATTTATTTTATATAATTAGAAAAAGTAGAAGAGTTTGGCCAAACTATCAGTTTTCCCTTAGAACTGATTTTCACTGCTCACTCTGCCTTTCTTGGTATCTTGCACAGAAAAGAAAGAATTGCCAGGCGCTTAGAAGGAATCGAAACGGACACCCAGCCCATCCTTTTGCAGAGCTGCACAGGGCTGGTGACTCACCGGCTGCTGGAGGAAGACACGCCCAGATACATGCGAGCCACAGACCCAGCCAGCCCCCACATCGGTGAGCACTGCCTCGTGGCCTGTCATCAAGCAGACTCCCCGAGCTGTTCCATGTAGACTTTTTTACCTATTGGTACTGGAAAACGAGATATTCCACAAAAGTGAATTGTATAGATGTAATTATTTATTAAATACATATATTTGTTAAAAACCACAACAACATGTACATCAGCTCTGCCTTGCCTCACAGGTGTGGTCCTCCAGTGTCACAGCAGTGGCACTCTATGGCATAGTCAATGACCAGTCATTCCTCCCCTTCAAGGGCAGGGACTGTGTCTCTCTCTTTGCATCTCCTGGTGCAGGACCTGCTTGCCGTTAGAGATCCTCAGTAAAAGTTTGTTTGGTAAAGGAATAAATAAGACACATTGAAACAAGCACAGGGCACAGCTGCTCTTAGGAAGGACCGGGCAGAGCTGGACCTCGAGTGATTAGGGTTCTTACTCTACATGTTTACGCAACAAATGTTCTATTTAAGTTATTTTTATATATATAATTTTAAATGGATTACACATTTATTTCATAATAAACAGCAAGTCAGACATGACTTAGCTTTTCCTTGATTCCTCAGTTCTTGTTGGGGGCATCAAAACTTGACCTTGGGAGAGGGCGACCCATCCAGGGCTAGTCTTCCCACCCCCATCCCTGGCTCTGCAACTCTGCTCCGTGGTGCTGCTTTTTACAGCCAGTGTTTCCTCGTTCTTCCTCAGACAGGGCTGTTGATTTCACTTCATGATATTATCAATTTGGTTGTGTCTACAGTTTCTGATGTTTTATGGCAAGAAAACTAGAGAACTTAGAGTTTTAAAATTATATACATGAATAAAGAATAGACAGAGAATCAAATTTATAGCCAGAAATAAACCCTAGTGTATATAAAACATTAATCTGTGTATTATATGATCATTTAAAGTATCCCATGTTGGTGAGAAAAGGAAGAATTATGTAATAAAATGGTATTGGGAAATGGACTGTAGTGGAGTGGGGAAAAGAACACATTTCTCACTTTACACTGAACACAAAAATAAGTTTCAATTAATTACATGATTAATTTAAAAAAATAATTAAAAAATATGAAACCATGATAAATATTTAATTCTAGTTGAATGGAAAAGGACTGTCCAAACACAGAAACAGCTGTAGAAATCACAAATGAATGGGTCAATTGACTTGACTACATAACGATTAACATCTGTGCTCCAAAGAAAATCTTACACATAAGCTTCACAAAAAAATTAAACAAGCCAGTTTGAAAATATTTATAAATAAGATAAAAGCTCATATTCCTATAGAATTCTATGCAAACCAATAAAAAATGACACTATGAATCAATTGGATATAGAACAATAAGCTTGACCAGGTGGGTATTCCAGAGAAGAAAAAGATAATACAAATGGCTACTAAATAATTTAAAAATGCATATATTCTCTTTTTCTAGTAATCAAAAGAAATCTTTAAAATTAATGCTTAATGTTTATAAGAGAGTGCATATTGCGGATTCAAGTGTAAATTGATGCAGACTTTATAGAAATTATTTTGACAGTCTAGTATGTGTCTTAAAATGCTGTACTTTATGATAAAGCAATTTACGAGTCTATCTATCGTGATAGTAATCAGAAAATCAGACTGATTAAAGGTTAGAAACAATGTAAATATCCACTAATATGAGAAGGGTTAATTATGGAATGACTGTAGGATAGAATATTATGAAGCCTTAAAAGAATGTCTTCAAAATAAGATTTCTGAATATAGAAAAATGTTTTATATGGAACATGAATGTTGTATAAAACATGAATTATTTTAAATCGGATAAAAGAATTCAATTATATAAAAGACTAGAAGGAATATATAAAAATGTTTGGCATATTATCAATTTATTTATTATTGCTTATTATATATTAATGATTTGGAGTTTCACCTTCCTATGTTTTCAGGGTAGACATTTTCTACATCAAGCATGTGTGCTATAACTGGAAAAAGCCACTTCTATTAAAAAAACACACACACACACACACACATACAAAACAGCAACCCAGTGAATATTGACATGGGCCATTATTGTTATGATTACTATCAGACCCTATGAATTCACAATCCCTCCCTTGTCCAATTACATCAGTTTGAATATCTGCAATCTTTTATAGAGGGCTCAGAACTCATCCTTTGGCCTCACACATGAATATTAAACTCAAAAACAAAAACGTAAATCAATAAGGGGAAATAAGCACTGAGCAAGGACTCACGAGCTCTCGGGAGCGAGGTGGGGACTGAGCTTTGGTTCAGCCCATGCTTTGCATCTTACAAGCCCATAGAACATTTTCAGCCTTTGCAGATCTCAAATCCCTTCAGCATCCCAGGTAAACCATTTTAGCTGACTACTCCCATGTGAGAAACTGGTCCTTTACAGCCTAGGAACTCGAGTGTGTATCGTGTACAAAACAGAGTATAGTAAATGTGTGTCTTTACTTAAATCTGTATTTATTATCTGTGTGATCTTCTTATAGGCCGATCAAATGAAGAAGAAGAAACTTCTGATTCTTCTTTAGAAAAGCAGACTCGACCCAAACACTGCACAGAAACCTCAGGCGTCCATGGTGACTCATCCTATAGTTCAGGCATCATGGACACCCAGGGTCTTGAGTCCAAAGCTGAAAGGATCGCAAGGTACAAAGCAGAGAGGAGACGGCAGCTGGCAGAAAAATATGGGCTGACTCTGGATTGTGAAGCAGACTCCGAATCTCTGTCTCGATATACCAAGTCCAGGAGGGAGCCCGATGCTGGTGAGAAACGGGGAGGAAAGAGCGACAGGCCAGCCGAGTCAAGCAAAGATTCGAGTTCCACATACTCCAGGACCGAGATCCCGGGGCTCAGGACCTGTGTGGCTGAACCCCAGGACTATACCCTCCACGGCAGGGATGGTGTCTCTGACACGGAGGTGCTGCTCAACGTGGAAAACCAAAGACGAGGTCAACAGCTGAGTACCACTGGACAGCAGTCCCGCGACCTGGCGCCCACGGCTGAGAGCTCCTCATCCTTCCCATTCTCTGGGCGAGACTGCTCCTTCGGTGAAGTGCCAAGGTCCCCAAAGCAAATGCACAGTGTGTCCCTCTCCTCACCTCGGCAGCCAGCCTCCCCGAGCCACTCCAGTGACCCGCCACACCCCACTGAGGCTCGACCCAGGTAAGCATTCAGCCCAGGCTGGCCACCATTCGCATGGGAAGCGCCTGTGCCTTCTCTCTGCCTGGAGGTGTCTTGCAGTCAGGGCTCGCAGCAGAAATAATAAGATATGGATTTTTGATTTCCACAGTATCAAAACAGGTTCTACCAAAGCAGAAACCCTCATGTGCTTGTTTTTTTTAATAAACTGAACAAGTGTCATAGGGACATTTTCATGGATGCCTTATTTCAGGACCCTTCTTTTTAATGTTTCTCACCTGCCTTTTAATAATTGTCATTACCTGTTTTTCTGTAATCATACGCAAGACTTTTTGATGATTGCTTCATTGCTGTCATTTAAAATCCCAAAGCAGAAGGACCGCCACTAACCAATGGGAGGGTCTCAGTTTAGTGTATGGAGTATGAGTACTATATGCACTGAAAACACCTATTACATACAGTTATGTAAGTATATCGACACACTAAGGAAACAGGTGTTTGTAAGAATACCTTATTAAAAAGATCAGCCATTAAGAGAAATAATAGGATCAACCAAAGACAAGAACAGCTCCCATTTGGAAAAATTAGAACAGGTATAAAATCAGAAAATCAAATACTAACCAGAAGAGAATATGTGTTTCTTTCTAATTTAAATTTAATGAGTATGATGACCATATTTAAAATACAATTTTCTTAAATATTGTACTTAAGGTTTATGGTAATTACCTAGGTAAACTCATAAGTGTATTTTTCAGCTCAAACAAGCATTCACTTCACAGGTGAATTGAGGAAGGATAAAAACCTAAAGTCAAGCAAATTTACTCTGAAAAAAGAAATTTGGAAAATATTCCTATTTATTTTACATTGGGACAGAAGGTAAATGTGGTCATTTTTGCATCATTTTAATATATCTAAATATGGCCTCTTTTAATATATCTTAAAACAGATCATTTTAGTCATTGAAGTTTATTGAACCAAAGACCTGTCACTACTTACTTGATCATCCAAACTAAAATATTTCAAGATATCAGCTTCTAAGAAAATTAAATGCTATAGATCCTGAGGTTGGATTTTGAGGGTCTTTGTTAAGCTGTGGATGTAACTGCTTGAAATTTAGGGACTGTGGCTTTTGTCTCATATTTTGAAAAGAAAGTCTGTTGTTTGGGAAATTTGCATTTCATAAAAGAAACCTTGTTCTTGGCTTAGTTACTCTCTATCAAAGCGAATTCTTCATGTGCTTTGAGAGCAAGACAAAGAAACCTAACATTCTAATTTAGAAGGAAAGAGATTTACAATTACCTGGGTTAAAAATAATGAGGAATCTAATTTCTGGTTGCTGTATTCTGAAAATTAAGTTGTTATCACAGCGTCTAGGTTGTCATCTAGATCACATACGATAGAGTCTCAGTGATATTTTAAATCAGCTGTAATAATAATTAAAACTTCATTGAGTATTCCAGGTAAAAAGCACACTTAATCGTTTTGTGTGACTCAAAATTTTAATATTCAAAAATATATATAACTTAAAATCTGAAGCCATTTCTTTCTAGGTTATTTGAAGAAGCACATTACCTAGAAGCTTTCCTAAGCCTAGCCTTAGCCTCCCATTGCCTTACTTTCACAAAGAAAGCCTTAAAATAATTAAGCAATTGTAACAGAGTTCTTGAGGAAGCACATACTTTATTTTTTTTTAAACCATTTAAGGCATACAATTTTATGATTTATAGGCAAAGAAACACAAATCGTTTCATATATAGAAAGAAAATACCTGAGATATCTTCACATTAAAAAGGACGGAAAATATTGTGTGACATATGCATTAAAAAATAATTAAAATTTATTTAGTAATAACTCCAGTTTTTCATCTTGTGAAGATAGATTTAAAAAGGGCTAACATTCTGCTAGATGTTCTTTCTTTAGCACCAGGTAATTCTTAATTAAATATGAATACGTCATTCATGAATATACCATCCAAAGACTATCTGTGGTGGCCTAAAAATTCAAATGTGAGCCAGGTATCAAATGCTCAGTTCCAGTATGGACTCATAAACACTGACACATGTGCACACGGAAAGACCGTTAGTTAGTTCTTGTACTTCATGGTTCTGTACTGGTTTTAAGCATTATAAGCTCAGTAATAGTCTTAAGGGTGTTACTTAGCTAAGCAATAGAATTATTGTAGAATTATTTAATGTTGAGTGTATATGCTAAAGGAGATATACATGTATGTATACAGGGTACAGGAATCCTGTTAGTTGCCTGAGAATCAGGCAAACACATTGTTCTGAGGTAAGTTAACGTAGTAACGGAATAGAGCATAAGACACCTCCCAACCCCCTTTTCTAAATCCCGCCAAGCCCTGTAAACTTGAAATTTCAGTAATTGTGTTTTCCGGAGAAGTAGCGTTACTGATATGAACCATTCTTTGTCAATTCAGCCACTGTGGATTTTAGAATAAAATTTAAAGTGATCGGGGGCCTATGGATTATTCAATTTTTTTTTAAAATCCGAGCTCCTGCTACTATTAGACATCCTGAATCAAAGCTCTAATAGAATTTACTATTTTGTACATCTCTTATTATTAGAAAATAATAAATAAATAAATAAAATGCACCGTACTGGTTATTTCTGTGAGTGGAGAAACTCAGACGCGAGTCCCACGGCTGCTGTTTTCCTGACCCTCAGCTGTGACTCCCTGTTCGCAGTAAGCTATACGGCTGACAAAGAGGGAGTGGCACCTACTTTCCTAGTGGTGATCCACTGGAGAAAACCCTCGCTCGTTTTTTTATTACTATGATCCTCCCCACTCCTTCTCCCACTTAGCAAATTGTAATATCAGTGGCCGGAAAGTGATGATGGTGATTTCATGCAGAGCTGATGCTGAAATTTGACCAGGGCACAGCTGCCATCGCTAAATGATGGTTTGGACGGGGCCCCCTGTGACACCGGAGAGCTGTGGATGAGCTCGGGAATATAGATTGGGGCACCCTCCAAAGTGAACTGTTTCTATAACACCGTGACATGCCGACTGGGCCACCTGAGAAGGAAAAAGGCTTATGCTGCATTCTTATAGTGTATTTCTGATTGCATTTACTCATCTCACAGTGAGAAGCTGTAGTCTAAAAACTGTTCCCAGAGCCTCAAGGTCATTCTTCTAGTTGTTGATTGTCTGCTTACCTGCGCTGATAGAAATGTCCACAAGAGAGTTATGCTGAGAGAAATGACTGCCTCTTGACCATCAGCATCCCTCCGATGGCAGGAAGGTTCTCTAACGCATGCTCCATGTCACAACAGAATGTCATGGAAAACGTAGACTGCTGAGGATCCACTCTGCAAAGAAGAGACCTCTAGGTTTATGCCAGTATTGGCCTGGAATCCTTTTCAGCTTTCAGTCTCTGTACCCCAAACATCCATTGTCCTCTCCCTGCTCTCCTAGCCTTGGCTCTTAACGTATACGTAATTCATTCCATTTTCTTTTCATTTTATTCTGTTCTCACTGAAAAGCGTCAATCTCTGTTCATTGAATTAAATATGAATAGGTCACCCAAAATATTTGCTACTATGTCCTGAAAATTCAAATATCTGCCAGATTTCAAATGCAGAGTTTTGTCTGTACGCGTGTGCCCTTGCACGTTCATACGCCTGTGCATATATCCAAAGCAATCATTAGCTGTTTTTCCAAACAAGCAACTTTAAGCAAATACCCTGTAAATTTGAATGAGACGCTGAAGTTAACAGCCATTCTCCTTAAGCCGAATAATGTTTTATAATTAGAAGCTGTTACATAATTAGATCTGGACTCTCACGGGGTGAAAGTAATTTTGCTGTGCTGGATTTGACCTTACTTTGGTAGCAGGAAACACGTTTTATTCTGTTGACTCTTAGGGGTTATAGAGAGTTAAAGCATGTCATAATATACTTAGGGACACAAATTAAGAGCAACTCCTATCATCCAGGACAACTGAAGGTGAGTTCTTACTCCTGGTAATATAATTCTCTGCCAGCCAGTTGCTACATCATTAAAATAGTTCTTACACCTGAGGTAACCTCTGCCCTATGGGGAGTTCACTCACCCCAATACCCCACAAAATAAATACTTGATTTTAAAGAAGTTTAAATTCTTAGAAACATAAATAACCCTGGAGATTATTTAGTTTAAAAACCTATTTTATACATGCAGAAACTAAAGATTAAAGAACATAAGTAACTAGATTAAGACCATATAGCTACTTTAACAAAACTGAGTCCATTATCCATTATTCATTCATTCAAGTTCTCTGAATCCATCACACCTTTCCATTATACTCTGCTCTTGTTATTTGTGTCAGTTCTATTTTCCATCATAGTGGACAAACAGAGTTTGCCCCTTTTGCCTTTTGGTGGTTAGAAATTTTAGAAAAGATCAGGGATGTTATAGGAACATTTTATATGGATTTATATAAGGTAACCTTTATGTGGCCTTCATAATCTCAGTGAACCCTTGTAGTAGAGGAGGATCCAAACTCAGTAGGTATCCATTCATCTATCCATATCTCATAGGTATTGATTTATGGGTTAATTTCAGCTCTAAGGTAGTTTAGCTGATCAGTGAGGAAAATTATATTGAGCCATTGAGCCTTCTATGTTCTAGGCACTCTCATTCTAGCTGGGCATATCATTTTTTAAAATGTGGGAAATAATGAAACACAATGGTGTAAATAAGGTTCTAGAGGCCAAGGTTAGGTGCCGTGGGAATACCAAGATGATGTATCACTTCTTCCCCTGAAGGAAGTGATCATAATTGAACCAAGCCCTTAAGGATGTGGTGAGTGTGCAGGACTGGAGGGGACGCTGCCCCAGGCAGGGAGGTGCAGATGTCCATTGTAAACCTAGAAAGAAGGGGACTAGGTGAGGCCAAGAGCCAGGTGGGGACCAATCCCGGGGCGTGCTTTGTGTGACACAGCAAAGCATCTGGTCCTTGCCTCGTGGACTGTGGGAGTGCCTGAAGGATTTTAGAGCAAGGATGATTGATCATGTATTTTAGAAAGATTGCTCTGAAGGAGTGTGGAGGATTGGTCTGAAAGAGAATTATTTTCAGTCATGGAGACCACGGATGTGGTGTTTGCAGTTACACAGGCATGAGGTAATGAAGTCTCTGGTTCCAGGTTAAACTTTGCCATTAACTTGGTGCTGTTTGTCATTTCATTAGCTAATCTAGAAGATATCCATGATAGGGTGATCAAATTTCTGGGAGAGAGATTGTAAATAAGTGTGGTGGCATAAACAGAGAGACTGGTTGGAGGGACAGAGCAGGAAGAGAGATGAGGAGAAGGGCGAGGGAGAGAGAAGGATTGGGAGCACAGTGGCAAAGGAGCACACGTACTCGGAACAATGGTCGGAAACTAACAGGAGGTAATTTAATAAAGTTCTGTACTTAGACGGGGGAAAGAACAGTGTACAAGTTCAAGGTTGGGGAAACCTGATTTAACAACAGTTCATGGGAAACAGACCTAGGAGTTTTAGCTGACAGCAGGTTCTTTATGTGACTGCCAAAATGGCTAGTCCAATCTTGGGGAACATTAACGAAAGCGAACTGTCAATAGCACGGGTGGTCCTGGTCCACCTGTGTTCTGTAGTGCCAAATTACATCTGGGCATCTCATACTAATTGAACTGTTGACAAATGAGAATGTGTCCAGAAAGGCTGCCTTCCTGCCTGCCCTGCTTCCTCGACCTTTCCAAGTGTTCATAAACCTCTCCCTGTCTTAATAGAACATGGAATCATTTTTGGAGTCTCTTCCACATTCTCTCGTACTTAGACTCTCAAACCCGTCCATTCTTCTCATTATCAAATTGTTAATTCTCCAGCACAGTTATAAAGCTCAAGCTTGGCTCGGCAATAGAGAGCCCAATGTTATCGGACTGGCTTTTTGCTGATGATGATTCTGCCAAAAAGGAAAAGAGGAGAAAGTGATCATGAACCAGATTAGTTTTAGGTTTCTCACAAACGCAGCTTCGCCTGCACCTCATGTCTTAGGAAAAAGGACATTCAAATGGCCAACGTCCTACAAGGCTGACGTACCCAGAAGGGGATTTTAGCAGTTTTGTCAGGATTCTCACAAACCATGAATGGCGCCATGAATTTGCTATTATGCCAGTCCGTAAGACTGGAAGCGTAGATGCCTCCTCGTAGTCATTGTCTCATCTCCTGCCCTGCTACTGCCCAGCATCTAGCACACGCCAAGTGGCTCGGTATGTCATTTTTGAATGAAATGTTCTACTGTTTTCTGTTTTCTTAAAGTGTCACCAAACTATGGCAGTGCTACTTGAATAGCCAATCTGCAAACCCTTTATCAGTCCACAGTCTGGAAGGAACTTGTGCCTAAATGTGAACCATGAGTTGTTTCCTTCATCGACAAAGTCAGGCTACGAGGAAAACGTCAGCTGCACTAAACGGCAGGCTAAGGATGTCATTCACTTTCACTCTGGTGCGAGCCTTTAATCGTCGACCAGTGACACAATCGGCATGCTGCACACGCTTTGAGTAGCACTTGTTTATGCTATAAAGCTTTTTCCACTTTGAGGTTAGAATTCTTGTATTATAGTCTTGAGTCAGTATGCTCGTAAATATTATTAAACTGTGAGTGGGAATTGTGTGATAAGTGAGCAAAAAAAAACCAGTGGCTGCTTTTGAGGGCTGGTAAACTCAACCTCCAGCCCTGAAAGGCCACTTCTGAGCTGGTCTCATGACTAAGCTGGTCAGATCCCTGGATTACTTTGTTCTAGGAGGGGTCCTTAGAGTCCAAGCAGGAGACATGACGATCCAAACCCAGCTGGGAACCAGAAACTTGATCCGCTTCGGAAGGCTCACGACAGCACCTTCCTCAGACCCCAGCACTTTCTCAGACTGTCCAGCTGCATGTACCTTCTGCCATCGGCCTTTCCTGGCCGAGGCTGTAGCATTTTGGCGTTCAGCGCTCAGATTAGCTCAGCGAGATGGAAGAAACCGGTTATCTCATGTGTATCCGGCTTCTGCCCCAAGAAAACTCTGAATTTCTAACTTTTCATTGCTCAAAAAGTCCTCACTCTATAATTCTTAACTGAGGTGTGATATACATCAAAACGCACATAGTTTAAGGTTGCAGGTTGGTGAGTTTTGGGGAACGTATAACCTTTTCTCTAATCAAGGCAGAAAAGGTTTTATCATCCTTGTGTCTGTCCATCAACACTGATTCTTAACCGTGCTTAGGTGTTGTAGCCTGGTCATATCATGTACTCAACTCATTATGTCATATAAAACTCATCCTTCCCAATGTGCATTTTTAAACTAAACCTTAATTATGAAAAATAGTTAAGCACAACATTAAGGAACACTGCATAAAATAACAGTATCCATGTAAGATTTTAAGAAATAAAGAGAAAACCCAAGGCTTTGTCACCACTATTCAGATGCGATCTTTTTTTTCTTATTTCTAAAAACTCACCTGTTTTTATACTACTTCTACAAAACAATGCCAGAAATCAATTTTGTACTTTTAAAATATGATGTAATTTTTCATCTGAATTTGGGATGCAGTATTGTAATCAGGCTGTGTTCCACAGTGGAAAACTCAGCCCAAACACTTCCACTATGTTCCATAGTTTTGCGGTGCCTGTGAATTAGCCAGATCAGCTCTGTACTTTGATTCACTATTTTTGGGAGCCAGGGCATGCATTTAATCAGCTTTCCAGAGGAAGAATTTGGCTTCTTTACCAATGTAAACACTGAAGGGGCCACTCTGAGCTCTTCTTAGTTCTTAACTCAGGTTTCTCGGTCTCTTAGGACTTTGGGGAGAAAATTTGAAGGAAAGGAAGAAAAAAGATCCAAAATAGATTTTGTGGCATTGACTGTGTGTGGTCCACATTTTACTGACTTTTCATTTGTTAATCTTTTTTTTTTTTTTTGCTTTTAAAGAATGAAAAAAGATATTTGAATTTGAAAATCCCATTAACTGCACTGAACATCTGTGCCAAAGTAAATCTTTGAACTCTGACTCTTGTCTAGATCAATTATGAAAGCTGAATTATAGTTTTCAGAAGGCTTAAGTTTTTTTAATTTTATTTTTATTGAGATGTAATTTACTTATAGTAGATTAACCCTTATCCGCAAAATTCCACGAATTTTTGACAACTATATAAAATCGTGTGACTGTCACTACAATCAAGATATACAACAGTTCTATCAGCCCCCAGGTCTGATAACCAGTAACCCATTTTCTGTGCTGTAGTTTTAGATTTTTAATATATAAAACTATATCCCTTGAATATTTTGTTTTTGTCAATGCAAAAGATGTTATATAAAAATTTGATGAAATTATTTAAAATCATAGGAGAAATGTTAATGTTGACTGTTTATAATATTCTCAATTTTAAAAAGGCCATCTTAAGTGGTTATAATTTTTTTTAATTTTTATTTATTTATTTTTTTAATGGTGACATTGATTAACGAAATCCAACAAGTTTCAGCTGTCTACTTTAACAGTAAGGCATATGTGTATTTACACTGTGTGTTCACCTCCCATAGTTAGATCTCTTTTTGTCACCACATATTGATCAATTGTTAGTTTTCTGAGGAACTTCCATACTGTTTTCCATAGCGGCTGTACCAGTTTGCAGTCCCACCAGCAGTGTATGAGGGTTCCTTTTCTCCGCATCCTCTCCAACATTTATTATTACTTGTCCTGTTGATTATAGCTAACAGATATGAGATGGTATCTCATCGATTTGCATTTCCCTAATAGATAGTGATGTTGAGCATCTTTTCATATATTTGTTGGCCATTTGTATGTCCTCTAGGGAGAAGTGTCCGTTCAGGTCCTCTGCACATTTTTTGATTGGATCGTTTTTGTTGTTGTTGTTGTTATTGAGTTATATGAATTCTTTGTATGTTTTGGATATTAGGCCCTTATCAGAGGTGTTGATTGCAAATATATTTTCCTATTTTAATGGTTGTCTCTTTACCTTGTTTCTTTTGCTGAGCAGAAGCTTTTTAGTTTCATGTAGTCCCATTCATTTATTTTTGCTTTTACTTCCCTTGCCTTTGAAGTCAAATTCGTAAAAGCCTCTTTAAGTCCAACATCCTTGAGTTTAGTTCTTATGTTTTCTTCTATGCACTTTATTGTTTCAGGTCTTATATTCAAGTCCTTAATCCATTTTGAGTTAATTTTGGTGTGTGGTGATAGACAACAGTCTAGTTTCATTCTTTTGCAGGTGGCTTTCTAGTTTTCCCAGCACCATTTATTGAAGAGACTTTCCTTTCTGCACTGCGTGTTTTTGGCTTTTTTGTCAAAAATAATTTGCCCATATTATTTTTTATATTATAAAAAACCCAAATATGGGTTTACTTCTGGACTCTCGATTCTGTTCCACTGGTCCATGTGTCTGTTTTGCTGCCAATACCATGCCGTTTTGATTACTGTTGCTTTATAGTATAATTTGAAGTCAGACAGAGTGATGCCTCCAGCCTTGTTCTTTTTTCTCAAGATGGACAACGTAGTTTATACAGACCTGATTTTTAATTTCAGATTACCTAGTGAATGGTCAAAACACAAAGAAGTCAGGCGTGCAGGCTAAAATTATTTTCCCTGATGCTGGCATTACACATATGTCAGAGCCAACACATTAATATTCATTGATGAACAGTTGATACTTAGCTATTGTGATGTAAAGTCTGCAAAGTACCTGTGAATGTGGGACTTAGGTTTCATGCATTAGGTGTCATGTCACATTACTATTTTGTTCTGCTGGAGGATATGGGGGAGCCAAGAGATCAGTCCAGCTGAAATATTCTCTTGGTCCTCAGACTATAATCCCTCCTCATAACATCCAGTATCACCTGGTCTCAGTTTATTCCTCCCATCAATTTTCTCATTTCCAAATGGTTGATTCTTATACTTGCCTTCTGCTATAGATTTCTTTGGTGGAAGAAGGAGACAAAATTTCACCCACCTTGCCATATCTGGGCTCCCGCATCTCCCTTCTCTCCCAACACCCTTCAGCTGCAAGTGCCCTGTGAGCCAAATTGCTCTTCACTGCCAGACACCTTTTACTTCATGTTGTACATTTGGAGAAACGGAAGAAGAAGATGGTTAGGTTTTGCAGGATTTATAGGTAATTGAGTAGCTGTCTGCTGGAGAGACAGTATATGGGTCAGGGTTGTGGATGTGACCAGGGCAGCACCAACCCTTTGGTGCTTTCCTTGCTGAGCCCTAGAGCAGTGGTCCCCAACCTTTTTGGCGGCTATGAGAATCTAATGCCTGATGATCTACAGTGGAGCTGAGGCAGTAATGCTAGCGCTGGGGAGCAGCTGCAAATAGTGCTATGCAGCCTGGTTCCTAACAGGCCATGGACCTGTACTTGTCCACGGCCTGGGGGTTGGGGACCCCTGCCCTAGAGCACATGACCACTGACATCACAACTACATCCCTACTCATTTCAACCAGGAAGGCAGTTATTTTCTAGAACGCGGGAGCCTGTGAGAAATAGATGATGTAGGCTGTGGGGTTCCATAGCAAGCCCCATCCTTTCATTAATCAAGATCATGTGATCTTGGGCAGTTAATATAGTTTTTTTGCACCTTTCTCTCTTCATCTATAAAATGAGGGTAAGAATACCTCAGAGATTTGTCGTAGAGATTGACGTTCAACATTTCACCCATTCTACAAATATTTATTGAGACTGGCTATTTTTCACACGCTGTTCTGAGAGCTAATGATGCAATAGCTTCTTCTCTTAAGAAGCATGTACACTCTGGTGAAGGAAGAGACAATAAATATGCAATGTGACAGGTGTAGTAAGTGCTATGAAGGAAATTCGAGCGATTCAGTGAAAGTAGAGTAAAGATTAAGGGTTCCTATTTGATATAAAGTGGTTAGGAAGGTCTCTCTGAGAAGATAATCATGGAGCAGAGGCCTACATAAAGTGAGGAAGCAAGTTATGCACCTATCAGGGTGGATTCACCCAGGCAGAAATAGTCCCTGCATGGACACTGCGTGGAGTGTTTGAGGAGGCCCCCAGTCGCCAGTGAGGCAGGAGCATGGGGTTGAGGGGAGGTGAAAGGGGAGATGTGTGAGGAGGGGTGGGCAGATGAGGACAGCCCTGTAGCCCATCATGAGGGCTGTGGATTTTGCTCTAAATGAAGCCATATAAGGGTATTGAAAAGAGGAATGACAGATCTGCCTTTTTTTTAAAAACAATTCTGATGAAAATAGACTAAAAGTGAGGAAAATATAAAAATAGGTAGACTAGTTAGACCATTATCTCGGTAATCTAAGTGTGAGATGGTGGTGGCTTGAACTCAAGTGATAGCTACAAATGTAGTAAAAAGAGGTTATACTTTGAAGGTAACCAATAGGATTTGCTGATGACTTAGATGTGGGGTATGAAAAAAACAGAGGAGTCAAAGGTGAGCTCAAATTTTTGGCCATTGCACCTCAATGCAGGAGTTTCCATTTGCTGAAATAGAGATAGCTCCAGTACAAGCGAGGTTTGGAGGGAAATTAAGAGTTTATGTTTTGGACATGTGAAATGTAAACCGTCCGTTAGGTATCCAAAAGGAAATGTCAGCTAGCCAGTTGAATCCAGGAGTCTGAGTTCAAGGGGGCGATCGGAGTGGAGATAAACCTTGGAAGATCGTCAGCGTGGAAGTAAAAGCTGAGTGAGATCATCGAGGCATAGACTGTTGATGGAGGAGGAAAGGAGACAGTCATGGGCATCCTGACCTCTGAAGTTGCAGGTGGTGAGGAGGAATCGACAAAGAAGGCTGCTGAGTGAGGTAGACGGCAAGTGATGGGAGTGAGTGGTCGATTACCTATATCTAGTGCTGTTAGTAGGTGAGTGAGAGAATGACTGAGAAGGGACCACGTTTTGCAGTAAAGTGGACATGAAGTGCCCAGGACAGCCTTGTTTAATTAAATAACCAGTATTTAATTAAATTTAGGTCTCTCCTCATCACCAATTTTTATTTTAAGGTTTTGATGGCAGAAAAGCTCACCCGAGTAAGTGCCTTAGCCAATCTCCAGGTTCCTGAAAGTGTTACTTGGAGATATACTGTTCTAAATCACTCCTGCATTAAACTCATTTAAGACAAGCTTGAGCTCTCCTGGTGAGGCTGTACCCGCCTGCCTTAAAATCACATGACTTCTGAATTGGGAATGATGTATCATCTCTTTAAAATATAAAAACAGTAGCTCAGATGTGCTGTACTGTGTTGTCTAATGAAGAAGGAAGAAGAGGAGGAGACTAGCTTTTTGAGGACCTTACCATGTTCTCAGCACAATGCATTTATTTCTCCTTACCTACATTTGTAATATATACAAAATGTCAAAATTTGAGTCTCCTCTACCATGGTAGAAGTTACTTGGTTTTTTTTTTGTCCAGCTTCATATCTCAGCTGTAGTGAATTAATGGAGCCCAGCAAGTCCCCTCTGTGTCTGTCTACTGTTTTCATTTTACAAAAGCCAACTCAACATATTTTTAAGCCCCTGAAAATTTTTTATGGTGGTTCTGACCAAGTTTTATTCTTATCAGTGAAGGTCACATTCAGAAAGTTGTTTAATACCACACAGTTTACAAAGCACTCTATTATACAAAAAAATATCTGGGCCTTAAAATAACTCTGCGATGTAGACGTATTGGTTATATGAACTTGATATAACTTTCAAAAGTAAGTACTCATCACTCCCTCTTCTTCCTCTATATCCTGTACTATGTTGCATTGTATTCTTACTTAGCTGCAGATGATATGCTAAACTGTCCCTATGTTTAAATAAATGTTGAGAAATTAGACCCTTTATACTTAGAAATAAAATGGCTTCCCATACGTCTGAATTATTTATTGGCTATGGGCTAAATTATTATAATAGTGGAGATAGGGAGGTGGGTGATAGGTCTAGGTATAGAAAGATGGGGGGATACTACTGGAGAAACAGAAGTTCAAGTCTAGACTGTAACAGATTTCACAGCAAAATGTACAGAAATGGGGACAGACAGATTCTTGCTTTGATCTAAAATGTGTTTCCAGCCTGGTATTGAAGAACTCTTGCAGATAGGTTGTAAGGGTTTGAGCTGGCAAAGTATAACTCACATATAGAATTTCCATTTTGTAAGAGGATGCAGGTAAGTTTTTGAGTATTCCTCCTGTGTCTCACTTTGCATAGTTACCACACAATTTCCTTTGCCTATTATTTTTCTCTAATATCTTCAACCTCGTGTAATTACAATTGACCCTTGAACAACATGGAGTTTGGGGGCACCTCATTTAACTCGACTCCCTAAAAAGTTAACTACAGTTGTCCTTCGGTAGCCATTGGGGATTGGTTCCAGGACTGCTCCCCACCCCAGCAGATACCAAAATCCGCGATGTTCAAGTCCCTGATATAAAAATAACATAGAACAATGCATACAACTAGCCCTCTGCATCCATAGATTCTCGACCATGGATCAAAAATACTGTATTTAAAGAAATATGGTTGGTTGAATCCATAGATGCAAAACCCAAGGATATGGAGGGCTGACTGTATATTTATTAAAAATAATCCTCCTCCAAGCGGCCCCTTGCAGTTCAAACCCATGTTGTTCAAGGGTCGGCTGTACTTTGTCATATTCAACCTTGCATTATATTCGATTGTGCATTGAGGAATGAATGTGTAAATCATATATTATCTTGCCTAGCATGTTATAAGTTTTTTAAAGGCTAGATGATATGTGATTCACCTTTGTTACTTCTCAGAGCCTAACTCAGTGCTTTGTACAAAGTAGGCACTCAAAACTTTTATTGAATAGACTTGAATTAGTGTTGGTAACTTACATTGGCTATATTATTCAGTGATAAATATAAAAGGAAAACATATAATAGTAATTAAAGATATGACCTTATTGACTTTCTTTTTTACTTATTACCTTTATTTAATAGGTACTCTTTTGGACACTTTTTATATTTGGCTGTTTACCAATGTACCTTAGCAAAACTTACGGATATTAGTTGCCTTATATTTTTAATCCAACTTTTTACAAGAGAATTGTCTGGTATTTGTGGGCCCATTGTGAATATAACCAACTCTTAATACTTTCAAATTATTTAAAAAAAAAAAAAACACTTTATTTGGCGGCTTTAGATACATTTACTTCTGTCTCTTGGTTTCAGTAGTACGCCAAATGTCCTGGAAAGTCCATGACATAAATATAAATCTCATGAAAAAAATGGGGTTATCCATTTTCAAAAGCCAAAATCACTCTTTACTTAACAAAAGTCAGCCTTTAGATTTTAAATTATAATCTTTAAGTCTGTGTATACGTTGACATTTTAATAGGAATTATCTGAAGTTTTGTTTTTTTGTACATGATAGTATAGGGAAACCCAAACATGAGTGGTTTCTACAGAAAGACTCCGAAGGGGACACACCCTCACTTATCAACTGGCCTTCCAGGTATCGCCCGCGTGGAAATTCTTGGCTTTTGTTTTGTGAGTGCTTCTCCTCTCCCCGCTGCCTTGCCTCGCTGTTCCCCATATCACCCAGCACGGACTCTCCTCCTTCTAACTGCAATGCATTTGAAAATCATGTGTCCGAAAGGTGCTGCTGGACGTTACCTGCTAATCATTTGCTTTTCTCCTTCAGTTGCCCTAATCCCTTCTAATAGCATATCCTCTTGCTTCTCTTTTAGAAAATCTTTTGGCTGCCCCTCCTGTTTTTCTCATCTCTCACCAGCTCACTGACTGCCAGGTAGAGGCAGTGGTGACGACCCACCTGGCACCTCTGGGTTGCTCTCCTCTTGAGGCCGGCTAACCAGCTAGTGTCCCATCTTGTCAGCAACCCCCACCCGCATCCCCACCCTTCACCTGGCACTTCCAGCCTCCTTGTTTTCCTGTCTCCTCATCTCGCAGCCAATAGTTAATTTCCTACAGTTACATTGAGGGCCTGTGGTATTAAAAGCAGACAAAAACCCCTATCATTTCATTTTCAAGGTTGGGGGCAGGGAGAGGCAGAAGGAGTAAGAATGAGTAAGTCATTGGCAGGACAAAGCACCCATATATTGAGTTTCTAACAGTCACTTTGTTCTCAGCTGAGGACAACATTCAGATTGTCTCTGATTAGAAGGACACATTCCACAGGAGAACTTGAACCACATTTCAGTCTCCTTTTGATTAACAAAGCTTATAAATATGAAAACTGGCTAGTCTAACACTGCCTAGGCCCTGAGAAAAATAACAACTCAGAATGCTTTTTTTTTCTGAATCGTTCAGAGTAACTGCCTCTCGTGTGTGTCTTTGATTTTTCTATAATGAAGTGCACACAGATATCCTGTATCTTATGCTGAAAAACATGTAGGAGTTTATATCAAATTTAGCCAGGTACCTTTGTCATTTAAGGAAACAGTCTCTTCCAAAAAGTGTATATCAGAAATAATAAGTTTTGCTGGCTAATCTTAAGTAAATAAACGTTTACATTCTCCGAGAAATCACTTTTCTCACTCCAAAGGCATTCTTTATTTTTTTAAAGATTATCCCCAATTAGGAATCCATTCTTTAGCAGTTTCAGTGACTTCTCCTTTCTCACTACATGGTATTTCAAAAAGTAAAAATGAGAACTAGCACTGTTAAATATTTACTCTTTACTAAGCACTAAATCATGTGCTTTGCAGATATGACATTATGTGTTGTCACTATTATTTCCATTTAAAAGATAAAGCAACTGAGGCAAGAAAGAGAACCTGAGACCATGTGGCTGGAACAGGCCGAGCCAGGCTTGAAGCCGAGGTGTCCTCGGAACCCCGCAGCCAGAGCTCTTGGCTATTTTGCTTCTGCAGTAATAGAAAAATAGAAAAGTAGCTTTTAAAATGGATTTCACTTTTACTCTCAGCTATTTCAATAGCTCTAGAAACAACTAGAGCAGTCTCTTTTTAGATTACTTTTTAACTAACGGCCTAATAGCAATTCCGGAGGAGAGAAAATGTTTACGTTATTAATTCTTACAACAAATTTTTTTTTTTCTAACATTCTTCTTGGTGCTGCAATTATTAGTAGTCACAATGTCCAAACTGGTCACATATCTTCCGAATGAATGAATGTGGTCTGCATTGCATGAAAAAGCTTGTAAATGTTTAGTTGAGTGCTTGAAAACAGGTGATTGTTGTATCTTAAGCTCAATAAAAAAAAATAATAATCATAAATGCTCTTACATTTCCAGGAGACAATGAAATTACATTTGATCAATAGGTGTTTGTATGCCTGGAAACTACCCCCAAGATGCAGAGATACATGCAAAAAAGCTTACCATTCACAGCATCAGCCTCAGTGTGCCCTCATGCATACTTGTGGTATATATTAAGAAATTTTTTTTGTGGCCTCTGGGTATTCATTTATTCATAAGGCATTCATTCTCTCCCAGGACAGCATCTGACCCCTCTCAGTTTTGCAGAGGGTACAATCAGTTTCGCACCACACCGGCATTCGAATGCACATTCAGAAGCTCGACTGAGAATCATTCATCTCACAAGCTGTGGGTTTCTGGCATTAACCAGCAGAAATGCTTTCTCACAAGTCGTTCTCTCTTTGGGTTGATTTCCATTCACTGGTAATCCATGATCTGCGCATGCTTCCTTCCCATTGAGCAGTTACTGCACGTTGCAACTTAAATCCTTTTTCTTTCTTAAAGAGTTAAAGTTAGAGAAAAATTGGTGAAAGAGGAGAGTGCTCGCAGCAGCCCCGAACTTGGCTCAGAGTCCTTAACTCAGAGGAGACACCAGCCCGTGCCGATGCCCTACCTGCCCTTTCAGTCAGAAAACTCGGCCTTTGATAGGGTCACGGGCAAGGCGGCCGGCTCTGCGCGACAGCCGATCCGTGGCTATGTCCAACCAGCAGATCCCGTTCACACTGCCGTGCTGGTGACCTCAGAAACCCCAGAAAATGTGTCTGAGTGCAGCTGGGTGGGGTCAGCCGCCCAGAACGTCACAAAGCCTCCCACCTTGAAGGTTCTTGAAGACGAGAGAAGGGATACCCCCGTTCTCCATATTTGTGAATCAAAAGCAGAGGAAGACGTGCCCTTCACTGAAGCTCTCGAGAAAAGCAGGAAAGCGCTCTTGGCTTCAGAGGATGGCGGGCTTGCGGGAAGCCAGGAAGACCCTACTGGAGATGAAGACCTTGGTGAGCCCGCTACTAGCACAGTCACTTTAGAACATCAAAAGGAACCAGAAAACTCATCACACCCACCTCAAGTTCAGCACCAGTTCACTGAGAGAACCGGCAAGAGCAAAATGGTTTTGTATGTTCAGAGCGAGCCTGTGTTCCAAGATGCCGGAGCTTCAGGTCACAAACAAGAAGCATCTAGGAGGAAGCACAAGGTCCTCACCCGCTCCCTGTCTGACTACACGGGCCCCCCTCAGCTCCAGGCCCTGAAGTGTAAGGACCTAGCTGCCAAGGGAGAGCCGGAGATGCAGAGTCCCAAAGCGGAGGGGCCCCAAGTAGAAGCGAGCATGCTGGACACAAAGGTCTCTGTCGCCCAGCTCCGAAATGCATTTCTGGAATTTGCCAGTGCCAGAAAGAAACCCGAACTGTAGGTGATATTTCAAACGTCCTCCTGATGTGTCACTTGCACGCCCTTGGCAGAATTATTCACTTCTCCACTTGTGTTGTGTCCTGCATTGAGTCATATTTAAGCTTAGCTCACAAGTGTGCAGGGCAGACCATATAGAAAACGGCTTCAAAACTACCATTCTGCTTCCGCCTACTAATGGGGAGCTGGAGGATTGGGTCTCTGGAATGTTCCACCTCCTTCACGTGCATGGTAGAGGCGTGCAGTGGGATTTGGCAGTGTCTGTGCCTTGACTCACTGAGATCCATAAACCTTTGCTTTATTCTCTCTCTCTGTCTCCTCGTTTCCCTGCCGTATACTCTTTCTCGATGATTCTAAAAGCCAATCGCGGGTTGAGAGGTCACCCAGAGGAGTTGGCTTGCCTACCACTGTGGAACGGGAGAGAGGGTCCCGGAAACCAAGACGGTATTTTTCTCCTGGTGAAAGTAGAAAAACTTCCGAGAGATTTAGAACTCAACCAATAACCTCAGCAGAACGAAAGGAATCGGATAGGTAGGCATGTGTATGTGTAGTTCCATAGTCTAGGTACTTAAAAGAGCTCATATGGGATTCTCACTACAGTGGTGGTCCCAACCCTGTTTAAATGGGGTGTGGTGATTCCTTAATCCTTCCATCTAATTGATAAGGGATGTTTATTTGGCTTGTATAAATGCGTTTTTTAAAAAAACGTTGACCGTGACAACAATTTCCCAAGACAGTTTTAAATTGCATTCAGACCGTGAGAAGTTGAACGTTATTTTTCTTCTTTTAATGTTTTTTTAATTTTTTATGCCCTTGTTAAATTAGAAACCATATTGAGTATTCACCAGATTTTACAGCGAAAATAACTGAGGGATTTTATATTCATTTTATTAATGTCCGCCTACTTGGTGTATTTGAGTTTTATATTATCACATGCTTATGCTTAGAAATGATAAGGTTGGTCTAAACACCTGTCATCAGTTGTGTTTAATAAGTTGTACTTGAGCCTGGTTTGTCTCCACGAGGTGGGCACTTGGCTGGGCTGTGTGCACACGCACTCCACAGTGTCTGTTAACGGTACACGTGTATTCACAACTAGAACTGCTCTCAGGATGATATTCTCTAAGACAGTTTCATTGCATTGTTATTTTTACTTTTAATACAATATTACATTTGGACCTTCTACTCCCATCA
The DNA here is from genome assembly GCF_902729225.1 of Pteropus medius. Classification (NCBI taxonomy): domain Eukaryota; kingdom Metazoa; phylum Chordata; class Mammalia; order Chiroptera; family Pteropodidae; genus Pteropus; species Pteropus medius. The sequence continues at coordinate 2,299,812 of NW_024350397.1, forward strand.
GCTAATTTTTTGTTATTATTATTTGCTAATATCCTTCCTAGGTCTACTTCAAATTCAGAAATGCCAACTGCCGACGGTAAGTATCTGTTTTCCATTTGCTTCTTCTTTATCATCTTATCCGGATTAGATTTAAATAAGATTTTTGCTTTTTCGAGGGGATGAGGTTATGGTGCATATCAATTTCCTTTCTGCAGGCTTTCTTTCTGTGAATATAATAAAACCTAGGTGAGATTTTTGGATGATCTTCCCCTTATTTTTGAGAGCGTTAGGGAACTCTGGAGTGAGCATTATTAAAATAACTGATTTGAACAACAACAACAACAAAAAAACAGGTTTTTTGTTACTGCTGCTATTTCACAATGAAGAAGAGACATTCCTTCTCAAAAAAAATCTATTATTAAATCTCAATTCATCAAATAGTAAAGTAGAAAATTACTGTCCAGACAGAGTTTTGTTTGGTTAATTGCAAGGGAAATGAGCATATTTTCACTGGGCAGAATAAGGGGCTCCCTACGAGGTGAAAATGTCGCCATTTCTAATTTTTAGAACATCTGTTCTTACGTTCGAAGGATTTCCAGGTCAGCCTTGGAAGACTTTTGAGAGCCTTTGCCTGCATTTTCTAATGATGTTCAGTTTTTATCTCGTGGCTTTTTACAGATGAAGAAAAGGTAGATGAGCGAGCCAAGCTGAGTGTCGCTGCCAAGAGGCTGCTTTTCAGGGTAAGATGTGCCAACGTGTTTGAGTAGAAACTGTCACTACATCCACTGCTCCTAGCTGCATCCCGTTCCTGGCCCTCGGCGGCCCACCTTGCTCTGGCCCACCCATGGTTCCCCCCAGGTCCTCGGCTGGTGCGACTACCAGCTGAAGCAGCACACGCGTTCACTTCCGATCAATAAAGTGTCTGAAGGGGAGCAGAGTCGAGACATTTTGCTGCCCCAGTTTCCTTTCCTCTCATTCATAAGGATTCCACCACGTTTCTGATCTCAGGAAATGGAAAAGTCGTTTGATGAGAAAAACGTCCCTAAGCGACGCTCACGAAACGCGGCCGTGGAGCAAAGGCTGCGGCGGCTGCAGGACAGATCCCACACCCAGCCGGTCACCAGCGAGGAGGTGGTCATCGCAGCCACGTGAGTGTCCCTCGCCGCCTCTTGGCCTGGGCGATAAGGTCTTAAAAAAAAAAAAAAGATTTAAAGACTTGTAAATAAAACGAGTGAATCAGGAGATGGTTTCATTAGAAGCCTCAGCCAAGCCGGTGTTTAGATATTTTTCTCACTGGTCTCTCTGAACCTGGTCATGGGACATGTTACCTAGTGTATCTCCTAGAAAAACATGAAGAGGCGTTTTGCTTCATTTTTTTTGTCTCTGCATTTTTTAACTCTTTTACGATGGAAAATTTGCAACACGAGAGGAGACGAATTAATAATATACTGAACCCCACGTTGTCATCACCCAGTTTCAGCATCTTCAGCTCCTGCTCTACCTGTGTCCCCACCCGCTTCTCCTTTCCTCCTGCATTATTTTCCAGAAAACTCCACATACCATTTCTCCCATTGATATTTTAGTATTTGTCTCGAAAAGTGAAGGATTCTTTTTATTTGTTTTTAAGTAAAAAAAAAAAAAAAAAAAAAGAATTGAAGTTTGATAACTTTCCAAACTATGGAAAGTAATTTTGGAGCAGTATGTTTTAATATGTTCAGAATGGATTTCCCAAAGTAATTCACTCATTCAGGGATAAATTATGTCCATCAAGTAAAAATTTTATTAGTTTTAAAATTATTTTTGTGCTTCCTCTGAACACACACACACACACACACACACACACACACACACACTCCTGAATGACTGAAGTGCATGGTAATCAGGACAGTAACATCCCAAGAGGCCTCTCTGTCACAGCCCGTACCTGTGAACCTGCCGTTTGATGACCCAGCTGCCTTTATTGCCCCAGCTATTCCTCGATTTCTTGGTATATTTTAGGAAAAGTACATCCTATACTTATTAGGAACTCTTAGCAAATAAGTTTAACTTTAACTTTAATTTTTTTTTTTAAATATGTGAGTGGTTATGGTAGAACATAAAGCAGCTACTCATGGGAGAAAGTAGTAAAGATAAGGAAAAATTATCACCTTGCGAGGCTGGCCGACTCTATTTTTTCTAAAGATAGGGTAAATCCTTTCCAAGCTCTAAAAACCTATTCTTATTCCATTGAGCCTCTGTCTCTTGTTTCCTAACTTTGTCATTGCTTTTCCAGTTCTTTTGTGATTCTCCCGAAGTAATGAGAAAATAATTCCGTACAAAAATATTTGATTTCGCATTTCCGAATTGAAAACTATGCTTTCCTTAATGCTTCTTCTCTTCTCTCTCCTTATGAATGTTCCTTCTTTGGCCATTGCTTTAAAGTGAGCCTCTCCCTGCTTCGTGCCCGGTGGCCGCCCACCCCGTAATGGCAAGACTTCCTAGTCCCACTGTAGCTAAGAGCACTGTGCAGCCTGCCAGGTACTGGACAGCAGAAGCGGCATGCGGCCCCCAGGGCAAAGACGCTTAACTGCAGATGCACCTTAAAACCGTGAATGCCTTTTGTTTACTTGACAAACAAGTCAGTGTCATGAGTTGTTCCAGATGTGTGTGGCATTTTGTTTTGTCATAGTACAAGACCCTGATAACTTCATGTGTGCCTGCATGGAAAAAAAAAAAATTCATCTACCCGCTTCCATGATATATTAGAACTAAGATCACACTAACTCACTCATCCATTTGTTTTCTTGCTGTTTTTTATCATCATAGCCATCCCTAAGAAATGTCATTCTTCAGTGTGAAATACTAGCACTTAATAAAGAATAACAGAAAAATAGGAGTTAACATGAATGTTGACATTCTGATAATACCCAGTTTTCTTTAATATGTGTTAAAAAAAAAAAACAGTCCTACCTGTTTCTAATGTACAGACAACGCTGTTATATTTAGAAATTAGGATATCAAGTATCTGTAGTGTCTGCACTTAGATGTTTTATTATCGTGTTTTAAAATTATGTCCTTAAGACTTGGGAATAGCCCCTCTACTATACTGTTATGGGCCAAAACACAAAGGCTAAAAATAAGACTAAAAGAAGTAAAATGACAGTGCAGAAATAAAGCTGGCACAAGCCAGAAGCGGGGACCTTTCTGGGGAGGAGCTGAGGTTACCCTCCCAATTTGCCTCCAGACCTCAGGACAGACACCGAGCCTCAGAGCGCCTTTATTGCCATCCTTATTATACCCTGAGAACACTGATGCTGCTCTTTTGTCTGGGGCAACTTGTGAAGTGGTGATTAGTTGGAGTCATGGCAGAAGATACTGTTTTCTGGCTTTGAAAATTGGATTTGCCAGTGGCCAAAGGGACCTCGTCTTAAACCTTTGAGGATTCACTGAGGCCATGTAACCGGAAGCCTTCTGCTCTGCCTGGAAGCCGGAGGGACGTGCCATTGCCTGAAATTTCCTTCACTTTTCAAGTGACTGGGAATTACAGATTTAAGTGCCTTTAAGAGAACAGAGAAAACCTCTGAGAGCAAGTGCTAGAGTGAAGGAGTGAAAGAATCTTTCAAATGAAACCATTTGTGTTTAGCAAGTGAAAATGAAAGCCCTGTGTGGTGGATAATGTTGTCGACAGAATAAGCATCCTATGTCCTAATTATTTAAAATGGAAAGACTACCTTCAGAACCACATAATTAGATAATATCCAAATATGGTGATGCTTTAGGACTCCCTGTAGCCTTACATGTTATTGATACTAACGATACAACCTCTAAAATTGGGTCTGTCCAAACCAACCAGGATTCCCTAACCAGGAAGTTCAAGTTTTAGAGATATTTCAGAGCTAAATATCTGCTCTTCATGAAGCTGATAATGCTAGCGTCACCAGCCTACTCTGCTATTCACTGTCTTATTTAATGGCTAAATAAGTGCCTGCACCTGTCTTGAATGTACGTGGGCGAAAATAAGCCCTTTCCAAAACCGACACTAGAAAGAAAGTTAATATACACAATCAGTGGTGGGCTTCTGTTTCTTTTATCTGTGTTACCAACTTTTTCTCCCTTTCAGATTACAGGCCTCTGCTCACCAAAAGGCTTTAGCCCGAGACCAGGCAAATGAGGGCAAAGATTCTGCTGAACAAGGAGAACCTGATTCTTCCACTCTCAGCTTAGCCGAGAAGTTGGCCTTGTTTAACAAATTGTCCCAGCCAGTCTCAAAAGCTATTTCTACCCGAAACAGAATAGACGTGAGACAGAGGAGAATGAATGCTCGCTATCAAACTCAGCCGGTCACGCTTGGAGAGGTGGAACAGGTGGGTGCCCCGTAATCCAACTCCAGTTTGCGGGTATGTTCTTAAACTGTAGGCGCACCGTGCTAGCTTAGGTTAATGATATATAATCAAGGCGATCTACCTGTAATTGATTTGGTAACAGCTTCATTCCTAAGAAAGTCATTATGCCAAGTATGTTTTTTTTTTCTTGTTTTTATAATTCGGAATCATCTGGAACGAGTTCATTTTGGAGAGAAAAATAGGATGCAGAATCTGCTTTTCACCCAGATGGATTTTAGCTAACAAAATGCATTATATAAATATATCTAGGATCAGTTTCCCACTAAGATAGGCATTACACTGCACTAAGTGCAGTCTAGGTCCATCCATCCACCGGGATTTATAGAGACAATATTTTTAAATCGGCTTTTCCCTTCTTCACTGTGTCCCTCCCCCCTCCCACCCCAGGTGCAAAGGGGAAAGCTCATTCCTTTCTCGCCCACTGTCAACACATCTGTGTCCACCGTGGCATCCACGGTCACTCCAATGTATGCGGGGGAGCTGCGGACACAGCCATCCATGGACGACAACCCAAGTGCCACTGACTACAAGTTTCCCTCTTCGATAGAAAATTCAGACTCTCCAGTTAGAAGCATTCTGAGGTCCCAAGCCTGGCCGCTTTCACTGGAAGGCAGTGGGAACAAAGGCACATTGAGAGAATTGGGAGAGACAGAGAACAAGAGAGCCGTGACAGGGCGAGACGGAGGTGTGAGAAAGTACGGGTCCTTTGAGGAAGCAGAGCCATCCTACGCCATCCTTAACCAAGTCCGGGAAGGAGACAGCCATAAGGAAACGAAATACGCTGTCCTGAGAAAGGGAAGCCTGGAGCTAGTCAGTCCTCCCGTCGCCCCTCTTGGTGACGTGCTGAAGGAATTTTCCACCGTGGAAAGCACCGCACCAGGGACTCCAGACTTGAAGGACCGGCAGCACTTTGGGGAGAAAGTGGACATGGAGAATGTCACAAAGAGGAAGTTTTCGCTGAGAGGTGAGTTGCTACTGACTGCTTCTGACTGGGTTTTTGGTTTCTGCTTGATTGTTTGCATGTGCCTGTGAGTGTTTCTGACTGAATTATGAAGGGGCTTATAACTTAGTATTGATGAGAAGTTTAGCGTGAATTGCACTCTCCCCCAGACTTCTCTTCCCCTTGAATCTGACTTGTTCAGTGGATTATCAGTTTTTCAGCCATAAAAATAGCTGACGCTCTTTCACACATCTTGATAAGGGTGTTGAATGACTGGTCACATTAGCTCACATCACAGCCTTGTGAACTTGCCAGCTCTGCTCGCCCTTTTATAAGTCAGTGACCCCAAATGTCCAGGGCTGGGTAAGCACAGAGGGGCAGGACTTGAACTCAGGTCTGTGGATTTCCAGGCTTACTTTCTACATCCCTCTTATGCAGACTAGCAAACTGTACTGCATAGGCCTTTCATTCTCTTTCTGCATTTACATAAAATAATAGTGTGCAAGTTATAATAGTGCTTTTGACTTGCGAATGTGGCATGTTTGAAATGTGAAAGATTGTCTTGGAGGAGTAGAAACATTCTGGAGCATACAGTTAAAACTAACTTCCTGTGCCTTGCACACAGGAAAAGACCAATTGTCACAAAACAGTTTGCTGTGCGGGGTAACCCACTGGGAAGTTTGGCTTTCTCACAGAATGTAGCATGCCGCAGATTTGCATAAATCCCAGTGGATTGGGTAACGGGCCATGTGCCCACGGATTGAACTCCAAGTGCAGAATCGTTGGGGGGGACGAGCTGGGAGTACATTTGCCTGGAGGAGGAAGTGCTGACGTCGCTCCTTTCCTTCCCAGCGGCGGAGTTCGGGGAGCCCACTTCTGAGCAGACCGGCACAGCTGCTGGGAAAACCGTTGCCCAGACTGCACCCCCAGTGTCCTGGAAACAGCACGAGCCTTCAGAACAAGCACAGGAGAAGCACTATAAGAATCCATGTGCGATGTTTGCTGCTGGAGAGATCAAAGCGCCGGTGGCAGAGGGCATCCTTGATTCACCCAGCAAAACCATGTCAATTAAAGAAAGGTAATCAGATTTAACGATTGCAAAGTCATTCTGTTAGGGAGGAACTTAAGGTTTTGCTTTTAGAAAAAAGTCCCACTAATGGGCAAAGAGAGGAAATCAGGAGTCTGGCTGCATGAGAAGATGTGCCGTTTTGCTAGAATTCTTGGGAAGTCGGGGTATCTAAGAGTGAACTGCATTCGCCCTGGTGCCTGGCTGGGTCACGCGGGAAGAACGCCAGCTCCAGACTCAGATGAGGAAACCAACAGAAGCAAACATTTGCTTGCTTCTTTTGTTTGCAGTTTATTTTTCTTTTTTTTATATTAAATTCTTTGACTGTCCAGTGGTGGGAGCAGAGATCTCGGCTTTTTCCCTCTCGGATACACGTGGCTTCAGATGAATGCACCCACGGCTTGTGACTATTTGTGTAAAGTATATGCAGAGAGAAGGAAGATAAATTCATATTTAGGATATAAAATTTTTAGTATTAGAATCTAAGTTTTGTTTATTTTATAGAAGGTAAATGGATGACTTTTCTGAACTGCATTTAGAAAGTTTTTCTCAGATAACAGCTATGAAAGATTACATTGGCATAGCAGTACCATAACATCATTTCATTCAAAAGAATGATGGAGGGCTGAGAGGGTATTTTTAAATGGGAGAGATACAAAGAATGAAAGCTAAATATTTCAGGTTGTATTTTCCTTGTTAACCTTAAGCCACTGTTGAACTGAGCAGCAAAAGATGTAATGGTGATAGGAACACACCTGAGCAAGGTCTCATCGATTTCATGGGCAGAACTATTTCCATCGGCTCTTTCCGGTTCTGCCCACCTGGACTCCGCCTCAGCACCTCCCACCACTCGAAAATCTTCTCACTCTGTCAGACTCCGGCCACTCTTATTTTTCTAGCTACATTCCAAACTACCTAAGACGATATATCAAACTACAGTGAAAATTTTTCATTCTGTTTTTCAAGCCAAGCTTTTGAACAATGTTCATAAAATATTAATTAGATGGAGTCTTTTTCAACTAACGAATTAGTAAAGTTGGTAGATCTTATTTATTTTCACCTTTATTATTTAAAATTCACAATAAATCAGACCTACCAGACTGAGGAGGCAGAGGCGAAGGACTGAGGGGATGAGTCAAATAAAAGTGATGTCTTAATCAGGGAAGCTGTGTGGCCTGTGAAGTCCTCCTCTGTAGAAACCTGGCTCGAAGAGAGTTCGGTCCTAGACATCCAACTATTGATACCCAGTTAGGTGAGAAAGAAGAGATACCATTTAATGGAATTAATGATAAACATCACTTATACACAAGTTCTGATATTCTACATATTGGAAAATATTTCTGGGGGTAAAATCCAATGGAAATACTAATATACCCTTTCTTTCAAAGGCTCGTAAAGGAGATTCCCTATCTTTGGGTATAATCTATCTGTTGAGACTTAGGACTTTTGATAAAGTTTTGTGTCTATCCACAATGCAATAATTACTGATGTGCCTATATTTAGTAAATTTTAACATATCTATCTTTCTGAAAGGAGTTTTAATCCTGTAAAATTCTCATTTTGGAAAATATAAGATGATATAAAGTCGGAGTTTCCTAACCCAGGCTTTGTGGACATCTGAGAAGTTCCAGGATGGCTGTAGGGCTTCTGGGAACTGCCTGGAAGTATGTTCAAAGTTGACCGTATATACCTGAACCTCTGGCTAATGGGAGACAGAACTTCTCTCAGTCTCTGAGAGTAATCCCGAACTGTTCAGAACCATGATGATAATGAGTGCATGTTAAGTAGTTAGCTATTCAGTTTAATTGTTAAAATTTGCAGGCATACCTCTGTTATATTGTGAGTTTGGTTCCAGACCACCACAGTAAAGCAAGTATCTCAATAAAGCACGTTGTAATCCTTTTGCTGGTGGAGGGTCCTCCCTATAATTTGTAAAAAATGCAACATCTGTGAAGCTCTATATAGCAAAGTACAGTAAAATGAGGTATACCTCTATGTTTAAAAATGGATTAGATACACTTTATTTAGCAGATGTTTATAATTAATTATGCTAATATGAAATATATTGCCAGCGATCTCCCCCCTAATCTTAATGGTACTTTTATTTGTACTTTGCTGAAGTCACAGAACTACGTATCTTTATAATCCATCTGTGCTAGCTTTTCCCTAGGAAGGGCTTATAATCCCTCTTTTCTGTTAAAATGAGATATTGAAGTTTGACGTATTTAAAATAAAAATGCTAATTATTTGGGTTTTACTTTTCTTTTTTTTGAGGTAGCATGTAAAAAATAAGAACTTTTATACCTGATTCTAACTTATTCTTCTTTCTGAGGGAGGGTTTAGTTCCAGAGACCACGAGGGTCACATGGTAGGCAGAACTGACAGCAGAGGCTAGTCTCTACCTCTCCCAACTCAATCCTCAATGCACTCTGCTTTTAGAACATGTCTGATGCTCAAGGAAGCATATCTTTTTCTATCTTTTTCTGACATCTTGAATGTCAAGTCGGAACCCTAAATAGCATGGAACTTAAATACAATCTGCTTCTTTTCACTGGATTAATAAAATCAGTGTTTCATAACTGTCTAAATGATTGGGGTGTAAATCGTTCCCGTTCGGGAACGCCTTTGAAAAGCATCGCAAATCAAATAATCTTTATGTTATTTAGGGACGAAAACTTGATGTCTCTTTAAAAGTACACTAGGCTTTTAGAAATCTTGTTTGCACAATTACTGAAACAACTGGATCTGAGCTTCCTTATGTGTGAGAGATGATTACTGAAAAAAGCCAAGGAGCCATCCGTTCACTGGAAAACTGGTGGAATGTGAACACTGAGTTGGAGAAGGTTGAAGAACCCGCCCCATGCCTCCCAGCAGCCTGCAGCATACTGACTTACAGTGGCCGCCGGGGATCCCCCTGTGGTCCCTCCATACCCCTCCCCCCACCCATCTGCTCTCCACTCAGCTGAATGGCTGTACCCACGCTCCCCCAACAGACTGGAGGCTCCTACCTTCTAGCTGGGAGATTTCAGCCACTAGAGGGCCCAGAATCATGTATTAGGGATAGAGGTATCATTCCTCTTTGACCTGCCTTTTCTGATGTTTGATTTGCCTTCATTTAAAAGACATGATTAGTTCACTCCTCCAGCCTGCAAACTAGCCCAGGCCAAGATCTGATGTAAATACTAATCGGTGCTGTTTGGCCCTATCTGACATTTGTGTGGTGCCAGTGATTCTCTGAACGCAGGGACAGTTTTTAAAGGGGGAAGAAAAAAATGTACTGGTCACACGGTTTGCCTGACCCGTGTGACCCAGCCCTGACTGCTGTGAGCCCGCAGAACTAGTTCTAATGAGGCAGGGCTGTCGGCTCGGTGCCGGTGAAACAGCCGTCTCAGGCCAGTATTCCCCGCTGGAAAAGTGTGGGCTGGGGCAAGAAGGGCGGACATTTCCCCGGGCGGCCTGACAAGCACAAGTCACGGTGGCCCCAGCCAGGCCTCGGGGTTAATAGGCTAACATAGTGCCACTCGCTGGATTCTCCCATCAGACTAAGCAGATGTCCAGGCTCTCAACATCACAGCCCTGCACTTGGACTTGGCGGATGTTAGAAGTGCTGACAGTTGTTTGAACGGCACAGGCAGTAATTTGTGTCATGTGTAGGACCAGACGTTTCGCCCCTCGGCCCTCCCCGTGCGTGGCCGCCTGCGGTGAGTCAGCAGCGTCGTGAGACTGCGCGGGGAGAGAACACGTGTGGGAAAAGCTGTTTACCCTCCCGGCTCACTGAACACCAAGTGGGGACAGGGAAAGCGGTTCTGGTCATTTTTCCCCTAATCTTTCGATTGTTTGAGCCTCAGCTCACGTGAGTTTAATGACCATCACTTTTTTGCCTTTTACCTTGTGTTGTCCAACTTAAAGGCTTCAGTCTTCTTCATTCATTGTGATGGAGTTGGATGAAACAGCCTCATGTTCACGAAAGTAACCTTTCACAGAATATAACATTCAAGCTGCACGCTGCAGTTGAACTGAAGTAGGTTAGGAAAAATCTCAGCTAATTAGATTCTTTTTTTGTATATAACTTTCCCCTGAGGAAAGTTGAAGTAATAATTTAAAAAATGGGTTTGTAGAGAATAGTTTCTGTATTAAGAAGAAAAAGCAGGTGCATTTGGAGGAAAAGAACAGAGCTCAGAATATAGGAAGAGACAGTCTTAAACATGATCTTTTACCTGTACTTGAAAGGTATGAGATTAATAGATGGTCAGTGTTTTACAGCTTTACGTTTTTAAAACCACTTCTGCTGTATTTTCTGCAAATAACTTCCTGTTCGGCTTTAGTCGTTAAATATTATTATATCAAGTGACCAGAAGGCGTCACTGGCAGACATTTTTTCTCTGGGGACCGATTCCTTTCTCTCTGCCCTCACCACGGGCAAGGAAAAATCGCCTCTATTCCTTTAGTGGAATGATGATGCGTCTTTTATCCGACAAGTCAGATTCAGCTTTGCTTTTCAATCAGCTTTAACATCTATGGGGCCATCTTCGCAAAGGGACCCCTGTGTTATTTTTCCACACACACTTTCTTCAGAAAAAAAAATGAAATTCAAAAAGATTAAAATAAGGCAGCTGTGGTCATTTAATGGGCAAAGACTTCCAACTTATCTAAGTTACGGTTCTATTACGAGTGAGAGTTTGGTGCTGAACTCTTTGCTTGGTGTGTTTTCCCCTTAGATTAGCACTGTTGAAGAAGAGTGGAGAGGAAGACTGGAAAAACAGACTCACCAGAAAACAGGAGTACGGCAAAGCGTCTGTCACGAGCAGCCTGCACGTGCAAGAAGCGGAACAGTCGCTCAAGAAGAAGGTGACGTTCTCCACGTTAGGAAAAAGCATTCTGACTAACGTCACACTTGCAAGTGCATCAGTCCAGCATGCGTAACTTCACTAACACCATTCTGTGAGGCCCTAGCACTGTCTTGCCATTTGAGTACACACGTAACGTACGTTAACTATCTCTCAACAGCTTAAACTGATCAAAAGATAAAGTCTTGAGATGTGGTAGAACTGGTACCTGTGCCACCTACATTTTGAAGCGTGTACGTTTACTTTGTTTCAAAACTTTCTTAAGTGAAGTCTGACTTTACAATGTTAATACAGCCTTTATAATGAAAAACTTTAATTGACCACTAACAGTTTATAAGTTGCATATAAAATATGGACTTAATTGTCCTATACTGAGATTTAAAACCTAGGTAAACAAAGTAAGGACATAATTTTTGTGGTCAGTGAGTCCTTATTTTTTAACTTTAAGCATATTTCACAATGAGCAGGTGTGCCTTTTCCTGAGAATACAGAGGAAAAAATGTTACGCGTTTAAATAAAATTTAGTAACACATTGTTATTAGTACTGGCAAGGATTTCATAGGCAAAAGTTTTAATGAGTTGTTAAATTACCAATATAATGATGACCAGCTTTTGACCAGTTAGTGCACACTTTCAAAGTGGCTGGTGACTTTCTTGCTGCTTGGCCCTTTGATTGCAAATAAACTTGCTGGCTGGAAGCAAGGGGGACATTGTGGTGCATCTACTAGGCAAATTCTAGGATCAAAAGTCTTCACACAGAGAAGAAAAAAAGAAACTTTCTACCAAATGATCACCTGGCCCCTTTCTAGTTCTAAAATAACTTAAGCATTTGCAAAAAAGAGAAATTATGAATGCGACCTTTGTGCATTAAGAAACATAAAAAGAAAGTGTGTACATAAAACTGTGAGGCAGGAGTTCTGACACTTTTATATAGTATTTCTGTATCTTCATAGGTTAAATTGGAACAGCAATTTGAATTCTTTCTTTTGAGACATACATGATATTAGAGATAATGACTAAAAAACACTTAATTCCCAGCCGTTAGTAAATTTCTCAAATACCATCAGCTGTGAATTTGAGATTTGCATATGTGTAAAATTTGGATTTTAAGAATAAAATCCTCAAGTGAAAACTAGTCCCTCAGATAATTTGTCCCTAACTCCCACAGACTTCATTTAAAAAGATCTTGAAGTCATTGCTTCAAAAATAACGTTTACCTCACGTCGGTCATTTTGGAAGATGCAAAAAAAGCCTGGGGAGCTGGCAGTTCTATCGGGCCAGGTGAAAATTAAAATAAAGCTACAAATGTGCTTTGTAGCTAGATACCTTCCTCATGAATAGTAGAATGAGATAAGTGTTCTACCTGCTTTGAAGACAGGGGTCATTTGAGGCTGTGGAAACCAGAGGCTGTGAGTAGAGGATGAGATTTGACCTGCCTAAACACTTGGCTAAGGTGTTTGGAAGGCAAGAGATGCAGGGAGACTGCGGTTGCCTCTGAGGTGGGAACTCCAGTCAAAGGAAGTGCTAGGGCTCTAAGTGTGACTGGGGCTTGAGTGTGAAAGGAGGCCTCTTGACTAACGGGAGCTGCAGATTCTGCAGCAATAGTGAACTCACTCTCCCACTCTTCCTCAGTAACCTAGTTCACTGTGGCCTGAGACAGTCGGCTCTTTGAAGTTATAATAAGCCTATCTATTTTAGGCTCGTGTAGCAGACATTGGGACATCTCAAGTTCTGATGCGGTCAAGTGGTTTTCACATGGCCTCTGATAAGCCCTTGGCTTGATTTCTTCCCCAGGCTGGCCTTATATTTCTGTCACACCTTCGCTGTGCTCAAATGTGAGATTCCTTAAAGCTGATCTGTTTTAAGACAGTCCCCAAAGAGCTGAGGAATATTTGAGAAATCGCCACTGCTTGCTGGGTGTCCGAGTGCTGCCCTGGAGAGAGAGGGACAGTCATGACGTGGTGCATGCAGATGGGACTTTGCTGCCTGCGCTGGATCTAGACTTACTAATGGAGAGCTGCCCAGGGGAGCGAGCACCAGAACCTCCCATCTTTTCCACCGATGTGGAAAGGAGCTGGTTTTACAGTTAGGTCGTTACTTCTTGCATTCATCAAACAGCATATATTCGTGGTTACCAAACATTTTACAGTTTGTCCTCTTCAAGTGTTTGTGTGTGGTAAGCATAGTCTCATGATTTGCAGTCCGTGGGAATGCAGAAGAGGCAGGAAGTAGAGATAGGACTCTGTAAATCGCTTCCATTGACCCCATGAAAATCCTTGCCGTCCAATAAAAATATGATGTGAGCCACATACATAATTTTAGGTTGTCTAGTTACCACATTGAAAAAATGTAAACATCTCCTTAGAAATCTATAACTGCTTTATTTCTGTCAAAGGCTTTGTCCCCAAACAAAACAAATTTGTGGTTCTCTAACTAGCATTTTATCGTGGGTCCTATATGGTAAGAAAATATTCTTTTGGCCCATGAATAGATTTGGGGAACTAAGAGTTTTCCTTTCCCTACAAAAAGATCAATCATGTCTCAGAGAATATGCAACTTAACAGCAGTTCCTTGCTTTCCAGATTTATCTTCCAGTATCAGGACTGATGAATTAGAGCCTAAGGACACTGATCCTTCACCTAGCCAGCTGTCGTTTCTATGACGGAGAGTCTGAGTCTCTCCCCTGTCACCCTTCTTTTCTCTTCTTTCTCCTGGTTTTGGCTTAGTCCAGGGCAGTGCTAACCTGACTTAAACATTTCTGCTTTTTTAGCATATATAATTAGTTCTCAAGACGGTGAAGCCATTTGGTTTGTAGATTTGGCCCAGTTCACACCGTGTGGAATGTGTGTACTTGAGCCTGATCTGTGGACTGTTTACTGCAAAGTAACTCATTCCATCAAAAGAGTGAGAGAAATGACACGAAGCGAAGTTTTAAAGAAGTGTCTTGGCAGGAATCTCTGTCACAACTAAATTGCAGTTATTTATTTTCACCAAATAATTCTTTTGAACTCCGATCCCATTTAGGCATATTCGACATTAAGATATAGACAGAGAAGCACATGTCCTTTTGTTTAGATAATCACCCAGGATATCAAACTTTTCCAGGAAATAAGAACGCTTTACAGAGTTTGCCTTTACAACTTTGTCTATTTCTGAGTCACAGATTAGGATTTTATATCTACTGTGCTTCAATAGGATCAGGTCAGTGAGTCAAGCTAAGATCTATAACATTCCCAAAACAAGTCCTTGACAATTTGAGGAAGGTAAATCTGCGCATGCGTGTTCTAATTGCAAATCTGCATTGAGGAGAATGAAGCAAATTTAAAGAGCAAGTTGAGGAGGAAAAGAGAGGCTCATGTTAAAAAATCACCATCTTGCAGACGGGGTGTGAGCTTGCTTGGTCTCTGTGCCCCTTGACTTGTGAGCACATGCATGCTTCTAATGGAACCCAGGCACCAAGTACTGGAAAGAGATTGTGACACCCTAACCCGACCCTGCCCTTCTGACACTCTGCAATGTTACTGTTTGTTTTAACCTGTAGGAAGAAGGAGGATTTTCAGATGATAGTGCCATTTCTAACCTGCTTTGGGTAAGCCTGACTCTAGCAGAGGTGTCCTCTCGATTCTAGCCAGTTACGCCCACCACATGTCATTCTCATCGGTGACGGTTCCCTTGTGCCCTCTCCCTGTTTGGTATTTTTATCCTGGGGCGAGACACCACCTTCATCCAGAGTGGAGAGCTATCCTAGCTCCTTTCATTTCTTTTGAATCATGTAATGAAAAAACTTGAAAGGAGATATTTTATGCTAAATGTTAAAACTGTCAATGAAAGCTATGGTCCTCCTCTCTCTGACTTAGTATCTTCTATAAACCGCAGTAATCTTGCCCTTAATTCATTTAATTACTATACAAAGCTGACTTGGGTATATTGACTGTGCTTATGTGGATTTATTTCGGCGTTCTAAAAAAATAAACAAAGAGGAAGCACTCTTTTGGAAAGATAAGTGAAATTGCAATGAGTAAATTAACATTCTGTTAGAGAAATCATTGTTTCTGTCTCTCCCCTCCCCACCCCACTCCGATATTCTCTGTTCACCTCTAATCCTCTTGCTTTGCTCTATAGGAACCTGTATATGCTTCTACTTATTCTCCTGCTATACCTGCTGCCCATAAATACCTGTCTTTTGTATCTATTAATCAGGTGAGGAAAAGCCAACCCATATTAAGCCTCATTGCAATTTCCGAGCAGTAGGAAAAAACTTGTTTCATTTGGGGAAGCAACTCCTTTGCTGCATTTCAGCCTGCGTGTGTGTACGTGTGTGTGTTTGTGTGTGTGTTGAATCAGTTCTTCATATAGTCAGAGTCAGTCACACACATCACATCCTTGGCTCAGATTTTCAAGTAGACCTGGTGATATTAATTTACCTCACAGTCATGAAACTGGTTGAAGAAAAAAGTTTTCCCTTTTACTCTTTAAGCTTTATATCCTTAATTGAGTCAGGAGCCCAAGAAATACACCAGAGAGTTCCTGCCTCCAGCTCAGTGGTGATGCCATCTTGCTTAGCTCGATAAACAAGGAGGACGTGGTGGAGGCAGTGTGGAGTGTGGAAGGGACAGGGAGAAAGGTACAGGGAGAGAGAGGCCGGTGCGACATGAGCTGACTGCAGTGGCTCTATTGAAATGAGAAACCACAGGCTTCCTGAGCCCTACCTTCCATGCTCATCCTCACCGTACCCTGTCTGAACCCCACCCCCGCAGGGACACCTGGCCTGGTCTGAGGCATTCTGTTGGTGCATAATAGGTGATAATTTTTAAAGCTAGAAACAACAATGATTATTTTTTATTCCCTTTGGAATGTCCCTGGTGCCAAAAGAGCTATGAAAAGCGGTGGCATTTCCTTCTCTATGGAACCTTGCCGGGTCACTTCCCAGTCAGGGCCTCTGTCTCCCCACCAGGACTGAGACTTTATGCGGTGGCCTCTACTAACCATTTCATGGCTGCACTGTCCCTTTAGGACTAGTCGTAACAAAGCAGGTCTTTGAGTATGAGGTGCAGGATTTCAGAAAAAAAGTGAAATTGACGAGAGCGTTGCCAGGAAGAGGTGTCTCGGGGTCCTCTGTCTTCATCTTGCATCTTCACACATGGGAACCCCCATTTCTACTCCTGAAGGTGGACTTTGCCCCTCACTCTCCCTGGTTCCTTTCCTCTGAAGTTAGGAATGCTGGTCTGTGAGGGCCCAGCCCCACGCAGCTGGTCAGTGTCCACATGAAAAAGAGGCTCAAATCTGGGCAAACTTACAGTTCCATCACTAAGGGGGAACACGAGTTGTGTCTTCTAAATAAATCAACTTTATTTAGAAGGTATATTATTGAACTCCTTCAATATGGATTCTACATATATAATATACATGTCTATTTTTAATAGACTCTACTTTCTAAAGCAGTTTTAGGTTTACGGCAAAATTGAGTGGGAAGTACAGAGGTTTCCCAGATAACCCCTGACCAACCACCCTAAATGTGGCCTTTCCCACCACCAACATCCCCTACCAGAGTGGTACATTTGTTAAAATTGGTGAACCTATATTGACACATCATTATTCCCCAACGTCCATAGTTTACATTTGGGTTTATTCTTGGTGTTGTACTTTCTGTGGATTTGGACAAATGTATAATGACTTGTATCCTACATTATAGTATCATACAGAATAGTTTCACGCCCTAAAAATCTTCTGTGCACCATCTATTCACCTCTGTCTCCACCAGTGCTTGGCAACCACTGATCTTTTCAATGTCTCCATAGTTTTGTCTTTTCCAGACTGTCATACAGTTGGAATCATACAGTATGCAGCCTTTTCAGATTGGCCTCTTTCACTTAGTAACATGCACTTAAGCTTCCTCTATCTCTTTTCGTGACTTGATAGCTCATTTCTTTTTCGTGCTGAATAATATTCCTTGTCTAGATGATCCATAGTTTATTCATTTCTTTACTGAAAAGTATCTTGATTGCTCCCAAGTTTGAGCAATTATTAGTAAAGCTGTTATAAGTATCTATATACAGGTTTTTGTATAGCTGTAAGTTTTCAACTCATTTGGGCATCAGTGAGTACAATTACTGGATCATATGGTAAGAGTGTGTTTAATTTTGTAAGAAAGAGTTCTTTTTATATTTTGGGTAACAGTCCTTTATCAGATACATCTTTTGCAAATGTTTTCCCCCAGTCTGTGGCTTGTCTTTTCATTCTCTTGAAAGTTTTTCACAGAGTGGAAGTTCAGCTTATCAATTATTTATTTCATGAATCATGACTTTAGTGTTT
The DNA here is from genome assembly GCF_902729225.1 of Pteropus medius. Lineage (NCBI taxonomy): Eukaryota > Metazoa > Chordata > Mammalia > Chiroptera > Pteropodidae > Pteropus > Pteropus medius. Next base: position 2,317,338 of record NW_024350397.1, read on the forward strand.
TATCTAAAAAGTCACCACTGACCACCCAAGGCCATCTAGACTTTCTTCTATGTTTTCTCTACAAATTTTATAGTTTTGCATTTCACACTTAGGTCTATGATACATTCTGAGTTAATTTTTGAAGGGTGTAAGGTCTATATCTAGATTATTTTTTTCAGGGTGTATGTCCAGATTTTCCCTTTGCTGAAAAGACTATCTTTTCTCCACTGTGTTGCCTTTATTCCTTTGTCAAAGATTAGTTCAGTGTGTTTGCCTGGGTCTGTTTCTGGGCCCTCTAGTCTGTTCTATTGATCTTTTTGTCTGTTTCTTCACTAATACCCACCTGTCTTGACTGCTTACAGCTTTATAGTAAGTCTCAAAGTCATGTAGCGCCAGTCCCCTGACTTGTTCTTCCTCCATATTGTGTTGGCTATTTTGGATCTTTTGCTTTTCCATATAAACTTTAGAATCAGTTCATCAATATCCACAAAATAACTTTCTGGGAAATTGATTGAAATTGCACCAAATCTATGGATCAAATTAGAAAGAACTGGCATCTTAACAATATTGCATCTTCCTATCCATGAACATGGACTATCTCTCCACATATTTTTAAGTTTTAAAAAATATGTTTACCAGAGGCGATCTATATTTCATTACTTCATAGTTAAAATGTCTTAAAACGTCTATATTTTTACTTCTTGACAGTCTTCCCAGGTAAATATTTTCAATGCCAGTTATGTGGCACTAGCTTGTCAGTGTTCCCAGCAATCAGGCGACTCCTTTCTTCCAACAGTCTTGCTGTCAATGTTTAATAACACAGAGGCCCAGAGAAGAAAATAGAGCATTTAAACAGCACTCAGGCTCTATCTAAATGGACTGTGTGTCTCTTTTTTAAGTTTCATCGTACAGTTTCTTCTCCCTCATGTGCCTCAGGGCTGTACCAGAATAAGATTTCCCTTAATTCCTGTCCTTTCATTTTAGGAGCTGGTAGATGACAACAAGACCAAATTATGGTTACTTTGAGGTCTGTGTGTAGTTGAGATCTTGCTCACGTTCTGTTCAGGCCACTTGAAGCTATGTGCACTGGTGATGGAAATCACTTACGTGGGAGCAAAGCTAAATTTCATTAACAGTGCACAGAATTCTAAATGGTGATAGCATTTTTGAAAACTGAGAAGTACTTGATTTGTCACTTTATCTTGTTTCTATTACCTAACATATGTTTTTATCATTTCTTTCTATAATTTAGTTTAACTGGATGTGAATAAGATGAAAATTGTAAAGCCAGATCACAATATTTTCTACAAAGATCTTTTTTAAAGCTTTCCAGTTGTGGGAGATTTTCACCCTTAAATTTACACTAATCCTAGTAATACAAGTTAGTTCTGCTCTTCAATGTATCACTTCCCTGCATCAGAAATGTTTAGTGAGATTTGCACTATGATTTCTCAGTACAGTTGACCCGTGAACAATGAAATGCGGTGGTTAGGGACACTGACCCTCCCCACACCCCGTGCAGTTGAAAATCTGCATACAACTTTTCATTTCCCCAAAACTTAACTGCTAATAGCCTATGATTGACCAGAAGCTTTATGGGTAAAATTAATGCTCGTTTAACACATATTTTGAATGTTAAATGTATTCTTGAAATAGACTAAAGAAAATATTATGAAGAAAATCATAAGGAAGAGAAAATACATTTACAGTATTTGTTGAAAAAAATGCACACATAAGTGGACCCATGTAGTTCAATCTCCTGTCCAAGGGTCAACCATAGGTGTATAGAGGCAAACCTATCAGCAACAGTGTGGCAGCCTGAAAACATTCTTGCAGAATCCACAGCTTTGTGGATTCAAGCTGTGTTCTGCCAAGTGTCTGGCCATCCCTAAGACTTTCCTCTCTTCCCAGTTTTTCACTGCTTTCTACACACACACACACACACACACACACACGTGCCCCCCCTTCCCCATCTCTCCACACTTCGTTCATGGAATCCATATTTGAAAGAGTGAAGGACAGATGGAGTAGGGCTTCTGCTTCTATTCTGACAACTCTCTCTTACCATTCTAGTCAATACTAAAAACAGCTAAACCTGGATAAACCTGGTAAGTGGCACAATGCTTATCACAGTATGCATCATGTCCTTCTCTAAAGGAGGAGATAAAACTTAGAAGGGAAGAACAGGACCATAATGAAGTTTTAAGCTAAAATAAGAAAAGTAAATGGACAAAGATATCCATCTTACTTGTTTTCGCATTTTGAGTTCTATAATTTAATAGCAACTTGGGATAAGTTTTTATTAGATTCTCTAGTGAATAAACAAGCTATATATCTCTTACCCCATTATAGAGCCATGTAAAGTGAGATAGTAGGAATTAGTGGGTCCTAAACCAACTCCATTAAGTAGCAAAGTTAAGCTGAGACTTCTAGAGAAGAAAAAATTTTTATATGTAATGTTATCATTTAGAGAGGATTAAAAAAAAACCTTATTAACATAGATCTGGCAGATTGCTGGAAGCTTTAAATCCTAAAACAGCTGTGTCATTGCAGGACTCCTATCTGTCACGTTCTCCTAGGAGCTCTAGGGGAATCGTAGAGCTTTGGGAAATGGAATTGATGATTTGAGGATACCACTTTTCTGAGTCATTAACCACATCCCACTGCCACACCCAGGACTTTGCAGATGCATTACTGATTTCACTCAGAACCACTGATGTCTGGATCCTTGGAGAAGCAAATTTTCTTGGCACTTTATATGTTTTCTCAAAATATTTCCAGCTAAGTGCCATATTGATTTGATTAAAATTCACTCTTGAAACTTTACTTTCAAAGAAAACTTACTTTCTTTTATGAATTTTGATGAAGTCTTCCTGGCAAATCAACCTCATAGTTTATTTCATAAGGGTGTGTGATTCAGAAAGTTACTTGGGATTAGGGTCATTTCGCCAATCGTGAGTGGAAAAGTTAAGGAAAAGATTTTTGAAATTTTTTGATAACTTTGATAAAATTTTTAAACTTATAGAAAAGTGTGCCGTAATAGAAAGACCATTATTGTATATCCTTTACCAGACCCACCAATGATTGACATTTGCTCCCTCCCCAACTGCTGACTTCCCCTTTCCCCTTCGTGTGTGTGCGCGTGCGTGTGCGTGTGTGCGTATGTGTGCGTGTGCGTGTGCATGTGTGCCATTTCCTCATCAATTGAGTTTAACCAGATAGGTGAAACAGAGCAACTTTAAAAGCCTGTAAAGTTCATGGCATGAAGGCAGTCTCCCTATTTTTGTTTATTTTTACAAAGTATCATTCTGCTATTCCAGTGTTCCAAATAAATAAATGAAAAATAAAAACTCTACTAAGTTTTAAAGTTTCAATATTATCTATTGATGGCGATCTCTAACCCCAGCTAGAAATAAGGAAATAAGGAAACCTATTTCAGATAGAACAGTTATGGCCAGTTTTGGACAGTGTAGTGCTCCTTTTTTTTTTTGCCTTCTTTCATCCCATGGAATACGACAAGTTAAATTCACATCTCTGTCATTTTCCTCTCCTATTTTCTCCTTCGTACATGATTAAAACAGCGGGTCACAGAGAGTCGAGAGAACCAGATGACTATCGAAGAGAGGAAGCACCTCATCACTGTGAGAGAGGAAGCCTGGAAGACTAAAGGCAAAGGAGCAGCTAACGACTCCACCCAGTTTACGGTGGCCGGGAGAATGGTGAAGAAAGGTCAGAGTGTGTGGGTGCGCATGTGCACGCGCGTGGGTGCGCATGCTCCATCACCCATGGAGGGCGGCCTGTGACAGCGCGGTTAAAACTATCTTTTTTCGTTTTTAACTTCACTGAACTTGTATAAATGGTTTGGGGGTAGGTTTTGTGAGATATTCCTACCAAAAACCTGTTTATATATGTGGCGTCGTCTTCAATGTAAGAAGCTTAATTCCATTAGTCACATTTCAAAACTTAGCCATTTGGAAATTGAGCACAGGTTTCAAAAGCAATTGCAAATCTGCTAACAAATCTTAGTCCTTTTTATAATTGCTTTAAAATTACTTCCATTTTCTTGCCATCTAGCAATCAGTTAACCCAAATTAGCCTTTCTCAATGAAGAAAAAGTTTATCTCTTCTCCCTTGTGGGGTAATTCCTAGGCCCCTTTCCATCAAACCAGAGTTTCTGGCTTACAAAGCCTGATTTCCAGCTATTTTTTAATAGATGTCTATAAGATCTATCCAGTTACAAGGAAGTTGGATTTTCCTGCAGATGGTCATTTTCCTGCAGCTGAGCTATTGGAACTGATTTGAAGTCTGTATCCAAAGATTTATGAAACTGAGGAATCACATGGTTAGTAAAGTCTCCAGAGAGCTTTGAGCCTCCAGATCCTGTAGGAAATGGTTAAAATGCGCAGTCCCTTTGTCACCTGTGTGCACACACCTTAGTTTTCTAAGCTATTAATTTAAAAGCAAATTTCCTAACTTAGTGATAAATGTTTTCACACTCAGAGTTAACTTATCATCAGCTTTCTAGGTTTATCTGTCCCTTTTCTCAAAACCTTTCAGGATCTTCACTCATACATAGTGCTTATCTCATTGTAGCCTTGTCATAAATATTGGGGAACCCCCTGAATTGAGATAAACTCAAATCTTGGAGGAAGAATCCTCTGTAACAAATTCTTAATTCATCTTGGAATTGTCAGAAGATAACAGCAGACCATTTACTCTCAGAATGAGGTAGCATTTGAGTATGTTCTTCACCAAATCACAGAACTATCCAATCATGTTAACCTACTTCAACATGAGCCCGATCTCTGTATTAACAGTGGCAGGCCCTTAAAGCCCACCTCAATTAAGAAGGACTCAAGCCGAGAACTTGGACCAGAGTTCAGATCTTCCAACCTCTAGCCTGGACTTTTAACCTGATAACTTTTCATTTTGGTTTCTTTTTTCCTCTTCCATCTTGAAATCACAGTTGAATTGTAAGCAGTCCCTTACTTACCAAATCCCACTGCCCTCATCCACAGCAGTGTCAGAGGAAGAAGATTAGCTGTTATGCAGGTTTGGAGAGCAAGATTCAAGAATTTCCTGTCTCTTAGTGCAGGGGTCCCCAACTACCAGGCAGCGGACCAGTACCAGCCCATGGCCTCTTAGGAACTGGGCTGCACAGCAGGAACTGAGTGATGGGCCAGCGAGCAAAGCTTCATCTGTATTTGCAGCCGCTCCCCAGCGCTAGCATCGCAGCCTCAGCTGCACCTCAGACGGTCAGGCATTAGATTCTCCTAGGAGCACCGGTCCCTGGTGCCAAAAAGGTTGGGAACCGCTGCCTTAATGGATGAGTTTGCTTTTACATTTTCCTGAATAAATCAGGAATCTTTATTTAACAGATGATATATGACTTGCTCAGAAAATAATTTTCTTATACTTTTCATCTAGTGAAAAAACTGCACCCTAATTTTCTGATATTTGTTACCATGTACACTGGCGTCTTTTTCACTTGCATGATGAGATCTTTTTGATTTGCCGTAATTTGGCATCCAGTTTACAGTCACCACAGATTAAAACAGCCCCCTACACTACAGCCACAAAGACATCCCATCTCACTGGTTATAATGGCACATTTCGCAGCTGCAAGTTGTACTGGGGAATTGCCAAGAGGCATTATGTACCCTGGTTTTCATTCTCTCACCCCAGAAAACTCTACTCTCCCTTAGCCTCATTAAGATTTTCTCCCATTTTGGCATTCCCAGAGTCTCTGTAACAATTAGTACTCCACAAGGTTTCTGTGGTATTCTAGTACTTCCCCTGGAAGAAAAATACTAAAAGTATGCCTTCGAATAGGAGGGATGAGAAGATATTCCCAAAAAGAGTGGGTGACTAGTTATTGCATGTAGGATTCATTGAAAACAGGTATGGGGAGAACTTCGTTTTGTTTTAACGTCGTGTAATTTAAATCTACATGCCCTCTTCCTTATCTCAAGCTGAGAAAGAGAAGGCCCACCTCCAGGAGCTCTCCTGCATGCTGCTGCCTGATGGGCAGCAGGGGGTGCCCTGACAGTACGGAGGACCAAGTTTCCTGGTTGCCTTCTGAGTCGGGCCTGTTTATAAGCTTCAGAGTGAATGACCTCTGTGCTAATAAACGTTTCCATGTCTCTTATGCATCCTTATAGTAGGAAACAGTCTACTGCCCCAGGCTGTGATACCAAATTTTACCTATCTTTATTTTCTTCCCAGAAAGTTTACTTTCTCACTGATATAAACCCTTTGCAGGTCTGGTAACTGAAATAAATTTTGAAAATTTTATTGACTTCATCACCAAATATATGTACATATTGAGAAGTACTTCTAGAACATCACCTAAAACTTAAGTTTTAAACTATATTTTAGTATTTTTCCTTAAAATTCTTATGCTTTAATAATACATCCTCCACTTCACAGAAAGAAGGGCTTATAAGAGATAGTGGTTTACATCTTCTACAGATGTTCTTTGATGGGTGCTTAAAGTGACAGTGTCACCTGAGGATTTCACATTCATTACAAATGGATACAAAGAACATTAATATCTCGTTTAGTTTTTTGTAAATGCACTAATTACTTCTCATTCTAATCCCACCTACTTAGGTTAGGACAAAAATACTCATCTTTATTTTAATTAAGTTTTCTTCTTCCATCCAGTTACCTTCTTTATGCTGTAATTCCTTTCCTTCCCTTTCGTATGTCCCTTACCATTTCTCTCTTTAAAATTTCTCCACCCTGCTTCTTGATAAACAAATGTGAAAGCAAATTGCTGGTTCCCAGCCACACCTGAAATGGATACGTCCTTCCTACAATCAAAAATCAATTTAAACATATATTCTTCTGTGTCTTTCTTCTAAAAGGCTAGCACTCCTTGAGTGATTGCTCTCCTCTGAATGATGCACCCAATAGCAAGACTATCTCTACTCACCTCAGCCTGGAGGGAAACTCCAGTTCTGGGGGCCACTTGCCAGCCAGTGTGACACAGCCCCTTCTCCACTTCCTCTGTGGGAAACAGTGCAAATAGGCTTTCTCTTCAACTAAGTCCACCACCCCCAAGGGCCTTCAGAACTCACAACTGCATTCGTTCAAGTACATCCTGTTACCTGTTGTGCTTTCTTTTTCTTTTTACGGACATCTTTTCTCAAATGTCCTCATTGTTCATTTTGGAATGGCAGCTTATCAGCTAGCACAGTCCTTGGAAACTATCAAATTCTATCTACATTTGCAGTTACCCTACATAGTCATAGTACTTGCCAAATGTATGTGTGTGTGCATGCATGCGTGTGTATAAATTCTGTAAAGTTGTAAAATCCGCACTGGGGCTAAAAGAGATCCAGCAGTGTCTGGGGATTTCCAGAAATGATCCTGAGATACCAAGTAGCTCTCTGGTTTATTCCGCAGGTTTGGCGTCACCCACTGCCATAACTCCAGTAGCATCCCCTATTTGCAGTAAAACAAGAGGAACAACACCAGTTTCTAAACCCCTGGAAGGTAAGTCACCAAGGTGCCTGACATGCCAGTGGCTCTATGACCGGAAGAGTTCTTAGAGGCACTCACTCACTGATGCTTTCTTCTTGCCTAGATATCGAAGCCAGACCAGACATGCAGTTGGAATCGGACCTGAAGTTGGATAGGCTGGAAACCTTTCTAAGAAGGCTGAATAACAAAGGTGCATGCTAGAAGCCAGAGGGATACTTTGGTTTATATGCTTACAGCACAGTGTGATTTGTATTTCAGTGAATAGCTAAGGAAACCTAAAAAGAATCTGCTCCTCTCTCAAAATCTCTAAACCCCAACTGTGATGGCTTTTCTCAGCTAAACTGTGCCCTTTCTATATAACTGCCCTGAATCATACTATAAGCGTTATCTTTGTCATCTTTTTAAAAATGAAGTTGTTGGTCAAGTCTGATCGTATTGCCAAGCTTTGATTCACTTGATAATGTACTAAACTGGGGACCCCCAATAACAGTTGTTTCTAAGTCTGAATCCTTGGGATGTAATCCAATCAGGATCATGATTTCAATTTGCTTTTAACACTGAAAGCAGACTATTACACTTCTACAAAATCAGCATGCTCTTGGGCCTGATGAACTTTAAATTATATGTGTCGATTTCCAATAAAGTAGCAGCTGATATATTTATGTTATAATCACAAATGATTTCTAAAAGAAAATTCTGTTAAATAATTTTTAAAATAAATATTTCAATATAAAATAAAATAATAATATGCAGCAATAAATAGCCTCATCTCTTAATAAAAATGTCCAGTACTTGAAACTCATCAAAATACTAAGCTTCGGGAGTCTCCTTTGACAGTGATCCCTAATAGGCTAGAAATAATACAGCCTTTTAAAACCAGAAACAAAAGTATAATAGAATAACTAACCTAGCAAGGCAAGGATGCACACAATTCAAAGTTTGTTACATATATATGTAACAGTGATCTAGCCAGGGGTCTAATCCAGTTCTCTACCTACTATTGTAAATAAAGTTTTATTGGAACATGGTTATGCCTATTTTAAATATTATCAATATTCACTTTTGCACTACAACAGAGTTGAGTAGTTATAACACAGGCCATATAGCCTCCATTGCAAAGCCTGAAATATTTACTATGTGGCCCTTTGCAGAAAAAGAACTTGCCAACCCCTGATCTAGAATGAGGCTGAAGCTGGTTCTGCCTCCTGTAGCAAAAGGAACAAGTTCAGAAATGCTTACTGGGTTTGCGTGCAGCAAGGCCGTCCTCCCTCTCTCCTCCCATGTCATGGCACAAGCTATATTCAGACAAGAAGTATTTTCATGAAAAGTCAAGGAAGGCCTAGGAAGCATCACAGGACCCTGGATGTCACTAATATGTTTTTGCCACTCCTAGAACTTAGGGGGAAAATAATTTTTAAAATACTGTGAGGTACAATTGGAGTAATATTTTTACACAAACTTATGGCCTTTATTTGCTTGTTTGTTGGTAGTTGGTGGGATGCAAGAAACTGTACTCACCGTCACTGGCAAATCAGTTAAGGAGGTGATGAAGCTGGACGATGACGAAACCTTTGCCAAATTTTACCGCAGTATGGACTATACTGTGCCAAGGAGCCCTGTGGAGCTGGATGAAGACTTCGATGTTATCTTTGATCCTTATGCTCCCAAGTGAGTTATTGCAATTTCTATCTTGTACACAGTGAGAACATATTCCTTCATCAGACATCACCCCGTACTTTTATTAGGATCTTCTTCACTGTGATAGAACTTTATTATAACCAAATTATCACAGTAGTCCCCTTTATCCACAGAGTATAAGTTCTAAGACCCCCAGTGGATGCCTAAAACCATGCATAGTACTGAACCCTGTGCATTCTGTGTTTTTTCCTATACATACAGACCTTTTCATTTAAAGGAAGTGCTTTACGGCTTCTCTCTGGCATATCCAAATAGCTGCTCTGCACTTTGGGGCCATCAAGTAAAATAGGGTGACTTGAACACGAGCACTGTGATCCAATCACAGTCGCTCTGATAACCAAAATGGCTACCGACTAACGGGCAGGGAGCATATACAGCACGGAGACACTGGACAAAGGGATGATTCAGGTCCTGGCAGGACAGAACGGGACAGCAGGAAATTTCATCACGCTACTCAGAATGGTGCACATTTAAAACTTATAAATCGTTTATTTCTGGAAACTTCCATTTAATAGTTCTGGGCCGTGGTTGACTGTGGGTAACTGAAACCATAGAAAGTGAAACCATGGATTAGGAGGACTACTGTATATTCTGAGCCAGACGAATAGTGCTGCGGGGTAGATGAAGCACGCAAACCCAAAACAGACGCACATTCAAGCAGAAAGTCTTGCACACACAGCATTGGGAAATAAAACTGTGAAGACCATTGCTTCTGTCAGAGACCCGCAGATAAACCAGGAGTGGGTGATATCACAGACGGGGGCTGCAGCTCCGCATGTGCCACACACGTTTGCCCTGTTCCTAAAACTGCCACTGGGTTTTTCACATAACTCCAACATTGTTTTGCAGATTTTCAGACTAACATCATTTAGCAGAGATTTCTATGCCTTTCTTTCATTTGATGTGTTTGACATATTGAATCCTTACTCATGGCTTTCAAAAATATTTGGGTCACATGGGCTCAGGTTAATACAACTAACCAGAAAATGAATAAAACATGTTACATAACTTAGAATAACTTGTAAAATCTGTAGATCTGAGGGTTTTCTCAGTGATGTCCCAGCATCTCTCTTCACATAGGAATATGACTAATCCACCCAAGAAAAATGATTATGGTATTAAAATGCCTTCAGTGGCAGAAAGAAATCCAAGTCAAAATGACATTAGCCAAAGAAAGGCGAGGGGGATTTGCAGGCTCCCTCACTGATGAGTGTAGGCATGAACTCAGGGTCTGCAGGCTCAGAAGAAGGTGGTCTCTCTGTGTTGCCTGTTCTCCTTTGGGCTGGCTTCACTCTCAGGCTGTCGCCGTCTTGGGGAATGGCCACCCCTAGCTCTGGACTTTTAGCTACCTACTTGGCCACTCCAGCCCAGGCAGGTTCTCTTCCCTGGGAGTCCAGCAGATGTCCCAGGCTTGATTTTGGGGGGCCTGGGTCCATTCCTAAAGCAATCATTGTGGCCAAGGGGTGGAAGATGCTGATTGGCCAGGGCTGGTCTCTGGATCCAGCCCTGAGCCCGAGTGAGGGGCGGGGAATGGATTGAGGTTGGTCTCACAAACGAGAGGCAAGCTGCTCGTACCAGAAGCGGGGAGAATAGTATGCAGGGCAGGCTAAACCCACAGCTATCGATCATATTTATCTATTTCCCTATGAGTGACATAGTCTCTTCCGGAAGTCTGTATAGTTATCATAAATTGTTCCTTAAGCCACTCCTGATACCTTTTTTGCATCTTTCAATGTGTTTAGTTTTTTGTGTTTAGTTTTTTTTTTTCCAATCCACTACCTTAAAAAATAAACAGTTTGCCATTTCCCATATTTAAATAATATTTGGGGTATTTGCATATATAGTTATTCAGCCATTTCTCAATCTTCTCCCAACCCAAATGCCATTGTTTAAATCATTATATATAATTTAAATATATACATATGTTTACACACACACATACATGGGACAATATTATATATTAAGAAGATTCGCAGGCACAGAAACCAGTGAAGTTGGAGGTTGGGGGTGGTAACTGGAATCGTGTGACTGGGCTCCTCCACCTCCCCACATCTGGTCTCCTGCTCCAGTGAATTGTGTGAGTGTAAGACAGTCATAGTTGGTTTTGTGGGCCTATTTTATTTGCATATATTCTCCAAATAGTGGTTATTTTTCAGAAGGGGGCAATGGGTTGAGAGGAAGCTAGTTAATGGGGGGAGTTGGTGAGGGAACTGAAAAATTGTCATGTAAAGAGGAAGTTTAGTCTAGAAAAGAGATTAAATGGAGAAGCAATGGCATCTAGAAATTCCTGAAGGGCTTGCGATTGACAGAAGACGTAGATGTGTGTATTATTCCGACGGGGAGACTTAGGACTGGGGCATGGGTGTGCTGAGGTTAAGGAAGAACTTTCTACCCTTCAAAGCTGCCTAGTGGTGGGATGAGCTGCCCGTCAGGCACGAGTGCTCCTCAGGCAGAGATCATAGGGCTGAGTGAGCCAAAGACTTCCGTGATTGGCTGGGCTCCTGAACTAAATGACTCTGTCCTTAAATCTCCTCCCTTCCATCCCCAAGAATCTGTGACTCCATGACAGGGGAGTGGTGGGCCAGAGGAGGAGTCATAAGATGTATAACAAAATTGGGAAATAAAACTGTGGAGCCCATTACTTCAGGTCAGAGACTCGCAAATCAACCCGGAGTGGGCGATATCACAGACGGGGGCTGCCGCTCTGCTTCGCTCCTCAGGTTGACGTCTTCGGTGGCTGAGCACAAGCGTGCAGTTAGGCCCAAGCGCCGGGTTCAAGCTTCCAAAAACCCCCTGAAAATGCTGGCGGCAAGAGAAGATCTCCTTCAGGAATACACTGAGCAGAGACTGAACGTTGCCTTCATGGAGTCCAAGCGAATGAAAGTGGAAAAGAGTGAGTTTTTGGAAGCACCACACTGCTTCTGTGCCTGGGAACTGGCGATATGGTTACTTTAATCGTCTCTTTTTTTCTGCCTTACAAAGGCTGGTAATAGTACTCATAAGACACCCATTAAATAAAAATGAGTAAGTTTGCGCGTGCGCACACAAGCGCGCGCAAACACACACACACACACACACACACACACACACACACGTGCACCTGCAGGAAATCTGCCTGGGATTTAAAGGCAGTTCACAGAAATTCTTACAGTGTTGAATTCACTTGGTGAATTCAAATTATTGTTTTTCTTCAGTTTTCTTTTAAGAGTTTGGAGCAGGATGTTTCTGGGCTTTGTAATTCAACCCATTTTCAGCTCTGTCGGGCCCAAACACAATAATTCTCCACTTAATCTTATTCAAGAGAAAATCATTAGATCTCTCATGGAAAAATGTCCCAAATCACTACTTTGCCTAATCCTAGTTTTTTTGTATTATTAATTGGTTTATAATGCATGAACCAATGCTTTGCAAATGTCTTTGGTGGGACCCTCAGGCTCCTAGAAGTTGGGACGCGGGTTGAGTGGAATGGGGGGACTTGGGGTGGGGGCAGTGGAGGGAGAGTGGGGAGGTAGGCTTCCCACTCTGTCTCACTTTAGACTAAGTTGCTCTGCTTTTATCTGCCAGTAATGTGGGGTTTCGTAGTTCTGAAACAGTTTCCTTGGAGGAGATAATGGCATATATAATCTTGCTGTTCTGAATATTCTTCCTATAATTTTTATTTTACTGTAGCACTCATAAACCTATTTGCCAAACTTTTCCTTAAAAATTAGTATTTAAATAAAGTAGTTGAGTCTTTTCATTGTAACTGGTTTACTAAGAAAGTATATTTCCAAATCACTATGCCATATGAATTGTCAAGGTGTGTTATATCCCTTCAATATGAGAACTTAATCCCAGCAAAATGATTTATTGAATTTCTCTCTAGCATATACATTTTTTTTTTTGTAACAACGTGCTGGAGAAATAAAGGTTTATTGGCACAAGTTTTAGGTACTTTACCTCTGCTTTTAGGGGGTGCAAAGGATGGCTTTGTGGTGACTGGCACATATACACTTGTTGGCCCACACTGAAAACTCAACATTTTATTAGTATACTATTAAGTCTGAGAGCAAAGGACCTCAGGAGATCAGCTATTTAATCATTTTGCCTCCAGAAAAAGATTAGAACTCAACCATCTCTTATAGAATGCCCACTTTTCTACTTTGGGTAGAAAATAAAGACTTTTGATGAAAGATATCTAACAGGGTTTTTTGGGAATGCATTTTCAACATCTAAACATTGTAAGGAACGATAACAGCTTTCACTGAAATTGCAATAAATGAGTCCAGCTTCTGATTTTATACTAAAGTAGCTGTACCACATCGTCGCACAATTTTTGTCTCTACATGGCGAGGCGTGACACTTGTCAACAGTCGGTTTATATTTTCAGTACAGTGTTCAATTCTTAATATAGTGGTTAAGCATTAAACTGTATAGTTAATCAAACTTGAGTTCTCACCCCCCCTACCCCCACCCCCACCCCACAGGATGAACTTTAGAAGAAAAAAATAGTCCGAGAATAATTTCTGATTGTGTCGATCATTTCACCTGAGCGTGTTGCTTCCCCCTGCATTGTGTTTCCTTCTTCAACCCCCCCAGTGTCCTCCAATTCCAACTTCTCAGAGGTCACTCTGGCAGGTTTAGCCAGTAAGGAAAACTTCAGCAACGTCAGTCTGCGGAGCGTCAACCTGACAGAACAGAATTCTAACAACAGCGCGGTGCCCTACAAGAAGCTGATGTTGCTGCAGATTAAAGGTATGTGAGAGCAGCAGAGAGGAGCCACACGTGGACCAGGGGTTTCAGTCTGGAGACATCAGGGGTCGTGATTGCTTGTAATCGTCTGTTGGAAGAAGTGAACACACGCTTCGCGAGAACCTGCTAGGGGCCAGGCACTGAGCTACCTCCTCACACGCAAGCTTCACAAAATCCCTGAGGTATTGTACCCACTGAGGCCAGAGGGGTTAGTACGTGCCTGCGGTCACAGCAGCTGTTGAGAGGCAGAGCTGATTTGAACCCAGGTCTCTCCATTCCTGAGGTGGCTGCCTCCCCGTGGGCCCTGCCATATATTGTCATGCAGTTACCACATGCCCCCTCAGTCATCATGGTGGTTCTCTCCACGCAGTTGTCCTCGCTGAGGTAAACAGAGAGAGGCACATTCTTGGAGAAGAAACACAGAGTAAGCAGAGGCAAATGAATTCCACGCCAACACCCTTTCTGTCCACGACAATGGAGACTTAGCTCTGGGCTGTGAGGATAGACTTCGCTGCCTCCAAGAGGCAACTGCTGTAGACTAATCACCAGGAGAAGGATGGAGGAAGTAGCCTCTCCATCTGCGAGGGTTTCCAGTGTGTTTCTGCATAACCACTGTCCTGAGTGTACTTAAAAGACTGGTGACCAGCATGAATAACCAACCTCTATTCCTGGTTCTAATCCAGACACTAGACTATCGGTGTGATTGTGGAAAGGTTTAAATCAACAGTCACTTAGGGGGTGTTGATGGCAACACAAGGCTGGCCTCCAGGCTGATTCCCCTCTCCTGTGGGTTAGAGTGGAAACTCACGTGGAAGCAGATGCATTACGATGGTGCGCCCCGCCTATGGCGAGCTGTCATAAATGTCGGGGCGGGCTGAGCGGAGGGAAGGCGAGGAGAGTGGAAAGGAGGGGAAGTGGGCATGCGTGCTCCTTCCTGGAGCGGGGAACTCAGCTACTCCATACACGTGCGCTGATAGTGGTCCTAAAGCATGGCGACATTTGGGAAAGCACTAAAGTAAAAGTAATGCGTGATGCTGTCATTCGAAAACCTCCTCTGCCGCTCTGGTCGTGGGAACTGGGATTAGTAGGCGAGACTCTTGAGAACTGAAAGGGATGCTTCAGATGGGGGCGCTTCCTGGGCCTTTCTGGGGAGATGGTGACTCTTTGTCTCGTGTTCAGGAAGAAGACACGTGCAGACGAGACTGGTTGAGCCTCGAGCTTCATCACTCAACAGCGGGGACTGCTTCCTCCTGCTCTCCCCCCATTACTGTTTCCTGTGGGTAGGAGAGTTTGCAAATGTCATAGAAAAGGCGAAGGTTGGTACCTGAAATATAACAATAGTTTAGTTAAGCATCTCGTTTATACACCAATCGAATGTTCTCCTAGTCACTGGATAGTTACAAAGCTTGTCAATGTGCGATGTTTCATTCGAGCGAGAAGGGGTAGAGAGCGGTTATTTTCCTGAATGTCTCTCAAACAATCTTTTATTAGGTGCTTAAGTGGAATGTTTTAGAAGAATTATGACCTCTTCCTCCAGATTTAAGTCCTGGATTTGTTCTCACTCTTGTGTAAAAAAGAAACTGGCATGTGGCTTCACAGCCATTTATCCCAGATACCTGTGAAATTCTGCTACAGACTTAATGAATGAGAATCTCATGAGGAAAAGCCCGGAGAAGGGGTATTTTTTTTAAGCTTTCCAAGTGATCTGCCGAATTCGAAGACTGAGAACTACTGCTCCAAAGAATTGATACTCCTGGTCCTTAGTTATATTTTCTTGACTTCGTTGAAAATGCCCAACAACCAGTGCCTCGGTCGCCTTGTGGTCACAAGGTTTTCCTTTCAGACACACACGATTTCTGGTCTCTGATTCCAGCGTGTGCCACCCCACCTGGCCATAGGCTTGTCTACTCACACAATCGTGTTCCTCCCTTTTCTCAGGCCTCAGAACTCGCAACTTTAATCCAGACAAAGAGGGAACTGGGTTGTAGAGCTACTTACATCCAAACTATCGAAGAAGGGATTAATACACATACTCATGCAGCCAAAGACTTCTGGAAGCTTCTGGGTGGCCAAACCAGTTATCAGTGTAAGTTTACTGTATTTCAGAGGATGAGAAGCTTGAATGTTCTTTCTCCTACCCCACTTCATCCTTCCGAAGCAGCCACTTTCCAGCGTATAATTTAATGCCCTCTTACCGTTCATATCCCAAAGCTGCTGGAGACCCGAAAGAAGACGAGCTGTATGAAACAGCCATAATAGAAACAAACTGCACTTACCGTCTGATGGATGACAAGCTTGTTCCCGATGACGACTTCTGGGGGAAAATCCCAAAGTGCTCCCTTCTGCAATCAAAAGAGGTACAGTGAGTGAGATGAGCGCCCTACATAGGGCTGCCCAGTAGAATAGGTAGTAAGTGCCCCATGAACGTTAGCCAGTGTCCGCACCATTGTGGAATGGTGACATCTTCTGAAAGGATGTTTATTTGTGATTTCAAACCATTACTGTCATCTTAAATACTGACATAGAATTCAGAATATTGTTCAGAGGAGGTTCATCGAATCATTCGAAGCTTTTCTATTTCACACAAAATGTCTATGTTACTTAGTTCTATCTCTTGATTTTTGTATAAATATTAAATAAAGTATTTTTCAGTCCTTAAGTTTCAGGATTAATAGATGTATATATATATATACTTTATTTTTATATTTTTCCAGGTGATGTTAGGTTTTTTCTCTCATGCCAGTATTTATTAAATACATACATTTCCAGTACTGTTAAGTATTCTAAGTATTGAAGGGAAAAAAAAGCGAAAAGACACAAAATTTCATTGAATAGAAGAATGTTAGAAAGAATGTAATCTGAAGTTAGATTGATTATATGATATAGATGGACATCTAAATGGAAAAATTCACAGGAAAAGAAATAATTTTTAAGAGAAAGTGAATTCAAGCTTTGTTTAAAGTTAAGTAGAATTTGAATTACTGGAAATGGAGAAATTATTCTAGGAAGAAGGAGTAGAATAAACTGTAGGCATGGAAATAAGAAAGCATTACATTCATGTATTCATTCAGCAAACAGTACGCACTACTGTAAACATGAGTATGGTATGGTCTTTGCCCTCGAGAGTCTTAGAGTCGTCTAGAGGAGAGGTGACAATACTGAGTCATCTGTCCCTGGCATGTAGGAAGCGGCCCGTATGTGCTAAGTGAATGAGTGAACAGAGGACGTAGGGAGAGAAGGAGGGAGAAAAGGAGTGAGGAGAGGAGAGAGAGAGAAAGAAGGGTAGGAAGACATCTTAACGTGTGTATGAATCAGAAGTTTTAGGTGGTTTGAGAGTTCAGAGGAGGGCACATTAGCTTGGGCATTTAGGACAAGGAGATAGAAATCCCACCCACGGGACAAAGGCTGGCTCTGCAGTGCCAGCTGGTCAGATCTTGTGATCTTTTAGCGTTTGTATTGATTGCTGCATCTGGATTTCTATCGTCACCCGTTTGACTCACTGTCAGTAGGGACCCGATTCAGTGGGAGCTTGTCCTTGAAGTTAAAAAAATTCTTCTATGCCATTCTCCCAGGTACTGGTGTTTGATTTTGGTAGTGAAGTTTACGTGTGGCATGGAAAAGAAGTTACATTAGCACAACGGAAAATAGCATTTCAGCTGGCAAAGCACTTATGGAATGGAACCTTTGACTATGAGAATTGTGACATTAACCCTCTGGATCCTGGAGAATGCAATCCACTTATTCCCAGGTACTCCTGTGATCTTGATGGCATTGTAAAGTGAGCAGAGTCCTTCAGGGGCCTCAGTTCTTTTCACGGTTGTCTAATGTCACTCTTCATAGATTTTTGTTTTCATAAATGACTGCAATGCAGTACTGTGAATATTCACAATAAGAACATTTCTTTAGCTTTTACCTAACTAATACAGAAATATGGATGCTGTATTCTTCTGGAAAATGTGTTATCTTTTATTTCTTGAAGTGAACAAATTGTTCTCACCTGTGGCATTCCAGGTGCTCTTGTGACAAATGAATAGCAACTGTTTAAACCAAATGCATGCTGATCTGAAAACTTCCCAGGGTCTGGAATTTAGCCATTGATCTGAAGGTACAAAAGCAATACATTTTTTTTTTTTTCCTAATTTCACACTTTCCCAGCATAGCCATTGAATTCCAGGCTTTACTGTTTATTTGCCAGTAGATGATGTTTATGCCTTTAGTTGGAAGAAGGGGAAGAGGATATGCTGTGGATATAACGATTGTAATTTTAATATTTTCTACAGTGTACTGGACTTTTTTAAGTAATTTGGGTACGTTAGCAAGATATCCACAAACTCTAAGAAATATGATCATAAGAAAAATAATTCTTATATGCAAAGGGATTTTTTAACTACCAGAAAAAAGAAGTGTTTTTAATTACATGTGCCATATAATAGGTTAGAAATAGATGTGCCACCAAACAGTATAGAATATTAGGTATCACACAACTGCATTGTAATGGTGTCCATTGAACTAGTGTACAAATTTCAACTTTCCTACCTAGTTTCCTGTTTTAAAATCAAATTATTGATTTTATTATTAGCACTATAGAAACAATTAAAAATTCTGCCAATGTAGGTAAAATGTTTTTAAATCCCTTTTAAACAAGTACACATTTAACCCGAAATGAATACAGTAACAACTAGAGTTTTACAGACAAAAGCTGAGGCTAAAAAGAATATATTATTTGGTGTAGTAAAAGAAAAAAATGCTGAAGCCTAAAATCCATATGCTAGACAATTCAGAGTTAGCAGCGACATAATCATAGATCTGGAAGTAGAGGAGGGCTCACCTAACCCCCTGGTTTTCAACACCCACCAGATCAAAATCAGCCTCTGAGTTTTAAAAAAATGCACGTGCCAGGCCCAGCCTCTGAGAGGTGTTTTCAGTTCCTGGGGGTGGTGCTTATGTGTCAGTATGTTTTAAAGGAACCCCGGAGATTTTAAGGTACAGCCAATATTTAGCATCCAGCCCTCCTTAAGAAGCCTGAAACCACTGACACGAAATGACTTAGCCCAGTTCAAACACAGAAGTCAGGATGGAGAGAGAAGCTTGCCTGCTCCCGCTCCCATTCACACCCTCACCCTGCCACCTGCTCCCTCTCGTGTTTGTGCAACTTCACAACTTAAAAGATACATTTCTGAAGCTGAAACCAAGTGCCCTTTTATAGACGTCTTAGCCGATCTGCAGAGTCGCGTTTGTATAAACGACAGCCGTTCAGACATTCTCTGGGAAAAACCACAGCCCTTCAAGGGGAGTCCTGCATTTTCCATAGCCTCTGATACCTGGCTCCTTAAGTCCCGTAGGAGCATGAGGTGGCGGTGTTTGTATCCTGTGCGTCCTCATTTCAGTCTCTTTTGAAACAGGCAGCCTCTGTGATGTGCCTCAACCGTGATGTCAGAAACTGCAGTCTGGGCCAAAATAGGAAGTGATGGGTTAGGGGCCACAGCAGGGTGCAGTGGCCATGCTCATCGGTCTGAAGGGATGTACGCATCCCCGGCCCAGTTCACAGCCAAGGGTGCGTTTGGAAGGATGAGAAATGCCCACACGTTCTTCTCAGGGCTGGACCCTCCGCAGCGTGTACTTTCTCGGCTGCACAGGCACACCTGGTTTTATTGCACTTAACAGATGTTGCGTTTTTGACACATTGAAGGCAAGACCCTCCACCAGCAAAAAGATTACAACTCGCTTTATTGCGACACTGCTTTATTGCGGTGGTCTGCGATATCTCCGAGGTATGCCTGTACCTTTTTCTAAGTTACCTTTTATTCCAAGCACAGTTTCAGATTCTGAGGTCCTGAGGCAGTAGCAGACCTCCAGGTTAGGCTGTGTCGCTTCCTTCCTGGTGTCCTTGTGCTGCCCCTACTTACTGCCGAGTCCAGTGGCCTAGAAATAAGTATGCAAACATTCACTTTATGATGTATGAAGTATGTTCGGTTTAATAAGAGAGGAGAATAGACTGGAGAACATGGTTGTAACATGGCTTGAAATAGCAGAGAGCTCAGGGGAAACTCCCATCTGTTCGTGAACTTGACAGAAACTTGGTGAGCACCTGCAGGTGCCTGTGGGCAGCGTGGAAGAGGTGGGGAACAAATGCATGTGACTTCTGCCTCCCCCAGCTCACGGTCTAGTGCACCACCCCCAGGCTATCTGAAATACGAGAATCTGCCGGAATGCAGGAAAAGTCCATTGCATTCTGACTCATCAACTCCAGGGATACAAAACCTCTCGAGGCTTCGCGCTAAAATAATAAAATGTCACTTATTTAGTAAAATAAACCATTCATTCTCTATAGTACTTAAGTATTCTTTTTTTTTTTTTTTCAATAACCACGTGCGTTTGTTTTAGGTCCCTTTCCTTTGTTTTAGCATGGCTTAATCTTGGTTCTCTTCCTGTCTGCTCCCCCATCCCACCCACCTGCAGAAAAGGACAGGGGCGGCCTGACTGGGCAATATTTGGGCGACTTACGGAACACAACGAGACTATCTTGTTCAAAGAGAAATTTCTCGATTGGACCGAACTGAAGAGACCTAATGAGAAGAACGTGGGAGACCTTGCTCAGCAGAAGGTACTCGGGGTAGCCAGGCCTCAGACTTCAGGGCCGATTTCAGTCCCAACGAGGGAGGCCTGGAAGCGGAAAGCCTCCCCAGGGTTTGCTAGCAATCTGGTTTCCAATTATATTCCAACTCCGAGAGTGAAAATAGCCCTATTTGCACCTTCAGGTTTATGGGCATCCCATTCACAATGGTGGGGTGAGTATTCAGGCTTCCCCTAGCCTTTCCCCTAAATGCAGCCTTTCCCAAGTGCATTTCAACACCCTGAGACAGAGTGTGAAAGCCACACACTCTTACGCTGCCCCGTGAGCAGTGAGACTGCATGAGCATGAGAGGAAAAGGCTGGACAAACAGGCGGCTGAACAGATGTTTTCTCTGTTCCTTTCTAGGAAGAGTCTAGGGCTGAAGTCAAGCCATACGATGTAACCCGCATGGTGCCCGTGCCCCAGACGGTGGCCGGCACCGTGCTGGACGGGGTGAACGTGGGCCGGGGCTACGGCCTGGTGGAAGGGGGCGACAGGAGGCAGTTTGAGATCGCCAGCGTCTCTGTGGATGTCTGGCACATCCTAGAATTTGACTACAGCAGGCTCCCCAAACAGAGCATCGGGCAGTTCCACGAAGGGGACGCCTACGTGGTAAAGTGGAAGTACATGGTGAGCACCGCAGGTTAGTGACACTTAACGTTTTCTGCAAACTGAGGCGGGCCCAGCCCCAGCTCCGCGGCTGGGGACTGCAGCGCTGCTGGCACCCGACTCCCTGCGTGCCGCGTCTCACCCTGGTGCGTGGGTGCAGTATGCAACCTAGTCGTTCACTTTGAGAACAACTTAGTCAACCTATAGACAAATTCCTAACCACCCAGCACTGCCAACATCTGTGCTGTTTCCTTGTAGAGGTTAAACTTGCATGTTAAGATTTTTCTACAACCTTCACTCCCTCCTCTGCCCTGTCCCCAGAAGTTTTCTAGGAAAGCGATGATTTGCCTCTAGAGAATATTTGTCGTGTGGCTGGAGGCTGCTTAAATAGGAGTCCTTAAGTAAAGCATATCTGTATGACTTAGAACTGAAACCAGATGGTATAGTAACAGTATCGTAATAGCAAAGACATGCACAAAAAATTATTAAAAATGAAAGAAGCTATTTCCTGAGAGGCCGAGAACCTAGCAGTGCTTTGTGGATCTGGTAGAGTAAATACATAGTCAAACTCATGGTTCCTGCCAGTGAAATACTCTTTACAGAGAAACAATGATACGCTTAGCACCAGAAGCAATGAGGGAGGACAGCAAGTGAACTTTGGGGAGAGAATCCCTTTTCTTTGACAAGTAGCCATTATCCACATGACACCTAGTGTTTATCATCCTACTGATTGGAGAGTTTATGTCACAACTCTGATTTCCAAATCCAGCTCCAAAATTGTTGATTCACCTCCTTGCAGCCCCCTTGCCACCCTGGTCCCTGGGCCTCAGCGAGGCACTGATTTGCTAATCAAACACCTGCAGATTTCGTACCATTGAAATTATTTTCTGATTTATCAAAAATAAGTCTTTTAATGAACCGACAGCATTTCCTGAGCACCTACTCTGTGTGTTAGAGACTTTTAGGGGGAGCAGGTAAACATTGCAAACCCCGCCTTCAAGAAGCCTGTGGTATAAATGACAGAGAGGCAAGTGTGAGGAGAGGTAACTACTTCATGCTGCAGCAGGAGAGCTCGATTTTCTGAGACGGCACCTGCCCGCAGTGGGAAAAGCCCCGCAGAGCAAGACCTGGGTGTCCAATGGATGGCATCGCCAGGCAGGGCAGGGGGACTGTGCAGGGTTGTGCCCAGAGGCGGGCTACAGGCCTAGAGGTCCACCTAGCCCACAAGGCACACAGTGGGGGCTTTACTACAGCCTCTATTTGAATGCCTCACGGACGGTCCATGGGACGAGTTCTTATGCTCATTTCTCAGATAAGGAACAGAGCACCAAGATCAAGTAACCCACTGAAGTCACAGCTAGGAGAGAGCACAGTGGACACTAAAACCCCTTTCCCTTTCATAAGAGGCCCTGTGCTTGCAGGAAAGATCACCGGTCCTGGGGCCATATGGCCTGGGTCTGAATCTTCTCTCAAGCTTTACATGCCAGGTTGGCAAGTTGGGTAGAGTTACTTAACCTCTCTGAGCCTTGGTTGTCTCTCCTGGAAAATAAAGATAATAACACCCAGCTCACAGAATATTATAGTCCGGTATGTATTATGTGCAGTGCCTGCCTACCACGTGTTCACGTGTTAGGTGCAGGAGATAATCGTCATTGACGTTCTCAGCTGCAACAGCATAATTGCTGTCTTTAACTGGAAGATGAGATAACACGGATCTACCCAAAATAAAAGCAATTCCTGTGAGTGACTGTCATAGATGCAGGCTCCCTGATGTGACACAGAGTTGGCAAACTCAGCATTAATCTGTGCTGCTGATTGGCCATAAAGACAATAAGAGGGAATTTAGTGGGGAGAAAATCTAGTAACTTTTGGGGTTCTAGAAGAGGGAACTTTAAGGAACAACCTTTAAAGGCAAACAGAGTTCTTGTTCTTAAAATACAGAAAGGGAATCACATATTTTACAAAAGGAGACCAACGGGCTCCTCAGTGTGAAATTGAGTCACTTCCTTACTTTAGCTGTTATAAAAAAGAAGTAATAGCAAGTGAATGAATGAATGAATAATTATTAAAATGAATTAATTTAAAAATAAATCTAAGATTTGAGACCTTCATAGACTCTTTATTTGGAGGCGCCTGGGAAACAAGGATTCGGGCCACGTAAATACTTTCTGCTTTTCTTCCCAATAAACAATGTGTTCATCTCACAGCCGGACCCAGCAGTACCTTTATGAGCAAAGTTATAATTTAGAAGACGTCCAGCTGCAGAGAATTAAGTTATAGTGGGGAGCATTCAGATTCCAGACCATCCCTCTGGGATCAGGAAAGCGTAGGCCAATGTCACTTGCAGTCACACCGAGATCCCCACAGAAGCACTGGCCCCTTGGTGACGGCTAGTCCAGCTCCTCATCACTCATACCCCACAAGGGCTGCACCTGCAAACAGGACTGAACTTGGAGCTTGGGACATTCTCTTGGGACAGGCTCAGCAGAAATCAGCAGCCAAGGCAGGACGATCATCCCCTTGGTGGACACTGGCCAGCCCGCACAGGCACGCGGCGAGGCCAGCTCCCTGGGCCCCACAGAAGAGAGACCAGAGGCCTTGGTGGGTCAGCGTCCTGTCCTAATCACCTCCTCGGGTGCTGCAGGTGTATTTCCTAAGGCATCAAGATGGCCTTTCGAGGCATTTTTCTCCAGGTCTCAGGATCGGTTAGCTGGAAGAAAGGTGGTTTTTCTCTTCTCATTTTTCTCTTCTCTTCTGTTTTGCTCATCACTGTAGTCCCAGTATCCTAAAGAGTTGCTGGCACATAGTAGATACTCAATAAATATTTGCTAAACGAATGAATGAATGAGGGGATTCTGGAGTGAGATCTATTCTTATAGGTAGTGACTTTGTGGTCTGAAATACTGTCCAAAATGACAACTCGACCAATTAACTTTCCGTGACAGCTCGTCAGCGAGACCTGCCTTCCGTGGGCTGCTGACATGTATCGAATGCCTGCCAGGTATCAGACAGTAAGGATAACCAGCACTTACTAATCCTGGCTACAGCCCTGGTGACAGATATTATTTAAGTCCCAGATTATTTTTATGAAAATGATATGTCAGCAATTTGTCTCTTCCATTTCTGACAGAACCTGGAGACTTCAAAGTGTTTTGTGTTTTTTTTTTTTCCCCAACTGGAATAGTTTTAACAGACTAAATATTTTTCCTTTGTGCCTAAAGCTGGCCCAGCTGCTGTTTTCAATATCTTTTGTCCACCAGCTAATCTTTTGCCCAAGAATGGTGTAATACGGAAAATGCGTTTGCGTCTTTGAAAGCCACAGGTCCTGCTCTGGCGATCACTTGGAGTGTCCGCATCTTCCTCTAGGATAATAGGTGTTTTTCCTGGGGTATCAAGAGAGCCCTTCAGATCACTTTTCTCCAGGTCTCAGGATCAGTTAGCTAGAAGAAAGGTGGTTTTTCTCTTCTCCTGCAGTGTGATTGACTTGCCCTCCAGGGATAAATGATTTCTCCTCAGCCCATTGCCCAAAAGCTATTTCCTTACTGTTTGTCCTTACAAAGAGTAAGTGAGCCGTGTATTTGCTCTTCTTTTGGCTTATTGGGCACTCACCTGGCCCTCTGCTATGTTGTGTGTTTGCAGTGGGAAGTCGACAGAAGGGAGAGCATTCCATAAGGGTGGCTGGCAAAGAGAAGTGTGTCTACTTCTTCTGGCAAGGCCGGCAGTCGACTGTGAGTGAGAAGGGCACTTCGGCTCTGATGACCGTAGAGCTGGATGAAGAAAGGGGTGCCCAGGTAGGTCCTGGAAAGCTGCTGCACTGGAAGTGAGAAAGATGTCCCTTCAGGAGCTCTGGGATGTGTAGCCAGGTCCCCTAAGGACCCAGTTTTAGTGAACAAAGACAACTCACCCAACACACTTTTTTAGTCCTGGTCCGGCTTCTCCAGACTTCAGGCTGCGTCTCATCTTTCATCTCCCCACAGGTTGGCCTGGAAGATCTTAAATAAAATATTATATCTTAAGTAAATATGATCCGAAATAAAATATTGTATCTGCAAATAGTAAATCTGCAAAATAAGGACAAGGGACCAATGAGTGTTTTTTAAAAGGTCCCACTTAACTAATCATCAAAGAATTATAAATAAAACAAAGAGATGCTATTTTCCACTTCTAAACTTGGTAGAGATGCTCTAAGGCAGACGGACCCAGGCTGTCTAGGACACAGTCACACGAGGAACTTCTTGTGCTTCTGTTGGAGGTAGAACTTGAAACAGCCACGCTGAGAAACAGTTTTGGCTCGGGAACCTGAAAATGTTCATAAACTTTCCTCAGTTATTCCGCTTACACAATTCTAGTCTAAGGAAATATCAGAGATTCGTGTAAAAATTAGTATTCCCGTCATCTGCATTCCTCAGAGCAGCCTGAGGGATTTTTCTAGAACATGTCAGATCACGTCACTCCCTTGCTCTCTGTCACACTTGACCTACAATCTAAGTGGCCTCTCAGTGGTCTCCCGGCACCTTCATAGTCGGCCCTGTATACATCTCCAACCTCCCCTGGTCTCGCACTAGCCCCCGGCTCCTCCTACCTTCTTGCTGTTCCTCAGACACACCTCATTCCGCCCACCCAGGGCCTTTGCGCTGTCTCCCCGTCTGGCACACTTCCCCCAGATTTGTATGTAACTCCCCACCTCATGATTTGGGTTTATGTTTCAGTGTCACCTCCCTAGTTTATCCAAATCCCTCCCCCATTCTCCCATCATTCCCTGCCCCTTCACTATGCATTATTTTTTTCATAGCACCTCCCACTGCATGAAACTACATAGCCATTCTGTTTACTTATTTATTACCTGTCTTTCCCCTACAAACATTAAAGAGACCATTCTGTCCTGGTCTTAGTCACCGGTATAACCCCAGGGCCTGAATAATGGCAGGCAGACGCTACTGCCCCCATCCAAGGTTTTGTAAATGTTCTTTCTAGCCTTTGGATTATCTGGGCCTCAGGTTCCACCCTTCAGTGCCAGTAATTAAGAGCTGACTCTGGGTTTTGGGGAAATATGACACTCTGTGCAGATATTTTTCCTACGGTGAATGAATAGTTAACAATAGCAGGAAAGGAGAGAACAAAGGAATTTTCTCCAGAAATAGAATAATACTCACTCCTCCTTCTGGATTCCTAAGAAACAATCGTCTTCTACTGTGGACTATATTTTACAAGTAGTTGTTAATGACCATTGAATTTTCGCTTATTTGTAATAGTAGGTAATTTCAACTGCCTTTTTTCGTAAAAGCCATCAATGACTATGTTTTAATCATACCCTCAAAATCATCCTTAGAGTTTTAAGGCTTCATCTCTCTAGTTGGAGCATTTCATTTTTTTTATTAATCCAACAGATGGAAAATCACTAGGCATATAAAGCACTGCCACAAAATGGCACTTAATTATGCTAAATGAGCCCTGAGATTGATAAGTTAAGTCCTGGTGAGAAATGCCTCCTACCATCAGTGCTCCTGGACTTGCAGCCTCCAACAACAATTTCCTCTTCAAGGGAAAATGTCTTGCCAAAGGGAGAGCGAATTAACCGAACCCCAACCCCTAACATTATTATGATGCAGCTAACACCTGATGGAAGAGAACGCAGGCGTTGACAGGCGAGGGGAGGCTGAGGTTGGTAGGCGCGTGTCTCTGTGACCAGACTCTTAGGTTGCGAAGGAAACGGTTCTTTCCTTCAGAATTACTAAGTCAGTGGTTAGTCATCCTCACTGCTGAGAAGTACATTTTGTTAATAATGAGTTTAAATCAATCGTGTTATATCTATACCACGAAATACCATTTATCTATCAAAATTCACATGTTAAAAAAATATTCGATAACAGACAAACGTTAAGTGAAGAAAATAAGGGTAGAAAGCATCATAAAATAGCAATCCTGCTTTTGTTTGAAAAACAACTATATACCTGAAAAATACTTTGAAAAGAAAGCTCTATGTTAGAATTTTAATAGTGGTTATCTTTAGGTAATAGTAACGTCACTGGCTTTTGTGCTTCTGGATGTTTTTCCGATTTTTGTGTGATAGGCGCATCTTATTTTTATGTCTTTGAAAAACCAGTACATAATACTTATTTGAATGTGCTTAAATCGGAAGGTCCAGGTTCTCCAGGGAAAGGAGCCCCCCTGTTTTCTGCAGTGCTTCCAGGGGGGGATGGTGGTGCACTCCGGGAGACGTGAAGAGGAGGAAGAAAATGCGCAAAGTGAGTCACTTCTTCAGTTGCAATTCGGTTTTTTTCCTTCTCCTGGAAGGTATTTTTATAGGCGTGGGGGTTTAAAGTACTTCTCTCTTCATGTAGCGGAGCGTGGCTTTACCACCGAATGCCTCCTAGAGTCTGCCTCGTGAATCAGCTTGATGAGAGGCTCATAACGCTCTCCCCTCCTGTGGAGTGGAGCTCAGGACCCAGCTGTGGCATGCTGGATGGAGGCTGGAAGATTACTTCACCTTAAATGGAATCTTCCCAGTGACTCTGTCTCTTTTTAGGAGGAAAAAAAATATCAGTGGATCTCCTATTATAAATTATGAGACTTTTATTGGCCAGCATCAAAAAAAAAAAAAAAACCTTAGCTTTAGAGCCTTTATATGACTTACCTAGGCATTTATAAATTTTGTAAAAATGGTTTATCTGCATCATGAACTTTTGGCAACCTGCTTCAAGCTCTAAAAAGATTTGTTCTCTGGGTTGGCAGTGAGACAGCCGCTGACTTCAGCCACAGCGTGACCTCAGCCTCCACCTTCCCTTAAGTCACAGGGTGGTGTTTGCTGTTGACCACTGAGCAGGGACCCAGAAGGGCAGGTCTGCCTTACCCTTTGCATTTTTTAGGCAGTTTTCCTTTGTCAAGCACACCGCCAGGCTAACCCTGTGCCGCTGGTGCCCCCTGCAGGTGAGTGGAGGCTGTACTGTGTGCGGGGAGAGGTGCCCATGGAAGGAAATTTGCTGGAAGTGGCCTGTCACTGTAGCAGCTTGAGGTCCAGGACATCCATGGTTGTCCTCAACGTAAATAAAGCCCTCATCTACCTTTGGCACGGATGCAAAGCCCAGGCCCACACGAAAGAGGTTGGAAGGACAGCAGCAAATAAAATCAAAGAACAGTGAGTATTATGTGTGTGACAGCTCCTTCTGGCCGGGGCTTCCCATGGGACATGCAGAAGGTGATGAGAAGGGTTCCCAGCAGTCTCAGTGGATGTACCCATGTGTTCCGACAGTGACTCGACAAGGTAGTTATGATCGTTGTCAAGGATCTCTGACATCCCAAGTATATCTGATGCACATCTCCACCAAAACCTCCAACTTGAGAGCTTCGTCCACTCTCTGAGGATGTACCTGCCTCAATAACAGGCAAGGTGACGGGCAAGGGACAGGACCCCAGCAAGTACTTCAGTTTCTTTGTAGCTGTGATTTCTTTGTAAGTCCTTTGCTACTTAAAGAGAGCAAATTTCAGATATCTCTTAGCAGGTCAGAGTGTTAATTTTGTCAGATAGTGGAATGTTTGTTTTTTTTTTAACTCCATTTAGCTAATGAGGAGTTTGGGCTACCACCAGCTGTGCCAGACTAGAAGATGCCCCCTCTTTAGAGAAGGATGACTGTATTTCTGCATTCTCAAAGGCAGCACCTAACAGTGAGTCGTCAGGCCCCTGGGGCACGTCTCAGGCCCAGCACACAGGTGTTGGGGTTTGCTCCTCTCTCAGGCAGGCACGCAGGGAGAGTACACTATGCTGCAGCATTAAGCGAGGACTCAGGGGTGGGCTGTAAAGGACAGTCACCTGTCTAGAGGTGGGCTGCTGCTGGGACACTGCACTTTCTAGCAGCCTGTGCAAAATGGGCATTGCAAGTAGCAAAAAAAGGTCTCAGTGTCTCCCCCTCATCCAGGAGATGCCCAGCATTTCTCAGGCTGAGACCTGGGGGGGACCTTGGTAACATCTGTACAGTAAAAATGAAGAGTTTCCTGGTACCCCCAAAGTACAAGTAGGCAAAATCCATTGTCTGGGCACCAAGACGGGTCAGTGTGGCCTGCTTCACTCAGGACCCCCCTAAAGCCTAGTGCCACCTGGGGAGGGCAGGGAGAAGGAGGGAGGCAAGCAGCCTTTCAACAAGCAGATGGCTGCGAAGCAAGATGTTTCATCTCAAAACACCATTCTGAGGGCCAGCGAGTGGGGCAGGGTGATAAACGACGTTCCAGGAGGTATCTGAAGGCACTCGCGGCCTATCGGATTTTTCGCTTGGACCCCTAAGGAAATACAAATCTATGAGGAACACATTCCCTCATTCATTCAATGAAAATTGAGTGCCCAGTTGGTGCCAAGCACGGATTGAGGGACTAGGGACTGGCCAGTGAGCAAACCAAGTCTTTGTTCCCATGAAGCTGATGTTCCAGCGAGAGAGGACCGGGAACAGCAAATGCGTATGTTATATATATAAGTGGACATCATGTTCATTGCATCTTATATGTAACTGCACGTTCCTCTCTAAGGGCCAAGCCAACCTCTACACACTCATAAGCTACAGAGCATGTTTTTATTCATTAGTAAGAATTATTTCCGTTCAAAAATAAAAAAGAGATGGTGAACTCATCTGTAGACTTGGTCTTGAATAATTTTGTGCTGCCAAAACTTCCAAAGCTTAAAAAAAAAAACTATTGTTCTCTATGCAGATGCCCCCTGGAAGCAGGACTTCATAGCAGCAGCAAAGTGACAATACACGAGTGTGACGAAGGCTCTGAGCCTCTGGGATTCTGGGATGCATTAGGAAGGAGAGACAGGAAAGCCTACGACTGCATGCTTCAAGGTAATACCACATTCCACAGCCTCTGATCACTAATGTATTCGACATGTAGGTATTGAGCACCTACTGTGGACAACAGACAATGAATTAAACCCAAGCGAGGTCCTCACAGGCCTGCAACCCAGTGAAGCTAAGTAATATGTCTGCCTAATCACAATGCCAAATAAAAATTGTGTGTGTCATGAAGAGGTACAGGTGAAAAAGGCTGAGCGTTTAAAAAGAAAAACATTACTTCCGCCAGGAAAAATCACACCCAGATCCATGAAAATGTGACATTTACAGGGAGCTGGAGGTAGGTATGACTTGAAGAAAAAGGAAAAAGAGAAGAAAATTCCAGGGAATCAGACGAGCAATGACACAATGTGAACCTTTGAAACAAGATGATTTCAGTTGGGCCAGCACCCAGGGTGCAGAGAAGAAGTAGAGTTTAAATTGGACAGTAGATCAGTTTTGTGTTTAAATGCACAAAAGACAAAATACATTCAGATCAACTTAAATGCAGATTAACATAAGAAGAAAAGCTAGCAATTATTAAGCAGTTAGGATGATGCAGGCACTAAGCACCTGACAGACATTAACTCTTTTAATTCTCACAATTCAACACTCTACCATTTTTACCGATGAGGAAACTGAGGCACAGCGAAGTTAATTATCTTGGCCAAGGTTGGACAACAGCGGTGTGTACTCGTAAGCACGCCATTGTACTGCCTCTCAATTTTTATAAACTTGTGTATAGTTTTTTTTTAATAATGTATATTAGTGATGGAGAATGTTTGAAAGACAGAGAAGTTAAAGAAGATAAGTCACTTGTAATCACATCTCAAAGATAACCAAAATTAACATTTCTCTGTTATACATACATACCTTTTTTTAAAAAAATAAAATTTCGATAGCATTATACATACTGTTTTGTACCTTAGTTTTTCCCTTTAATTTATTACGAACAATTTCCATGAGTATTCTATAATATAGGACATTCTCTACTTAACCTCTCTTAAAGTTGGAGAGCTGAGTTGTTTCCAGTTTCTTTTTTTATAATGATACAGTTGTGAATAATTTTTAAAATAATGATCTAGATATGGATCTGCTGCGTTCAACTAATAAAAGTCTTATATTCCATATCAACGAGTGTATCAAAGAACATTTGCACCAAGGTGCATTCTCACCAGCAATATACAAAAGTGTACATTTCCCAGCACAGTCGTGGACTCGGTACATTACCTTTTTCATCTTTGCCGAAATTGATGAGGAAAAATGCTGTCTAGGCACTGTTTTAACTCAATGACTTAAATTAGAAGTACCATTAAGCACTTTTTATATGTATTTTTCAGCCATTTGTATTTCTACTTTGGCGAATGTTTTATTTGTGCTTTTTGCAATTTTTGTTTATATGCTAAGGATATTAACGAGTTTCCTTATTTCTCATTTTGTTATTTACCTTTTGATTTTGTTTGTTGGCTTATTTATTTTTTTGCAATGTAATTTTTCATTTTTATGTTGTCAATGTATAAATCCCTTCCCCTTCAATGGCTTCTTTTGCAATTATGATTTAAAAGGCCTTCCCCACCTCCAAAAGGCCTTCCCCAGCTACATCTTTTAATACTAATTCTTTGATTATTTTGTGTTTTACGTGAATTCTCCAATCTATCTGAAGTTTACTTTGGTGAATATTTTCTCATTAGCTTTGTTCTCTTTTCTTTCCAAGATCCTGGGAACTTTAACTTCACACCCCGCCTGTTCATCCTCAGCAGTTGCTCTGGAGATTTCTTGGCCACAGAATTCATGTATCCTGCCCGAGAACCCTCTGTGGTCAATTCCATGCCCTTCCTGCAGGAGGATCTGTATAGTGCCCCGCAGCCAGGTATGGCCCTCAGAGGGCAGTAGTCATGCAGAAGACGTACGTTCCGAAAAAGCCTTTTTATTTTCATTCTGCATTTATTAGGCAATTTTTATTCGTCCAGGGCACTGTCAGAACTTTTTTTTTTTATATTATCTCTTTTAATCCCCACATCTACCCCAAAAGGAAAGTAACATCAAACACCTATTGTAAGAAACTGAGGCTCGGTTACTTAACTCATCCGAACATACCAGTTAAGAATAGTATGGGCACAGCAGTGTCAGGCCTGGTGTGTGCGGCTCTCCCAGCCTTCCCTAAGTCTTGCTTCATGGTCCCCAGCTGTCTGCCCCTGCTCCCGCCATCCACGCTTTTGTTCAAGACAGAAAAAATGGGAGTAGGAGGAAGGGCAGTAATGGCCACATCGCTCCCTTTTATCGGATAAAGCAAAAGCTTTTCCCGAAGCCCCCAGCAGATTTCTGCCTACACCCCTTTGGCCAGAGCTCTGTCACATGGCCAAGGAGCAGGAAGTTGGGCGTATCTGCTGAGTTAGGCATAGAACAGTGTCTGCCGTGCCGAGGCTGCTCAGCAGAGCCATGGCTCGCACCGTGTCTTTCAACCCCAAGGTTAGGTCTGTTTCCACTTGGCCACCACCTCAAGACAGAGCCTCTGTGCTCTTCTTCTGCTGGGGCAGTCACTGGAGACTGGGCTGTGTAGACACCACCCCTGCCCCGCCACAGGCAAGCCTGAGGTCAGCGGTCCCTGCACTCACGGCTGCTCCCCTCCCATTATAAAAGCCTAGAGCCACAGCCAGGAATCTCAGCCGCCGCTGGCTGCTCAGGTCACCACCTCAAAAACTTGACTGCCACACATGTCATACGGTGGGAAACATTAGCCAGGTGTCTTACATAGGGGGCTGCTACCCGCCCCTCTTCATCCTTTGACTCAGGATGGGTTATCTACCTCCTCTGGCTTTTCAAGTGTGTGGCTTTCACAGAATCCTAAATGGTGTGCTAGGAAAGGACTCAGGGTGAGCTGAGCTCGCAAGTGAGATCCCCTTTGCCACAGCAAGTAAGAGCCAGGCAGACTTCGATGGAGGGAATAAGTGAGAACACTTGATGTCTAAGGTCCATTTCTCTCTAACAGCCACGGACTTATATTACCTGCAAGGCAGCCATACATGGGCATGAGCTTCAGTGACGTGCAGGGCAAGTGCGATGGGCTCCGCAGCTTTTCAGATGCTCTTTAGAGATGAGCGCTGCTAACGATGCCTCGAGTGGCATGTGTGTTCTTCCTTCCACTCTCAGCACCCTGCCAGTGCCAGTGTCCCAGAGGGCCTGTGGCAGGCCTGCAGTGGAGGAGGGGCGAAGGGAGAAGGAACTGGAGGAGAGACGAGGCGAGGGAGGGGAAGAGGCCTGCCTCACCGACGCCACCGCTTTCTGCCTAGCGGTCTGTCCTGAGTCACTGTTCAGAGGGCTGAGGTGTTATGAAGACCCTCCCTTTGCCCCTGAATTTAACTGCCAAAGGGATTCTCCCGCTGACGAAGGGGCCGGCGGGGGGAAGGCATCTGTTAGGTTTGGGAAAGAGTGGCCTGGAAGCGTCCATGAAGAAGCCCCTGATTGCCTGGTCTGTCCTCGCCCTCACAGCACTTTTCCTTGTTGACAATCACCATGAGGTGTACCTCTGGCAAGGCTGGTGGCCCATCGAAAACAAGATCACCGGTTCTGCCCGCATGCGCTGGGCCTCTGACCGAAAGAGCGCCATGGAGACCGTGCTCCAGTACTGCAGAGGTGAGTGTCCCCGGGCAGGGGGCCGGGGCGACGGGCAGGCCAGGAGACCCTGAGCACAGCGGCCAGCGTCCGCCCAGAGGCTGGTGCCCAGCTGGTTTTCTGCAGACTAGGTCAGAGTCCCTTTCTGCGTGTGCCGGCCAGCCTTGATAAAGCCTACCAGATAGCGATGAAACCAATAGTTTTTCCCTTTCACTTTTGAGGCTTATTTGTTTTGAAATTAGAATATTCTCAGCTGCCAACATGAATGAGATTTCATTTTTCTCTTTTATATTGTGAATCCATCTGACTCATTACCCTACAGGTTAAATGCTCTACACTTGACCCTTGAACAACACGGGTTTCAACTGCGTGGGTCCACTTATGCACAGATTTTTTCAATAAAAATTGAAAAACTCTGGCCCTCCACATCCACAGGTTTCACATCCACAGATTCAACTAACTGCAAATCGAAACCAGTATTCTCGATCTGTGGTTGGGAGTCTGCAGATGCTGAGGCTGGCTGTGTGCATTGCTCTACACCATTTTATATAGGGGACTTGAGCATCCATGAATTTTGGTCTCTGCAAGTGGTCCTAGAATCAATCCCCTGCAGATACCAAGGGACAGCTAAATTTGGGGAACGTTAAAAGTGATATATGCATTTCTGACTGCGTGGGGTATCGGTGCCCCTAATCCGCCCCCGCCTCCCAGGTTGTTCAAGGGTCGTGTATACTGTGGAATGCCCCGGACTGCTTAAAACCCTTTTGCACTCAGCATTAATCACACTGTGGGACACGTCGGCCTCCACCTGCACACCATCCACACTGCAAGCAGCCTCACACCGGGAGTAAGAAGCTCCCCACATAGGCTGGAAAGCCAATGGCAACCTTGTCTCCATTTATTATTATTTTTAGTGTGATAGCTAAAAAGAAAGATCTCTAATCAATTCATGTGTTTTTACTGTATTGTCCTCTTAAAATTTGTGGTCTTCTATATAAAATGAAAATGCCAGTAATTAATTTATTATCTGACTTTTTAAGGTTCGCTTGATTAGTGTCACCAAGTGTACGATGGATTCCCTTCTTAAAAAGCTCTTTAGTAAGAAATAACTAATTAAACTTCCCACCAAATGTTTACGCTAAAGTGGCTTATAAAATGCTTTAATTAGCTGTTTAATTCACATTGACCTTAACCCCGAGTTAGGAAGTCAGAGGAATATTTCTACAGGTGAGTGCAGGGAGGAAGAAAGTGTCCCGCCCAGCAGCCACAGAGAGAGGCTCTCTCCCATCCAAGGACCTAGAAGCATTTTGTTATGTTCAGGAAGTAGAGTCAGGTTGATTACATGCAATTTTATGCATTGTCGTATGCATAAAATTAACATGTTGTATAAACATCATCCGTGTGTTGTTATGAACTACCCATAACTTCTGTTTTAAACATAAAGTCAAGAGATCCAAACAAAGAAAGTTTGGGGTCTCTGGGCCCACCCTGGGTGAACTGACACTTGCATTTTATGTTGACCACAGGGAAAAATATCAAGAAGCCGCCTCCCAAATCTTACCTGATCCACGCTGGTCTGGAGCCCCTGACGTTCACCAATATGTTTCCCAGTTGGGAGCACAGAGAGGACATTGCCGAGATCACAGAGATGGTGAGCACCCCCCGTCCCTGCGAAGGGGGCTCCACGCCTTCGGGATCGTGGGTGGGCTTGACCTTGGGGAGAAGCATCCGATTGCGTTTTCAAAGTGAGAACATTTACAACATGTTAACAAGTCTATACAGAATTAGCTTAGGAAGAGGAAAAGCCCAAGGAGAAACCAATTGAAGTATTTTGGTAATTTTCTACACGTGCTACTCAGGTTAAAAATCTTAAAAGCAAAGATGAATTTAATTACTTTGAAAATATCCATAAATAAAAGCCACTGTCTCTTATTGTTAGCTAAAAATCTATTGCTTCTCAAGGTCCACGTAAGGCACAACAAAATGCTCATGTTTCAGATGTTGACCTTGTATTAGAAGAGACACAAAATAACTCCGCGATGAATTAACATGTGCAGATAACTGACTGAACGACTGTATTGTGAGTCACTGTTGATAAGGAACTGCTCACTATCTCATTAATATTGTCTTTTATGAGACCACCTGGTATTGCCACATGAGACGTTTATCAGAATCTCTATTGCCAAAAAAAAATTACAAACCAGAATGTTATCATTTCCAACTGCACAGAAAAAAAAGGAAGCTTCCTACAGCTATGTAGAATTTTTTAATTTATACGTTTTTTACATTGCCAGCAATAGCATTTGAAGGGTATTTTTGGTTGGGTGGAAAATAGGTTTGTTCCGTTTTGCTTTTCTTACTGTGTGGGAGAGCTGCTTTCCGGCGGGGAGGGAGAGGATGACAAGAGTGTATTTCATAGGAGGTCTGAATAAGTTTAAACAAATAAAAGTTCCCCGCTGCTTAACAACGGAGGGAGCCCATTTCATAATACAGGCATCACTGCTGGTCCTATCCTCTCCCTGCAGCAGAATGGACTTGATCTTCACAGGGGCTAAGGCAGCCTGCTGACCAACACGAACACCGTGGGAGGGCTCTGTTCACGATGAATATGTGATCCAGGAAACTTCCAAGCTCTGGGGAATACGAGCACTGTCATTGCAGTCTAAGTTCAAGGACATAAATCAGGGCCATTTTTCTGCAGGCCCGCGGGTGGGCTTCCGGCCAGTGAACAGACAGTTGGGCTTCCCACACCGATAAGTTGTAATAATAATTAACATTCACTGAGAGCTTGCTGTGTGCCAGGCATGGCTCCAAGTGCTTTATATTGATTTTCTCCTTTAATCTTCACAACACTTCATTAAGATTCACCTTATTACTAGCCCCATTTTACCAGCGAAGGAGCCAAGGCACAGAAGCATGAGGTAGCTTGTTCCCAGTCTCAGATTCGCTTGAAAATCACCTCTTGATTGCTAGTCTGTGTATTGCTGCGCTGTTAGCCACTTATTCCTCCCACCCACCCACCCACCCAAAAGCGGGGCAGCCAACCTGGGATCCCAATTTTAACAGAGGAAGACAATTTACCTGAATAACCTGTTCAGATTAAATGCATACAGTGGTTAAAAAAAAAATCTTGATTCAGCCCCAGAATATTCTAGATGCATTTTCTTATCTTCTTTTTCTATTATGGATTAAGTAACGAGTCTGTGGGGGAAAGGGAGTAGTGCAATCCCTCTTATGGTTAAGTATTTTAAAATATTTTTACACAAATTTCATTATTCGAATGCTCTGGTGTTTAGACTTCGTATTTAATGATCATATGCCATAATTCACTCATGTGATATTCCCTAAGCCTTTTTTTGAGGCCGCCCTAAGGATTCGTTTAAACTTTATAGTGGGGTGAGGGGATAACTAGTCAGTCAGGAGAACTGAGGGGCTTTGGGCAATTCTGGTCCACTTCAGAGCCCTGCTTCTTCCAGAGCGAGGGTCTCCGAGCCAGGTGGGGCTCGGACTGGGTTGTGCATTTGCAGGCACAGGATAGAGCATGTTCAGACGTGGGACACACAGAGTTCTCCTCTCCACCCCCTTCTCTTCTCTAGGACACAGAAGTTTCGAATCAGATCACCCTTGTGGAAGACGTGTTAGCCAAGCTCTGTAAAACCATTTATCCTCTGGCTGATCTGCTAGCCAGGCCATTGCCCGAGGGCGTTGACCCTCTAAAGCTTGAGATTTATCTCACCGATGAAGACTTCGAGGTAAGTGTCTCTCCAGGTGTGATAGCAATTAAGCCACACCTGGGCTGGTGCAAAAGTCCTTTTATTCAGCCACTGGGCATTTCTCTCTATTCTTCCAGTTTGCACTAGACATGACGAGAGAGGAATACAGTGCACTTCCGGCCTGGAAGCAGGTGAACCTGAAGAAAGCAAAAGGTCTGTTTTGAGCCGAGAGATGCTGGCGGAACCGATACTGGCAGAACCTCTGTTACCACTTTCAATACCAATGGACCAGGAAAATGGATATTTTTTGGACCGGTCTTTTTAAAAATATTTTTTAATCAGAATATTCAAAACCTGAAGTTATGAGCTCTACTGCTTGTCCCGGAGTTGTGTATTTTGTAAATGTTTAAGAGAACTCTTCAGAAACTCTCTTTCCACGATGCAGCAGGTGATGGTCATAAAAATACCCGTAGGTGCACTTAGTAGCGGTTCCTCAGCCGCTGCTACAGCGCTGCCCTCCTGTTCCAGCTAAGCGTTGCCTTTTTTTTTAAGCAATTCTCTTTATAAAGTGTTTTTTTGATAGTTTGTGGATTCTAAAATATATATATATTTATATAAACACCGTATAAATCAAATATGTATTTAACAAAGCAATATGTATTCATTCACTTTAAGATTTTTTTTTTGGTGTCAAAATAATATTAAAAAGTAGTTGGAGTTGCTTCTATGGAATTAGCTCTGCCACTGATACGTATCTTCACACGTGTTCAGAAACGTCTCCTACAGCATTAGGTCTGACTTGTTCTGAGTGCTGCTTCCGGTGCTAAAATGAACAAAAAATGTGTACTTCCTGGCATGGGATCTGTGCGAATCCACCTTTCTACCTTAATATCTCCCCAAAATGTATAGTGCCTTGTTTTTATGTACAGTTTATATACAGAAAAGTTTGCTCTGCATTTTTTGATGGTGGTTTGGAACATTATCTACAATTTTACTCTAAAATAGTAGAAATAAAAAAACATCTCAATTTCTAATACCTGTTGTAAACATTAAACATGTCATTTGCAACCTAGGACTCCAAAATAAAAGCTTCAGAATAAACACAACAATTAATTGATCGGTTCGCATCGAATACCAAGCATGTTCTTTTCTGAAAAATAGTTTTTTGTAAATGTTAACCTAGTACCAGTATTTCGCCATTAATGTTAACCAACCTTTTAATTTAGTTTAGGGCAAAATTTTCTATGTGGGCATAAGACTGAACAGATATTTGACCCATTAAATTACTTCTAAGTACTATGTTAAAGACATTTTTGCAAATCATCTTTCAGTAGAAGCTCTTTACCCTACAACCATATCTACATCTCAAATTCACGATCTAGGTGCCTTTTTAAAATATTGAATACATAAAGCATTTAGAAAACCTAAAAATGAGCCAGAAAACTCTTCACAGGCTCATATGTTCCTAAGAGCTTAAATTCATGGTCTTGGACAAATTCTGTAGACCTACTATGAGTTGTTACTGCCTTCCTCTTTGGCTTAAGTTTAATGTATTGAATAACAGCACATTTGCTGGAAACATCGTCACTTACTCGTGGGCCCCTACCCTGGGACTGTAACCCACTTCTGGTCCCACCACCTTTCGACTGTGTGATGTTGGGTGTTCACTGAACTTTCCTACCTTGATTTCCATTTTTTTTTTTTTTTAGATTTACTTATTTTGTAGGAGTATTTTTTAAAATAAATTTGTTTATTTAAATTAGTTTCAAGTATACAGTACATTGGTTAGACATCTATAATGTTCATAAAACGATCTTCCCAATTGCTCCCCACCTCCCCTGGCCCTCCACTTAGCCATCATATGAATGCTAACTACATTCCCTCTTCCATGTTCCCTGTGCCCAACTATCAACTACTAATTTGTACTTCTTTAACCCTTCACCCCATTCTCCCAGCCTCCCAATCCCCCTCCCCTCTGTCCATCACCAAATTGTTCACTATATTTGTGAGTCCGTTTTTGATTAGTTT
This sequence comes from Pteropus medius, assembly GCF_902729225.1. Taxonomy (NCBI): domain Eukaryota; kingdom Metazoa; phylum Chordata; class Mammalia; order Chiroptera; family Pteropodidae; genus Pteropus; species Pteropus medius. The sequence goes on from NW_024350397.1 coordinate 2,356,625, forward strand.
GTTCTTTTTGTTCCTTAGATACCACGTATAAGTGAAATTATATGGTATCTGTCTTTCTCTGTCTGACTTATTTTACTCAGCATAATAACCTCTAGATCCATCCATGTCGTTGCAAATGGTAGGATTTCATTTTTTTTTTTTTGAATGGCTGAGTAATATTCCATTGTATATATGAACCATGATTTCTTTATCCAATCGTCTGTTGATGGGCATTTAGGTTGCTTCCATATCTTGGCCATTGTAAATTGTGCTGCCATGAATACTGGAGCGCATAGATGTTTATGAATTATTGTTTTGGTTTTCTTTGGATAAACACCTAGAAGTGCTTATACAACTCAACAACAAAACAAAACAAACAGTCCAATTAAAAAATGGGCAGAAGATCTGAACAGATACTTCTCCAAAGAGGAAATACAGATGGCTAACAGATATATGAAAAGATGCTCAAGGGTGCTAATCATCAGAGAAATGAAAATTAAAACCACAATGAGATATCACCTCACACCTGTCAGAATGGCTATCATCAATAAATCAAAAAACAGCAAGTGTTGGCGAGGGTGCAGAGAAAAGGGAACCCTCATACACTGTTGGTGGGAATTGCAAATTGGTACAGACACTATGGAAAACAGTATGGAGGTTCCTCAAAAAATTAAAAATGGATCTACCTTTTGACCCAGCAATTGCACTTCTGGGTATTTATCCAAAGAAAACCAAAACAATAATTCGTAAAGATCTACATCAAACCAAAAAGTTTTTGTACAGCAAAGGAAACCATCGACAAAACGAAAAGACAACCGACTGTCTGGGAGAAGATGTTCGCTAATGATACATCTGATAAGGGGTTGATATCCAAAATTTATAAAGAACTAACACTCCTTTAAAAAAAAAAAAGCCCTCCTGCCCACATCATACAATTGATTCTTGGTGAGAATCAAGTGGAAGCTGTTTGAATGTTGTCAAGTGCTGGGTACCTGCTGATGTTAATGCTATCGTTATGGCAGCTGGCACAGGAAAGATAAGAATTGAAGTGAAGGAATGGAGTCACACACCTAGAAATTACAGGTTAAACCAAAACGAGAAGAAACTTCCAAAGAAATAAATGTAGAAAAGAAAAGAGAGAGGCTCAGAGGATACGTCCCATAGATAGTAAGTGATGAGGAACAGAGAAGGACTCCTAGAACCAGTGGAGTGTCAAAAAGAGGCAGGGCTGCCTGTGTCAGTGACAGTTCAAAGAGGTCACCTGGGTCCTTACATGCCCAGAAAATAACTCGGTTTGCTATAAGAACTTCCAGCAGAGAGCCTGCTATAGATGATAGATAACAATAGGTGTCATCAGCAACATTCATTACCACCACGTTGTCCCAATGTGCTTTCGAATCATGTATATCTGTTCGCATTAAACATGGCCCCCCGGTGCTGTGCTGTCAGCCTGCTTCTCGCCTCCTCTCCGGGTGCCTCATCTCCTATTGCTAATTCACTCTTTGCCTCTTTGCCTCTGAGTTGTTCCCCATATCTCTTTCCTGCTTAGAGAACTAGATCCTCTCTTAGGTGGTTTTCGGATCGCTTTCCCTTCACAGCTGTGACTTTTGATCTTCGCACACTGGGAAAGGACTCAGCCTAAAAACACGAACTGGTAAATCTTAACAACTCAGCCGATTGTGTCGCACCAGGCTTCAGGCCTTTCTCAGGGACCACTATGAAAACAAAGCACCTTGGCGAACTTTTATTAAACACAGCAGAATTAGGTGACTGGAGTTTCCGTAATGTGCTGCTTTTGGACTAAAGGACTTTCAAGGAGGAGAACTGATGTTTGGGTTGAGATCTGTATCAGAGCAGCAGTGGAAGAGACGAGATGTGTGTTTAGAGGTTTTGGAGGAACCACATGCATATAAGCAGCTCCCAGAGAAGTGGAACCACCGTCCCTATTTGTTGCTCCTGGGCGGTGCCCCGGTCAGGGCCAGGGAGAGCCTGCCCAGGATCCCACTTCTTTGTCCCCTCATTTTAAAACTTGGACCCTACTCATAGAGCTCCCATTCTGGTAAAAGATGATGCATTTCAGAAACAGCTTGAGAACCCATTTTGGTCCTTTATTTTTGTTTTTCTTTCTGATAAAAAAATTAACACTTTTGTCTACACAGAGACTTGTGTGTGAATGTTCAGAGCAGCATTACTCATAATAGCCCGAAGCCATAAACAATCCACGAGGACTGAGAAATGGATGATAAGGCAAATGTGGTACATCTGTACAACGGAATGCTAGCCAACGGCTCAGGGCACAACCTGCTGATCCACACTGCAGCGTGGAGAAACCTCCAACAGTGAAAGAAGCCAGCTATGGAAGGCCACATATTTTTAGGCTTCATTTACAGGAGTCCCCTGTGCCCTCAGTTTCGCTTCTGCAGTTTCAGCCACCCATGGTCAGCCGTGATTCGAAAATATTAAATAGAAAATTCCTGAAATAAACAATAAGTTTTAAATGGCGCACAGTTCCGGATAGCATGATGCTATCTCGCACTGTCCCGCTCCGTTCCATACAGGAAAGGGATCACCCCTTTGTCGCGTGCGTCCATGCTGTCTGCCCTCCCGTCAGTCAGTTAGTAACTTTCTCTGTCACCAGATCAGTTAGGAGAGAGAGAGAGAGACCACATTCATATAACTTTTATTAGAGTATATTGTTACAGTTGTTCTATTTTATTAGTAGTTATTTCTGTTAATCTCTTACTGTGCGTAATTTATGAATTAAACGTTATCATAGGTTCGTACATATAGAGTAAAACAGTACATATGGCTTTAGTACTATAGTGGTTTCAGATGTCTAGTGGGGTCTTAGAGCACATACAAGTCCCCCCATGGACAGCGGGGACTGCTATAGATGAAATTTCCAGAAAAGGCAAATCCATTCGGACCAGCCGCAGTTCAGTAGTGGCTGGAGATGGAGATGGGAGTGAAGGTCAACTGCAAATAACAAGCAGGAGCCTTTTTAGGGAGACAGAAATGTTGTAAAATTGGATTGTGATGGTAGCACAACTTTGCGAAAGTACTAAAACTTACTGAATTGTGTACTTACATAGGTGTGTTTTATGGCATATATAATACCTCAAGAAAGCTGTTTAAAAAAATAGTAACACTGATCTATGTGAAAAATGAAAACATTATAGGGATATATAAATTAGGAATTGCAAATGACAGCTATCCAAGACAGTAAGGCAGACTTTATTCAGGGCTGTCGCAATAAGTATAGGGACCCCTGCAATGAGGTTTTGCTGGAGGAAGTAAGAGGAAACATTGATCAGGGGAAAGGGGCTTCTAGCCAAACCAGCCTAACAGGATTCTTGCTGAAGGCAGATCACGGTGATGACACATCACCTGGGGGAGGGTGGGGGATGAGAAATCGGACCAGATAAGGAGGGTGATCAGATATCAAGGGTCGGAGATCTGGCTAAATCTACTTGATTCTTGCTAAAAGTGGGCTCTCGGAGGATATGCCCCAAAACAGGGCCTAGTCAATCTCAGGAGCTTGACTAAATGTTTGGTCAAGGACAGTATCTTTGTCACCACTTCCCAAATACAAGTACTTCAATAATTTGATGTATATTTTAGATTTTTCTTTGCATTGGCTAACATAGAGACATATGTTCATATTTTTTTTAAAAGAAAAATTGCATTTGTTCTTCAGCATCTTTATTGTTCTATTAACAATAGGGCTCAGACACTGGTCTGTGGATGTTTATCTGGGGTGTCTGAGGGTCTGAGGTCCCATGGGGTACAGCGTGAAGGCCTCAATCACCACCTCAACACCCCACGCCATCCCACATCCCTCCCTGAGGGTGGGCAGCATCACGCCTGGGCCCAGAGAGAGGACCCGGGATTTTGTTCTCACTGACCTTTCCTTTTTTTAATTATTAAAATTATTTAAATAACATTTGTATTCTCACTTTATACCTATTACTACACAGACCTCATCAAACCAAGTATCATACTCATTTGTATTATTATATCTAACCGATAAATGTCATAGGCCTTTCTTAATCTCAGACCCAGAGTAAAGGCCAGAATTCTCAGAGCAGGGCTCTGTACAAAGCCTTCCTGGACAGCAGTATAGGGAGTGCCTAGTGAGGGCCAGGAGGACATTAACAAATGGAAGATCGAGGTAATGATTCAGATGCAAATAATGGAAAATTGACTACATTGGTATGGCATTTGACCCAAAGTAAGCATCCTACTTTATTTTTTAAAAGTAAACGCCTTACATTGCCTGAACGTGCTCCTTCTGCATCAGAGAAAGGATGTTAGAATGGCTTTAGGCCACCTATAATAGATGTACCCCAAGAGTTAATCTGAAAGATGGATTCACAAGGGGAAAAAACCCTGGGATTTTGTGTTCCTAAAATCAGGACCATGGATTTGCTGTTTGTATGGAAATATCCTAGTTTCCCTCTTTTGAATGTGTGGTGCATAATGTTGATCCTTGAGGATTAATAGGGAAGATCGATTAATGGACCAGCACCCCTCATTTCTATTAATGAACTGGTCCTCTCCTGAGCTTTTATATCATTCTGCTGGCATTGAAAAGAAATCTACAGGAACAGAAATGAATGTAAGCTGCAGTACCGGCAGGTGGTGTCCAAAATCCCTCAGCTTAACATCCCTTCATAGTTTCACCAGGATGGTGGGACACGTGCTTGACATCTAATGCCGTGGAGCTCGGCAAGTCTCTTAAGGGAGATATTGGAACTGACATCTGTGATCTGGAAACTGACATAAATTGCCCGTTATTAAATCTCACTGAATTATCCAGTCCAACTTTACCATCTGAACACCATTTTAGCATCCCTCCTGAAATGGTTGTAACAGGGTGCGTTAGCTCCATAAAGGTAGAGAAATATTGAACAACTGAACAAGGAGGCTTATGCTTATATGGAGGCAAAGAAAAATGAAATGGGACAAGGAGGAGAGACAGCATAACTGCTGCTTTTAATTAGCAACTTCTACTTATGCAAAAAACCAAGCAACTAAACAATGCACTTGGGAACCGTAAGTCTTGTTCGTTAGAGCCCATCTTAGGAGGTAATTATAAAGTAAGCTCCCTCTCTTTTCTCCCCAGTCCCTCCCCACCTGCAGAGGTTCCTTCCCTCATCCTGAATACCTGTGCTTCCTGAAGGGAGGCCATTCTATTTTTCTAGATCAGGAATCACAAAGAGCTGGCATGGAGCCTCATTTGTCAGTGAGGACATCTCAGGTCCCAGAGGGAAAGACTTTTTTCTGGTGGTTAGGCAGGGTCCTTCCATAGATCAGATCCAACCGCAGTGGCAGCCACATCGTCTGCCAAGGTGCGTTTCTAGTATCGTGTGTTGTACACTCCAGACCTGTCACGATGGCAGTGGTCCATATTCATCCATGAATGCCTGTGTTTACTACTCGTTCGCTCCAGTATTCATGAATGTGTGTAAAGTGTAAGGCTCACCAGAGGACATACACAGGTATACCCACAAGGAGCGTGCATTCCAGGGAGCAGAGAATGATGAGTATTCGCCAAAAAGTATGAATCAAGATGCCATGGGGGTCTGTTATAGGTTGAATTGTGCTCCCCTCTCTATTCAAAAAGGAAGGAAGGAAGGAAGGAAGGAAGGAAGGAAGGAAGGAAAAGGAAAAGGAAGGAAGGAAGGAAGGAAGGAAGGAAGGAAGGAAGGAAGGAAGGAAGGAAGAGAGAGAAGAAAAGAAAAGAAAGAAGAAGAAAGAAAAGAAGAAAAGAAAAAGAAAAAGAAAAAGAAAGAAAGAAAGAAAGAAAGAAAGAAAAAGAAAGAAAGAAAAGAAAGAAAGAAAGTTAAGAAAAGAAATGCTAGTGTCCTAACTCCCAGTACCTGAGAATGTGACCTTATTTGCAGCCGGTCTACAGGTAATCAAGTCAAATAAGGTCATTACAACAGCCCCTAATCCAATATGACTAGTGTCCTTATGCAAAGGGAGCTTTTGGACATAGAGACAGGCATGCATAAAGGAAAGACGATGTAGAAGGACAGAGAGAAGACAGCCATCTGCAAGCCAGAGATAGAGGCCTCAGAAGAAACCAAACTTGCCGGCACCTGGATTTCAGATTTCTAGCCTCTAGGACTGTAAGGTAATAAATTCCTGTTTAAGCCACCTAGTCTGTGACACTTTGTGACAGCAGCTCTAGGAAACTAATACAAAGTACAAAGCAGGACTTCTGGTTGGAGGGAAGAAGGAGGGCAAGAATCAGGGCAGCTTCCTGGAGGAAGTGCCATCTGGGTAGGCCTGGGCTGACTGTTAGAACTCATCACTGCAGCTGGGCATCAGCCCATCGGGCATTAGCTCCGAAGGGGAAGATGGAAAGGGGAGATAGAGGGGGAGGGCACACAAATCCCACTGGGGCAGAGGCAGGATAAAGGAATGGCAATTAGAGCCTCAAGGCCGAGGAGAAGGTGCAGTGAGGGGAGAATGAAAGTGGAAATGGACAGGCTGATTGATCCAGAGCAAAGGACATTTTCAGGTGAGAGGATGAGCTGGCAACAACATTTGAGGCTGACTGACTCCTCTGGTCCCCGGGATGCACTGGGCCAAGTGGGCAGCTGCCCATCCTCTCTGTGACCCACGCATTTGTTTCTCAGGCCCTCTGGTCTCCTCTGACGTACTTACCTTACACTGTGGCCTGGCACTTGATTCTTGTGCCTTTATATTCACATAATTAAAGGTGTTGGTTCTAGTCTAGGCTTCATCGAAAGATATTTCTGAAATCTCCAGCAGACAACATAGTCCATGGCAAATGCTGTTTTTGCAGAAATCCAGTGATCACGAGGTGGCTCTATCAAATTTGCTTTAATCTTTGAAGATGCTGCTCAAGATATAATTCTGTTGCAGTGAAACTAAAGTTTCTGAACCTTGCACTTGTACTGCTATGGTAAATGTTAAATTTAAATGCTTTTTAAATTTTGATCCTTTTAAAAACACGTCCATGTATTTGCATAGCCCTGTGAGATAGATTTGCACACTGGAGATGGAAAACTTCAAGGACTTGGCTGAGAGCAGGCCTCGTGGTGGCAGAAGCGACGCTAGACGACCCAGATTTGGTTGTCTGTGCTCCATCTGTGCGTAACAATTACTGAGCAATCAAGACCCACGAGAGGCCATTATTATCTCTTCCTTGAAGAGAGACTTGAAAAGGGAAGGAAAGTAATCACACTTTCCGTCCAGTGTGAGCTGTCTCCGGGCAGTTCCATCGCATCCAGGAAGCAGCCCTGCCAGGTGTTTGGTACAGGTGATGCCCTCAGAGGTCAAGTTCCGGACCCAATCTAGTACATGGAAGAAGTCGAATCTGACTTCGCCTCTGATTCCACTTTATCCTGCCGCCTCCATATGACGAAGGAAAGCGGATACTAGTTCTCACCATGTCTGACCCAAAGTTTGACTCAAGTGTAAAAAAAAAAATTGCTCACCTGTCCCCTCGATACACTGCTGCATCGATGTTGGAGGCTGAATAAACACAGGGTGGCGGGGGAGCCACTGGCGCAGCAAACGGGGGAAGGAGCACACACTCCGAGCCTCTACGACTTCCAGCCCTGCCCTGCCACTACAGCCGCTGAGCTCGAGCCAGTTCCTGAACCTCCCTGCGCCTCGGCTTCATTCATGTCTACAAAACGGGGTCGAGAATGAGAGTCCCCGCCCCACACGAGGTGGTGTGAAACAGCATCATGTGTGTGAAGCACTGCGCTGCTGTTTAGCGATTGTTCGATAAGGTTGCGTGCGATCCTGAAAATCTTTGCCCGTGTCAGCCGGACCGCTCAATGGTACGATTCACCAGAGAATTAAGATGGGGACCCCACTGACGCTTGAGCCCCCTCAGACATTCAAACTTCCCGGGAGCTCGGGCTGGGGACCAGGACTCCACTAGGAACTGTGGGGCACCTGCCTGCAAAGGAACGCAGTGGGTGGCATGGCCTTACGCTCCCCCCTCAGCCTGTATCCAACTCTGGCCTCATCTGCGGGACGCAGCCCACACCTTAGGAATGTGAAGCCGCATCCCTGGCAGCCTCCACTTCATCTTCAAAATGATGCCAGCGTTGGAAGGTGCAGGGAAATTGGCCACCGTGGTCAGGGCCATTCAGGCAGGTCCTCCCGTTCCCAGTGGGACCCTCCGTTCAGGGCTCTGGAACCTCACAGCAGTAGGGAGAACCCTCTCTAGAAGCTGGATGGAGCAAGGGAGGCTCCACCTCCATCATCCCAGAGATTGACCTCTGCAGGGTCCAGGTGGTGGGAGGCAGATGGCCACCCTCTCTCCAGACTCTGGCTGCTTCATTTCACTGTAGAACCTACCTGGGCGTCTGTGTGGACAGAATTCCTTAGGGTGTCTGTGGTCAGCCACTGCTCCTCGACCTTCTGCTGGGCAACAAAGTGGGAACCGGCAGCTGAGTTACCTTGCTCTCTACCGAGAAAGGACGTATAGGCCTGGGGAGTGATTCGGGATTCATTCCACTGTTTGGGAGCACAAACGGAGATTCCTCCACTTCTCTCATTTGGAGGGAGTAAAATATTTGGGTAGAGCCCCTACACGGTCCCTGAGACCCTGGGTGGGAGTAATGGCAGGACGCCAAAATGCCTCAGGTGGGATCTCCACAGAGCGCTCCGTGACTACGCCAGTCCCATGATCTCAGTCAGCTCCTCCTTCTCCCAGGCTTCCCGCAACAATAGCACAGGCTAAGGAGGTAAAGAGTGCTTGCTATGCAAACACAGCTGCCAGCCTAGTCCACTGCAACCGCCCACAGCCCCACAGCCCCACAGCCCGAGAGCTTCCCCAGCCCCTCCAGGTAGAAAATCTGAAACTCTCACTGGTATAAGTAAAACTCCATTCGCTCTGGCCGGCCAATCAATCAAGCCTTAAATTTCTTCATTAACAATTTTAATCCAGGAGCGATAGAGTTAGCGTGAGATGTTTGCTGTTTCTACCCAAATGGTCTTCTGACAAATTTCTATTAATTTGAAGCGATTTATATTAATTTTCAAAATAATGATTTTGAAATTTTGAAACCTGTCAGCGACATTCCTGCAGCTGGAAAAGCCGGAACTGGGAGCTGCCACTGGCCGAGGAAGGAAATATGGAAATTAGAGGGGAAGAATGTTGGCATTTGGCCCAAAGTCCGCGGTGCTGACGGAGGAGCTGTAGGGCCAGCAGGTGGCGCTGTTGCTCATCAGCAGAAGCCGAAGAGTCGGGCAGGAGCGCCCCACCCAGCCGCTGACCTGAGTCACTATCACGGTTCTGAGGCACTGGAGTGGGACAGGACCTTCTCCCCAAGACCTCAGCTGACCCTGAGTGACCCAGGTCCACTTGTTAAACTGTTTCCTGTAAAAAATTGAATCCGGTAACATTTGGAGCAGAGTTCCCATCCTGCTGCCTCCTTTCAATCTGCCCCTTACTGGGGGCTCTGAGAATGTTCCCAGAAGCAAATTCACGGAGCCAGCACTGCAGTGACGAAGCAGTGACAAATTACACAAATGAAACTAACTGCCCCAAGGTCGGAGTTCTGTATGATGAGGATCGCCCCCTCCATACACACACTTTTTTTTTTTTTTTTTTTTTGGCTTCTTTCAGAGCCTTCCCTTTGCCAGTTTTGCCATCTCTAGAATGAAGGTGCTACCTTTCTTAGAATCAATTAGCTAATGTCAGGAAAGCTCTCTGCACATGAAAAGCACTAGATTCTATGTATTAAATATTTAATTAGCCACACTTGGGTATGATTCATAATCATCTATTCAATTTGCTGAATAACCAGAGAAAATGGCAGGATCAGAAATATAATTTTAAATACAGGGTTTCATTGATTTTGTACCTGTCAGGACTGTGAGAGAGAATTTTCAAATTAACATTCCAGTCCCTCCCTGTCTCCCAGGGCCCTGAGGAAGCAGGCTCTCATCCACTCAGCCCATTGGCTGGGAACACCACCCCCCACCCACACCTCAGCCTGGCCTGATCACTGGGCGGGCAGAGCAGCGGCAGCATGGGGCAGAGTCACAGGAGGGTCTGGCATCAGGAGGCCTTGCTTCCGTGCCCAGAGCTCCTCTGCATCCTGGCAGGTCACACTATCTCTTCCACTCAGGTCAGTTTCCTCACGTCCTGTCTGTCACATGTCTGCCCCCTTTCTGCCCTGGCAAGGACTCCGTGAGAAGAAATTAGGTCATGTGCGAGACATGGGCAATTTCAGATGAAAGACACCAAAGCAGCTCAGAGTTGAAGGTGAGTCAGAGGCATTTCTAGTTGCTTCGAAGCAACGTGGCCCAGTTTACCTTCAGATCAGGCTCCGCCCCAGCCGAGACCATGTTGTTCTCCTGGCACACGCGAGCATCTAAAAGCAAGTCATTTTTTTCTTGTTCATCCGTTCTGCAAATATTTACTGAGCATCTGCCATTGGTATAAGGCTATGCTAGATGTGCGTGTTAAAATGGTATAGACAACTGCCTCTTTCTGCCAAAGCATAATTTTCAGAAAACCAAAAATAAAACCTTCCTATGGATATATGTTGAACTCAGGTGACATTTGGGGGCCCCCAGGAAACAGGCACCAAGACGTGCAAGACATTTATTGGGGATAAGAAAAAAGACAGAAGGAGCAGGAGGAGGCAGGAAGAGCCTTCAGATGATGACGGAGCTCTGACCTGGAAGGGAGGGGTGGGGAGGATGTGGGAGAAAGAGCCTCAGACTGAGGGGCAGCTCTGAGAATATTTTGGCCAACACAAGGGGAACCCCAGAGAAGAGGTTGCCCTTTCAAGGACGTGGGCAGAAATGGCCAGAACCCAAGACCCTGCCAGGCTGCGTTACTGGCAAGGCCTGACTGTGGCATTAAAGAAGCAGTAGATCCGAAGGCACCACACCTGCCAGCTGACCGCACTACTCACAGCACCTGGCAGAGATGCACGTAATTCATTAGACGGTTAACAATGGAAGCAACAGGATGGTAACGTTACTTTGGAAGAAACTAAGAGAAGAAATACACGTACACAGACATTCATATATAGAGAAGGAGGGAGAGAGTGGAGATAGGCGTGAAGGAATCAGACTTCAAAATTACATTCAAAACTAGTTCAGGTTCAAATGTTAATAAAAACATTTCTACCAGTCAGGAAGCATTTGCCCCTCTACTGGACAAAAATCATTTGCAATTTATCTGTTTTGTACAAGTTCACATGTAACTTTAGCATCTGGGCTCTGATCAATAGCAAGCTGTCAGCCAGACAAGACGGCTCTCCCTAGAGAGCCAGACACCGCAGGCCTGCAGGGTGATGTCCTGACTGGCATTAGACGAGAAGTCATCTTTGTGCCTCATTTCCAAGTTTTCAGTAATCAATACTTCCTTAGGGAGCTTATATTCTAGGGGGACAGAGCTGTAAGTAAATGGGCAGTTATATTATATGACAAATGCTACAATGAGGATCAGCTTGTGAGCGGGACACACCTCCAACTGAGGTGTGGGGCACAAGGGTCTACCCAGGAAATGTCCCTCAGCTTCAGGCAAAAAGAAGGTCGAGTTAACCAGGCACAGGGATGGGGGGCGGGGAATGGGGAGAGAGGAAGAAAGAACAACAGAGAGGCTTTGAGGGGGGCCCCTCTGAGAAGTGTGAATAATTCTAAAGGGCCGAGAGGTTGGGGGTGATTCTGGGACTGGAACAAGCAGTGAAACGGGCAGAGACAGCAAGTAAAATAATGAACAATCTTGGATGCCATGCTCAGAAATTGGAATTTTTATTCTAAATGCAATAATTGACATTTCGTTGATAAAGATCACTCTAGATGAGGTGCAGAAAATGGATCGGAGGGAACTAGAGCTAAAATCGGGCAGGTGGGTCATGAGGCTGCTGCTGTCCTCTAGGTAGGAGGTGATAGTGGCCCAAACTGGTAATGACCACGGGGGCACCTAGCAGATCACAGGTCACATCCCCAAGCTATAGGGCATTTGGTGAGCTGGGCCGACCTGGCCATCCACCCAGGAAGATGGCATTTTGGTCATCAGAAGTCTTCATGGTCAGCTGAATAAAGGATGCCAAGTCCCAGAAAGAGAAAACTAGGCCATCGAAGTCCCATGAGATATGGGGCCTCCACACATGCAGCCACAGAACCAGTCCACAGGCTCCAGGCTCAAAACCAATTTGACTCCTTTATTCATCCAGTGACCCCTTACTGAGCAACTGCTATGTGCCGGGCCCTGTTTGGATGCCAGAACTAGAAAGATGAATAAGAGTGATGCTCTCGAGGAGCCTGCACAAGAGTGGGAGGCAGGCCATAGCCAACAAACACGAGGGGGCTGGTTTAATTCCACTGAGCTTCCTGGATCTGTGGTTTGTTGTGTGTCATTAATTCTGGGAAGTTCTCTGCCAATTACTTCAATATTTGCCCTGCTCAGTTCTCTCTTGTCCTTCTGGTATTCCAATCGTGTGTGTTATAACTTTTGTATCTCTCTCATAGTTCTTGGAAGTTCTAGATTTTTCTTTTTGGGTTATGGCATTTATACTCATTGATTCTTTCTTCAGCTATGTTGAGTCTACTGATGAACTCATCAAAGGCATTCTTCATTTCTGTCAGCGCGTTTTTATTTCTAGCATTTCCTTTTTGAGACTTCCTTGTCTCTCCGCTTTTCATCTCTGTACTTATATTACCCATCTGTTCTTGTGTGTTGTCTACTTTTTCCATTAGGGCCCTATACGAATTAGTCATATTCACTTTAAATTCCCTGAAAGATCATTTTTAACATTTGTGTTATTTCTGAGCCTAATTTTGCTGCTCTGTCTCTTCAGACGGTGTTTTCCTTGGTTTTTGGTGGGACTATGCTCTTTTGTTGAAAGCTGGATAAGCTGTATTGAGTAATGGCCCCTTATGTAAGGATTTATGATAATCCGGCTAGGAGTTGACTTTATTTAATGTTTTCTGTGGCTATAGAGGCCAGAGACTCCTTTTTGTCTCCCTTTATTGACTTTGGGTTTCCCTAAGTCCTCCTCAGAGAGTCTGCGTCTCGAAGCCATTTCATCTGCAATCCACCACCAGTATGTGGAGCAGGACTGGTCTAGAGGAGGGGAGACACTGTAATCTTCCAAGTAAATCCCAGTCCTTTAGTGGGCCTGTGCCTCGAAGCAACCTTCATAAGTGCTTCTCCTCCTGTAGTAACCACACCCTCTGGTGAGGCAGGAGGGCCAGAGGAAGCTAGGCTGCCTCATGGACAAGGCTCTGGCAAAACTTTCTCCTGAGGGTAGGTCTTTGTTATGGACGATGCTTTGCTGTATTTCATAAGGATTGCTCTTCCTTTACCCCAGCTAGTTTCTCAGCATGAGAACCTGGTGGAGTTCCTAAGTAAAGCTCCAAAGAAAGCGGGGTCCCCCTAAGACAGCAGTCCCCAGGAATTCGTTGTTCTCACACTAGTTCGCCCTCAACCTCCAGCGATGCGTCGAAATGACCAGTGAGGTGTTCCTACCAGTTTATGGATCCAGCGGCTTTTGCTTCAGGTAATTGGCTCTTGGCTGTGACTTTCCGGATTCATCTGTATCTGCAGATTTCAGGGCGGTGGTTTGCCCAGCAACCTCAGCTTCCTGATGAGTCCCAAAAAGGTCGTTAATTTTCAAAACTGAAACGTCCAGCTTTTTCTTGTTGTAAGCACAAGAGTGACAACTTCCAAGATCTTTTCATGTTGGAGCTAAAACCGGAAGTCAGTAAATAACTTACTTTCAGAGAGTGATGAGTGTTAAAGAATTGACTGGGGGTGGGAGGCAGTTAGCGCAAGGTCACGAAAGCCTGTCTAGGGAGACAGTTTGTGGAATGACTGCATGTTGGGAAGGAGCCAGCTTCCGGAAGATCCAGGCCAGGGTGGTCAGGCATCGGGATTGGCAGGTGTGAGTTCTCGGTACTGAAAGAAGGCCTGTGTGGCCAGAGCGCAGGGAAAAGGAGGATGGAGGGAGGAAGTGAGCCGGGGCAGAAGTCAAGGGTGAGGACAGAAGGGCTTTATTCTAATTGCAGAGGGAAGCCATTGAACAGGGGAGTGATGAGTTGTAGCTCACATTTGCAAAAGATCCCTCTGTCGAGGAAGTCCCTAGGTCCGGTTTCGCCCAGGACACTCCTGGTTTATGCGTTTTGCTCGGTGTAATTATTTACAGTGCCTCCTTTCACTTTCAAAAGTGTCCTTGTTCAGACGACAAATCACAAGATCCCCCCGACTCTGGCCACAGCAAGGAGAAGGTGTGGGGACTGCCGTCATGGAAGCTGAGCGGTCAGCTGGAAGTGAGTGCAGTGACGTGGACGAGCCACGATGGAGTCCTGAATAGATGGTGGCCCAGGCGCTGAAGGGAACTAACAGTGGCCATGGGCGTGTTGTGGAGGCAGAGCCAGTGGGGCTGAGGTGGGGCGGGGAAGGGGAGGAGTGAGGGACCAAAGCAACCATGAGTGACTCTCTCCGCTGCGTTATCCAGTCTTACACGCTCCACCTTGTAAACTCTCTCAAATCTGCTGTTTCTCTTCCGTTCCCACACTCATCTCTCTTGGTCAAGTCTCTTCGTCTCTCCCCTGAATGCGAGACCTCCCCTCCATTCCCATCAGTATTTACCAGCGTCCCCTGGATGGTGGGTACAGCCTCCAGTCTTGCAGCCAGGCAGACACCTGAGCAGCCACCACCCAGCAAATCCACGTTCTCGTCTCCCCCATGGGACATGCCACCGTTCCTTCAACGCCCTTCCATCCTCTGAGTCGCTCAAGGCCTTCTGCCTGGGATCCCCTCCTGCCGTCTCTGCCAACTAAAATTCTCCTCACCCTTTAGGAAACATACATGGCGTGTCCCCAAGAAGCCCTCCCACCCAGCTGTCATTCCTTCCCCTGAATGCCCAAGACGCTCAAAAATTACCTCTTTCAAAGCCCGTACATAGTCCATCTTACAAAGTGTCACCCCTCAACTAATTTATAAACTTGAGGGAAAGAATGATGTTTTTCACATCCTAAATCCTGCAGAGAGCTTGGCACATCGCAAATAGCTCGATGCTTTGTGGAGCTGAACACATCAGGCAGAATGGAAGGTTTCGTTGGTTTACCCTGGCACGTTTGCCCCCTGACTTCACCATGACGCAAACAAGGAGGAAGCTCCTCAGGGCTTCCTCACTCAGAACAAGGAACGAGATCCATGCAAGGCGGATCAGCCCAGCCTGGCCTCCGGTTCACCCCAACATTCATGAGCACAGGTGGTGGGAGCTCAGGTACGAGACAGACTCTTTAATTGAAGTCTCACCATTCGCCAGCTGTGCACTTTGGGCAACTCACTTAACCTCTCCGTGTCTCAGATTCTTATCTGCAAAGCTGGCCAGGGATGTTGGGGAGATCACATAAGATCTTAGCACAGAGGGTGCTTCGCACAGAGTCTGGTATATAGGACATTCTCCGTGGATGTAGTCATTATCAGTCAAGTGACTGATGGAGTTGGAAGCCACAGAGAAAATCATAACTGAAGACATTGATGAGCTTTGATCATTTTATTAAGTATTTTTAAATTTTTAATGATGATACTCAGCCTGGAGAGGGCGGGGTGGAGCAGGCTGGGAGGAGAGAACACATCTCTGCAGAGCAATTTACTGAGAACCTTCAAAGCGCTCACATCATTTGACCCAGTAATTTCATGTCTGGAGAATCTGTATTATGGAAATTCATAAAAATGAAGAAAAAGCTTACTCCCACAACGTTAATCCAAGAATTATTCATAATAGCAGAAAATTGGAATCGAGCAACTATTATATAAGAAAACATTTAAGGAAAATTTGGCTCGATATCAAACAAAATGTCTATAGTTATGAAAAGTATATTTACAAAGATCTCTTCATAGCTAGGGGAAATATTTATAATATTAAATGAGAAAAGTAGGGCTAAAAACATTTTATGTAAATGAACGTAATTAAGTAAAAAGCATATGCATGAAGAAGAGTGTAAATACACTAACGTATTAATATTGGGTTATCTCCAAGTGATGAGATAATGGACAGCTTCGATTTTTCTTTTCTGGCAATTTCTAAAATGAGAATGTGCTACTTTTCTCGTCAAAAAGAAAAATCGTGCTATTTTAAAAGACATTTGATAAGGGTGGGTCGCTCGCTATTCCAGAGTGGATCCAGCGCGTGTGACACCTCATCGGTGGCTTCTGAGATGTGCCATCTTGACCACATCGTGGAGCTCGTTGATTCGCCCCTCTGGACCTCAGCGGTCTCGTTTGCAAAATGGGGATACTCATCTTCACCTGTCTAAAGGCAGGTGGCCAGATCGGTTGCTATTAGACAGGCTTTTCCAGCTCCGCTGTCTTCTGGTCTCTGAGTATCTCACAGGAACCTCCTTGCAGAGGCCACTTTTCTCGAAGTATGGACACATGTGATTAGGACAGGATTAACTGGAGAACAAGGAGGGGGAAGGCAGCATGCTTCTCCACTCATGGCACTGAGCAGGTGACAGTCAAGGACTAATTCAAGGGCCACAGCTGCCCTGAGCCTGACCAGGCCTGCCGGAGCCATCAACCTGGACAGTTGTTTCAGAGAAGGGAGTCGGCTCTGTCCTTTCTTTCTTCTTCTCGGACTGTGGCCCTGCCAGCTCTCCTTTACCACAGGGCCGTTTGGTGCTGGTCTCAGGACTTCCGAGGCAGAGGGCACATCTGCAGTTCTCTCCTCTAAAATATTTGAGGTGCAAACAGCCCAGGAGTGCAATTCCGTGTGCTTCCTGCCTCCCTTCACCCCTCACCCATAGGAATCAGAGGAAGACAACAGCTTTTGTTCTGAAAACTCAAGAGCTAGAATGGAAATACGGCATCCACTTTGAGCCTGGTGGGACAGACAGGCTGTCCCAGGGCAAACACCCAGTCTTGGCCTCCTACCTGGGATTAGCAGGGCAGGCATATGATTAACTTGCAGTCACAAGACCCTGTGTGGGACTAATCTTGAGGAACATTCTTGCCAAGCTGCACATCAGCTGTGAGGGCCCAGGAATACCCTCGCAGTGCCAGGTAAAGGCAGTGAGATGGGCCAAGCAGATGTGCGTGGAGCCCACCACCGGGGTCGGATCCACGCGCTACCTCCTCCTAGCTGTGTGACTGGGAAAATTACCCAAACTCTTTAAGTGCCAGTTTCCCTACTTATAAAATGAGAATCTTAATGGCTCCCACTACACAAAGTCCAGCGAAGACTAAATGAGATAATGTGTGGGCAGAGCTTACCCCGTGTCGGCAGGTAACAAGGGCTCGAGAAATGACTAGCTCTTTTTTTTATGAAGCTCTTTTTTGGGCTCAGCACCCCTGTGGGCAGTGACGGGGATACAAAAGGTTAAACCACAGTTCTCCCTCCGGTGAGGTAGGTCGGACTACCCCCAGGAAATAGTTAAACAGCTAAGCAGCAGCGGGTGATTAAATGCAAAAGCTACTGGGAGGCAGCAATGCTATTTTTAATAGCAACTTGCTGGAAGCAACCCAAGTGCCCAGCCATCCTGTAATGACTAAGCAAACCTGAAATTTTGTGACATGACAGCCCACTGCAGAGCCGTTGGAAGTGGCAGGCATGCTCCTGATGCCCATACATGGAAATGTGCCTCCGAAATAAACATTTCCAGAGGGGAATCGCACCGTGGCACGTGCATGCTGTTTGCTGTAAGTGGTAAATATAGGTAAAGTCACTCACGGAGCTTAAAAAGGAACGTGGGGGGATGGAAGTAGTTTACCGCGTAAAGCTCGTCAGTTACTTTCCCCCTTGACAAGTTGCTTAAGCACTTGGTATTTAAAAACCAGCGATAATAGTGCAACCAGAGAAGGGAGTGAGGTGCGGGGTAGAGGGCTGAGGAAGGCTTCGCAGAGAGGGTGGTGTCCGCAAAGGTGGAAGCGTCTGTGGATTCAAATAAAGGAACAGTGACTTGGGTCCCCCTCCCCCACTGGTCCCTGTGGCCAAAGGAAGTGAGTTATGTGCTATTAAGGGCAGTATGAGAAGCGGGTATGGGAGAGCCCGGGGGGTGTGGGGGGACCCTTCTCCATGGGGGACAAGGGGAGTGGAGGAAACGCTGTTTGTATATTGGGAATCAGGGCTTGTCTGTGCCAGCTGGTGGACTTTCAGGTTCTCGCCTTAGTCCTGCCCAGGAGTCGGGGCCTGGTGTGGGCCAGGATCCTGATTGGCTGTGTCTTAAGGAGAAGAGGGGCCCATGCCAGGGCTCTCTCTCAGCTGTACAGTAAGTATTCGTGAAGAGCCTGCAAATAGGGTCCCAGAGACGCCCCCAGACTGAGAGCATAGAAATAGTTGAGGAAATTCACCTCCATCTGGGCCGACCAGCGAAGGCTGCTGCTGACTGCACCATATCCTGCTGCAAACCATGAACCAAATCTCCAGGGCGTTTCGAGGCTATGATCTCTCTGATTAACTTATGGGGTAACTCTCTCAGCTGTTGTTAGGGTCTGGCCAGCCTCCAGGGATCAGCTCTCGGGTCTGGCTTCTGTCCCCCAAACATGAACCTAGAGGCATCATGGAAAGGCACAGAACAGACGTTTAGCGCCTGACAGATGTGGGTTTGAATCCTGCCTTGGCCACTTAACTGTGACCTTGAACACGGTTTCTAACCTCTATGAGCCTCCGGTTACTCATCTATAAAAAGGGGGACAGTTATGCCTCCCTCCAGCATTTGAGGATTAGCAATAATGCGTGCAAATGTTGGCACAGATTTGAATCTCGGTGACTGATGAGCATCACCCTGTTCTTCCTGAAAACGAGCCTGTGATGGAAGAGTTCTCACTTTTGTGAGATAATCATACTCTGGAGCCACACACCTGCAGCATGAACGTGGCCTCCTCCCCATCCCACATTCTCTGCACTGCCCAGATGTGGGCTTCCTGACCCTCCCCAGTCAGAGGTGGTTTGTGCATCAGACAGGCTCCCTCTGCCAGCAGGTAAGCGTGGTGATCAGGGCAGGTCAGGGAGACGGGAGGCAGTTGCTGCTGAATTCTGGCTGCAGATGGCTTCTAGAACTCCCACAGGAGGCCTCGACCCCAGGAGCACCTCCGTAGTGGACTAGCCACCTAGGGCATAATAAAATATATATATTTGGTTCCTGACACAGAGATTCTAAAACCCTAGGGATTTCCCGAGTTATAATAGTGATGAGTGTCTTTTTTTTTCTGTTTGATCTTTGTCCCTGGTTCATGACACAGAGCTCCTACATCTCTTGTCATTTCCTGGGTGATAGGAGCATTTTGTCATAATAGGGCATCTCCAGGTGGGCCCTACATAGCTGCAGGATGGGACAGGTCTCCAGAGACAAAAATTTAATTTGAAGACTGAAACTTTCAGCCCCGATCATGTCTGTTATGAAGCCCCTCTAAAAGTCCCAACAGCATGGGGTTCAGCGAGCTTCTGAGTTGGTGAACAAATTATATGCCAGGAGGGTGACATGCCCCAACTCCATGGGGACAGAAGCTCCTGCACTCATCCTGTGTATCTCTTCATCTGGCTGTTCATTCATATCTTTCATTATATTCTTTAGAATAAACCGGTAAGTGTAGATAAAGAGTGTTCTTGAGTTCTGTGAGGTATTCTAGCAAATTACATGGGAATCCCTGATTTACAGCTGGTCAGTCAGAAGGGCGAGAAGCCCGGGACTTGTGCCTGGCATCAGAAGTAGAGACAGTCTTGTAATAGTGAGCCCGTAACCAGCGGGGTCTGCCCTAACTCTGGGAGCTACTGTCAGAACGGAATTGAATTGTCAACCGCCCAGTTGTTGGGAGATCAGAGGACTGGGTGTTGGCACTGAAAAACACCCCACCATCTAGACTGTCAAAGTGACCGGGAGCCCCCAGGATAGCAGGGATCGATCACAAGCGCTTTCTCATTAATGAATGGCCGGAAGTAGGGGCCTCGTAGGAGAATCGCCCAGGCCCATCTTGGCCTTGGAGGCAGGGCTGCTGGGGCACTTGAGTGAGTCCTAACAAGTCAGAATGCTTCCACACATTTTTTCCTAAAATTTTAAATTCCAGACTCATAAATATTTCTGGTTCATAAAAGATCTTAGATTGTGTACACATTATGCGATTATTTCAGGTTTTTAAATGATCAAAATAATACTTTTAATCCTATTTTGAACACTCTCTTTAAAGAGGAGTTCTAGTTCCTTCTTTTTTTCCTCAAGAGATGCCGGCGAGACTCTCAGGTCCCTCTCGCTGCTCGCTGCACTGGACAGCCACACCAGCCTCTGACAGAACCATCGAGAAAAGGAAAACATGACAGAAAATTCATGTTCACAAAAATCTGGAAGCACGGCATTGCAGTATCCTCTCTGGTTTCCCCTCTGTTCCACCCCTCCCCCACCAAGGCATTTCTTCGTTTGACTTCTCAAATTGTCTCAGACACCAAAAAAACCCACGTCGTCCAAAAGTAAATGCCTGGTTTTTTCCCAGTCCTGGCTGCCAGACCCTCCTGACGTCTCCTGAGGTTCCACATCCATGAACGGCATCAACATCCATCCCTGAAATGACGCGAGCCGGAAAACTAAGTCGTCTGTATCATTGCCTTTTTTCTCACCACCCAAACCAACCCATCGCCAAGCGCCATTTCACTTCCAAAATATCTCTAAATCCACCCACTGCTCACTGCCCCTACTGCCGCCACCTTAATCCAGGTGTCTTTATCTCTTACCTGGACGACTGTGGTGGCCACCTTCTGGGCCCAGTCAGATTCCCTTCCCATCTGATTCCCCGACTGCACTATAAAGATCTTTTCTAACGTATGGCTGACTCTAGCACGCTCTGCTTAAAGACCTCCAATAGCTTCCCATCGCTCTTAAAATTAAAAGCAATTTTCTAATAAGCCTGTAAGGCCCCTATTCAAATGCGCCTTGTTCTCTGTGCTCTGGCCACACTGGCTTCTCGAATTCCTCCCATGAGCATTTTTGAATGTCACAGGGTCTGAAAGGGTGCTACTTACTGGTATCCATTTGGAGGGCCAGAGTGACCAAGCGTGCTTCAATGTTGGGTCGATCCCACACAATAAAAATCTTTCTTGCTCTAAAGCCAATGGCAACTCTGTTGAGAAATACTAAAGGAAATTTGGTGAAGGAAGGCATAATAAAATTAGATAGTCCCTTAAACAAGTCCCACAATTCTAAAGAACTGAGCCC
Source organism: Pteropus medius (assembly GCF_902729225.1). Taxonomy (NCBI): domain Eukaryota; kingdom Metazoa; phylum Chordata; class Mammalia; order Chiroptera; family Pteropodidae; genus Pteropus; species Pteropus medius. The sequence goes on from NW_024350397.1 coordinate 2,377,772, forward strand.
TCAACACCATGAAGAGAGGAAATCTCTTTTTATTAAGATATAAAGAACAGCGGTACCAATAGCTGCCTCATCCTGGGTTTGGCATCCAGTCCTGGTGCCAAAGCAAAGCAAGACCCTCGAAGCCTGGACTATAGCTGGCACACATACAAGTACACACACACACACACACGCACACAAGTACACACATACACACAGATGAACTCTGGCAAGCACATACTCACATGTAGATACATATGGCCGGCACACACTCACGTGGATAGATTGCTGGAACAAACACACAGGCATGCACACACACAGGTGGACGGACTGTGGCTGGGGCATATACACACACATGCATGCACACGAACACATGCACATACCCCTGGATGGGCCGTGGCTGGGACACACAAATGCACATGCATGCACACGCTCACACGGACAGAGGTAGATGGACTGTGGCTGGCAATAGAGGCAGTGAGAATGGTGGTCCTACGTGGTACAATTGATCCTCACCCTCCCTGTCATGCTTCTGTCTGGGGACCCTCAGAGGCTCAGAGCTGGGTCTCATGGAAGCCATTCACAGGATGGATGCAGATCACCACTCCAGCTCCCCAGGGCAGGTCCCCCTCTCACTGGTTCTTTAGGCACAAGACGCACTCTGAGTAGCGGAGGTATAATTAGTACTGGCTTCACTGCTCTACTTTGCATGAACAGACAATTTAACTAATGTACCAGGATTCAAAGCTATGTCATGGGCTAAGTTCAGCATTTTCTCTCTAATTTATGGTGAATTCCAAACCAAAACAGATATAGTACACTTCTTACATCCTCTTTCCAAGGTGAGACAATCATAAAGATATTCTTTAGAAAATTCTCTCTGCTCAGCTGACCCTGGCTTTCCCTTACCTGCTTCTTCTCCAGATCACATGATCATGAACAGATCTGCTAAGAAGTCCCCCGAGCCATCCCCTTGTGACTAATAGAAACTCCTACTATAATAAGGTCTAACAGAATACAGCATAATGTATCATATACATTCCTACAGTCTTTATAAAAATTCTGTTAGCTTAACTGGCTAAAGTTCAACAATCGCATTGCATCTTTTTCTCTGATAACAAGTGTAATGCATGTTTATTATAGAATATTCAGAAAAGCACAAAGAATAAAAATTGGAAATCACTCGCTATCTCACCATACGAGATATCATTGTCAACATTTTGGTAATTCTTCTCCTCCAAGCATATGTAATATACCCTTCTTCACATAAAATTGAGATCACGTGATATATTTTGCTTTTTAAGTGGTTCTATACATTGAGCAATATATGCATCACATGTTCCATAACATAATTTTTATGGCTGTATGTCATCATATTGTATGGATGTTCCCAGCACTTACTTAACCAACCTCCTCATGCTGGACATTTGTAAGTTCAAGTGATACTGAGCTCATCAACTCTCCACTAATTCTCCTCCTTTGGACGAATTCCCGGAAGTGAAGTGGCTGGATCAAAGGCTATAGGCTTTAATACTTATTGCCAACTTGTCTTTCCCAAGTGTCAGAACAGTTTCTAGCTCACGAGCAGTGTGTATGAGTGTCCATTTGCTCGGACGCTTATCATCAGTGATTGATAGTTTCTTCCTGGCTCTTGAATTTTAAATGCAATGGGCCACGTTCAATGAAATGCATCTTCAGAATTCATCACCATCCCAGGAAGCCCCACAGATACATGAGAGAGAGCACTTCTGAAATGACCAGGAAAACAAATGACATATTTAAATGCAAACTGAATGCCGAAATAGGTTTTGCCAACTAAATGACAGAAGAACACTATTTTGCTGACACATTATGGATGAAAATTTCAAGCATACGCCTTGTCCATATATTAAGAATATCCTATTAGTCAGTGGCAATGTCGCCATCACTTGTCATTCTTGCCATTCAGTTTCTAGTGACACAGACTCTGTACTCTAGGGGGTCATGTTTTCAAATATTACTCCAAGCTTTATTTTTCCACACTCTCATGTCTCCTAGTTTTCATCAAGGGTCCTACAGGTTTGCAGCCTTGTGTGGCTTTCGTGAGATGGGGAAGGTCAAGGGGGTATCCATCGAAGGCCTTCCAGGGAGAGCACTGTTGAGATTCTGGCCATCAAGGCCAAGCATCCATCTAACAACACTGACTGCCCCCCCTGCAGCATTGGCTCAGGACGAGGGTGCAGACATGGCGTTTGAATGCAGGAAAACGCCAGTGACTCATCTTCCTCTGGAAGGCTGGGCAAGATTGTGGCAGTCTCCTAAGGTGAAGGTGCCTCATTTGAAATTCACCAAAAATCCCCAATGTCTCAAACGGTTCCTTCTGTCTGAAAAAATTGCATGAGATTTGTCACATTTCACTACTCACATTTGGCCAGAGCAAGTTCCAGCTCTGGAATTTAATCATCATATCGAACAACTAATTTCTAAATTGGGCTTGTGATGAAGACTATTTCATAGGGATATTAATTGTTTGAAGTTTGCAGCCAGAAAATACATGACAGTCTAGATTTTATGGCTCGTTCTAGATAACGGTGACACATAACTGAGAAATGCATCTGCTTCTTAACTCCATAAATTGGATGTTGTTTATAATAATGCAGCCAGAGCGGTAGCACTTAATCATAAGAGCCACTGTCCCCATGGAAAATCATTATTCAGTGTATACCTGATAAATTGGTCATTGTTCACAAGCAGAAGAGAAATTGATAGGGCCCGTTTTATTTACAGGGGAACGGGCAATATGTTATCTTCTTATTGGACTGCTGGTTTTCCCATCGGAGGGTTATGTTGCCTCTTACGTGTCACTCAGAGAATTTTCTCAATGTCATTAGTCTTTAAGGCTTTAATATGCACGGCATAGGAATAATCATTCTTAATCTCTGAGTTCTTTTCAGAGAAGAAACTTAGAAATATATTTTCAAATACAAATTTAATCTCTCGCCTCTCAAATGGAAAAACAAAGAAATGACAAATGGCAATGAGTAACTTTGTTATCCCAAGCTGGCCAGTTACAACGATAGGCAAGTTACAATGATGTCATCTGTCTTCTAATATGGGAAGGTAACAGTTAGGCATGATTCAGTAGATGGTATGTGGCTGAGACTGAGCATTCCAGCCTCACAGACATGTGTCCCCACCGGAAACTTGGCAGCCTCTCCCTGGAGATTAACATCATTCTCACTGGAGAACATGGCATCGCCACAGGGGACAGGGTTGTGCTGTGAACTTGACACTGTGATGCAGGCTGCCCATCCCCACAAGCTCCAGGTCCACCACCTTGGGTGTGAGCTCTGCTATTCCGTCCACTGTGCTACCATCACCACAGGGAGGGCTGTCCTGGACCCTGGTTGCTGATTCCATCCGCCAGCTGCATGAATGAGCGAGCCCTGCGCTGGTAAAGCACACAGGAGCTGAACGACCTCTGAGAACGACGGGCAGGCCAGGTGTGGGCTGTGCATCACTCCTACTCACAAGTAAGGAGACTCAGGCTCCTCTGAGGCCACTGAGGCTCTTCCCAGCTTCTAGCACTTTCCAAAGTTCTGGTGGTTTAGTTTCCAGGCCACACAGCAGCCTTCAGATTTTTAGCCTCTCCTGACTCACCAGAGTAATTTGCACTGAATTAATCTGCAGGTATTTATTGAGTCTCGACCACATGGCCAACACTGTACTTTTGCAGGAGGTAGTATAGGAGGGGTTCCAGAGAAAGAACTGCAGCCACATTGTTGACATTTTCAAAGGCTTTCACAAAAAAAGTGTCTCCAGGTGATGAGACCAGTGATCAGAGCGTCAGCCCAGAAGTCCCAGCTCTACTGCCGAGCTGGCGCTTCCTTGGTGGTTGTCAGCATCCACACTAGGGCTTATGCCGCTGGGTTTCTGTGGGGATCCAACAAGATAACCCATAATAAGCATCCATAGGATGTTGGCTATTATCCTCGTACCAACCCTACTTTGCAGACAGAAACACTGTAGAAAGGGTACAGAGAGAAAAATATAAATTTTATTTCAGTTTTCTTCCGTTCATCGTGGTTGATTTTTTTACAACCTTCCTCTTTTACAGGTGAGGAGACAGAGGAGGGCAGTGCTTCTAATTATTCGTGACTATTGACGTTTGGAGCCAGATAATTCTTTGCTTGGGCCTTTCCTGTGCATTGCAGGAGGTTTAGCAGCATCCCTGGCCTCCAACAGAGGCTACTAACACCATCCCAGGTGTGGCAATCTAAAAAGTCTCTGGGCATTGCCAAATGTCCCCTGAGGGAAAAATATCCCCCCAGTTGAGACCCACTGAGGTGGAGTAATTTGTCAAAGGGCTAATGAGGACCCCTGCCCCTAAAGTGACTCATCCTCTATCACTAGGGCGCCTCTCCAAAAGGACTCATTACAGAGTCACAGAGACGAAAACACCAGCGAGTTCTGCCTGATTCTCAAGCGCCATCCAAGTTCAGAACAGGGAGCATTGGAGATGAGTTTCCCTTTAGACAAGGTCAGGTGAATCAAGGAGATGGGCCGTGGCCCGGACACTGCAGGCAGGCTATATGGAAGACAGAATGGAGGGATGACCATGTGCAGTGTGACTGCTGAGGGAACTAGAGGCAAAGGCCAGAGAGGGGCTGCATGGGCACCTTGAGGACAAAGGGGCCCAAGGAGGTTGGATAGGGCACAGGTGAGAGGACGTCGTAGGCCTCGGGAGTTGTCAGAAAAGTTTGGACCTGATGCCTCAGACTCCAAGGGCTGGTCCCCAAGCGGGTGGAGGGTTGAATAGCATGCAGGCAGTTTAGAGTGAGGACATCCATCTGGAACAGCAGGGCCTCTGTGACCTGAAGAGAGGCCTTTGCAAGCTACCACCAGCAGTTCTTACAACTCGCCTATTATAGCTGGGTCGGAAGAGAAAGGTGTGATGCACAAAACTTGGTGATGTTTAGGTGGGCAGTGGGGCCCAGCACTGACCCGGCTGGTGAGCAGGTCTGAGCCTCACTGCTGAGAAGTTGTGGCTGATGACTTCCGCTTAAGACTGGCCAAGTACCACAGAAACCAGGCTGCCCTTTTCCCCCAGCCTCCCAAAGACAACAAGCAAATGGACCTTTGATTAGGCCCCTTCCTGGTTCTGAAGGGTAGGCTGCAGAGCTGTTCACTCCAATCACCATCTGGGGAGTCAGGATTTCCTGAGGTGAGCAGCAAAGGCTCACGGCTTTCTCACTCCTACTCCCCCGGAAATCCGGCTGAGAGTCGACCAACAACATCAACCAAAAAAAAAAGAGAGAGAGAAAGAAAAGCACCGTGTGGGTCATTGGTCTATTTTTATTCTGCATGGCCTGACTTGGTGTTTACGTGCCTGGACCACCGGCTACCTGTGAGAATTTCAACATGATGTGTGTTCAAGATGTTCTCAGAATTTCCAGCTGGCAGATTCTGGCGGGCTGTTAATAGAGGTCAGACAGTAGTAGCTGGACATCTGCATGGAAGGTACCAGGTTGAATAACGTCTGAGAGAAATTGGTGACCGGCCCTGTGCCTTTTTAATTTTTTATTTTTTAGTAGACCAGATCTTTCTTCCACAAAGAGACAAATCATTCGCTGAGTCATTCATAGAGTCGTCCACACATTTATTTAGAAACATTTACAGCTGCTGTGAGTCGGGCTCCATGTTTAACATTGGATCAATGAGTGAAGAGGCAAACAAAAATTCGACCTAAAAGGATATAGCTTACTGGAGCATCGTGGGTAGTTGTGCCATGTATTATGAAGGGCTAGATGGCTCCTCCTCGTGAAAAATGCATCTTAACTGTGTACACACAGCATAGGCAACTAGAATGCTGGTAGATCAGCTGAGGAAAGCAGGTGTTACCAAGTTAAGTGTGACCAGCTGGGCAAATTCTTTCTTTATTTCCCGTTATCAGTTATTTTAGGATGCCAAGAAATATGCCCGTTAACTTGCTGACTTTACTTCACCAGCTGCTCATGCCCGGAGCTAGGTGCCATGGAGCCCGGCCGCCAGCAGAGGGAGCCTCAGGCTCATCCTGGAGCTCTGCCTGCAGCAGGGAAAGAAAGGCCTGTTTGTGCCCAGCCAGCCCAGAGGGAACTAGAGGATGAAGTTGATCAGAAAACTATTTGGCTCAGCCCCCACTTGCTGAACTGACGGAGCCTTATGTCCACGATGAAGTCACATACAATGGAAAGTGCCTGGCAATCAGCAGAGATTACAAAACCAGGGGAAGGAAGCTGCTGGCCGGGAGGGGGCAGCGGGGACCAGGAAGCCCTGCTTTTCCTTGGGGCCAGCACCCATCCGAGCCCCAGCCAAAGCCTGAGGAGTTGGTGTTGACCTTGGAAGCCCCACCTGGGTTTTTTATTTGCATCAGGTTGCCCACTGGGAATCCTAAGGCTGAAATCGTATATTGAGAAAGGGAGAGCGAAGACCCCCCAGGATGGTTGCCAGGCAGGCTGTCAGTCCGTCAGTCCACCCTCTGATTTCACTGGCTAATTGACAGCCCTATCGCAGGCGTCAGGAGTTAGAGCCACTTGGCACACAGAAGGGGGACCATGAAAGCAAGGCTGAGATCTTCTTCAGGGAACAGAGTCTTCCAAAGGCTGAGGGTCTGTGAGACGTGACAGCTGAAGAAAATTAAATGTGACTGCGGCACGGTGCCTGCATTATCCAGCCCGGCAGGCAGCCTGCAGCTTCTGCTGCCCTTGGGTCTACAGAGGGTGGCTGGAGGGACAGAAGGTAAAGGAAATGCTGTGACAGAACCCCATTTAGGAAGGTGCCTGCCCATTTGCTTATCAAACAGTAAAGCAGCCCCTTTTCACTCCAACTCAACTCAAGTCACCTGCAGGAACCTTACAGGCTGATTGGACCTAGGAAGGGGGCCTGGTTTCTGCTGGAGAAACAAGTGATTCAGACAAAGGGTTTTGTCCCCTCCTCCCAGAAGAGCCTGGGGCCTGCACCCTCCTTAATGGGTATAGGGACCATGGGCAGAGTGGAGGGGGTTCGGTGCCAATTACAGACAACATAGGAAAGCACTTCACTGCCCACCCCTCCCCCTGCCCCTCCGCAAATTCAGGCCACCCACTGGCCAGGCCCGGAGGAACACGGGGCCCTGGCTGCCTGCGCTCACACTGAGACCAGGTCTGGCTTTGCCAGGCTGCCCTGGAGCCACCATGGAGCAGAACGGCTGCTGCGCCCGGCCCTCCCCCACCCCCGGGGTGGCGCTGGAGTCACGGAAGGCCGGGCCCTTTTTGCGGAAGTGATATTATGTAGATAATAATCATTTATTCACCAGTCATAAAAATGATCCGTGGCCCATGAGGAATCAGAGCTGGGCTGATGAGCATCAAGCAGCAGGCCTAATCAGAAATTCAATATTCTCTACCCTTCTTTCTATTAACGATCAGAGCGCTCCGGGAGCCTCGCCGCAGGCTTTCCCGCAGCGTGCAGGAGCCAGGGAATGGGGGTGCGGGGCTGCTGTTTCTTTCGTTGGTGTTTGGGTGGTGTGGGGTGACCAGCCCTCTGCCTGCCTGGGCGCCCCCTCCATTGCCTCCAGCTCCCCCCTCCCCCCCGGGGAGATGGGTCCCAGCCCCGCGATCTGAGGCAGAGCCTCCAGCAGCTGCATGGTCAGGCTGCCTTCATCTCATTTCCATGCCGGCCTGAGCTGCTACTGTCCCACCTGCTTCTCCACAGCTTTATAAATCATGCTGGCCTTTTAAATAAATCTAGGCTGTCTTTCAGGGCGCTCGTAAGCAAATGAAAGTCAGGTCCAAGGGAAAGAGTAGTAGCTATCCTTGCTTCCTTTGCTTATTTCCTTCTGTTAAAAGACTGCTTGACCGTTTGCTATCTGGGCTACCCAGGGCGTGATTGTAAAGGAGGTAAAATATGGCGGCAGGCTCCTCTGTCTCCGTCTTTTGTCCTCCCTGTCAGCACCCCAGGGGCTCCTGACCTAGAGAAAACCAGTCTATGGTCTATACACTCCCAGTGCTCAGGTCCTGGGGGAGTTTGCACGACACAGGATAGGACTGTCCAGCTCCCATAAATGGTAGCTCTTCCGGAGTGGAGGGCGGCAAGGAGCTGTCCCCGGGGCCTTCCGTCATCGCAGCTCTTGGAATGGCATGGAGGCCTCTGTCCTGGGCCCATGGGCAGTGTGTGCCGCCCCGCTTCCCCCCGAATCCTCGCGCAGGCCTCCCTTGGCTGCTGGTGCAGACGCTGCTGCACTCCCTCCTTTTTTGTCGCCAGCTGGCAGCCAGAAGATGGGGGGCCGCTGCTTCCACCTCAGTCCTGGTCTCCAGACAGCTGCCTTCCTTCATGCACGTGAGCGCTGAAACCCTGGGGCCCCATAACAGTTTGGAAAAGGCCCCATGCACTGGGAGAGAGCCACACCCTCTAGTCTACGAGGCCAGTACCAAGGGTTCTGCTGTTTTCTCTCAAATCCTGGGCACCTCACCCTACTCCCCTGGGCCGTGGTGGGATGTGTGGAGGGTCTTATGGGCAGTTCCATCCAGCCGATATGCTTCCTGAAAACGGAGGCCTCTGATCTCCTGGCTGAGGCGGGGTCCACCGGGGCTGGGGGGTGTCTAGGAAATTGGCAGCGGGGGTACATGAGGGCAAAATATGCTCCAGATATGTGTAGACTTGGCCACAGTGTCCTGAACATTTGCAACTCATTGGAAAATACCAGCACTATTTACTCACCAGTCACTTGACCATGAACCGTCATCGTCTTTGTGGGAAAAGTTCTACATGAGCATAAGATGCAGGAGATCTTAAGTGGGCAGCAGGAACTACCACTGACTGGATCCTAAACCGCGCTCGGCACTGGACTAGGATTTCTCAGGTATGAGTTCTCAAGTTCATTGTGTTCCATGAACTAGGGGTGCTGTGGCTGATTAGCAGAGGTGGAAACAGACTAACTGGTCGAGGTGTGAATTTGCCGTCCATCTTACTGTAACTTAGTTTCCTGCTACCAGTGGGCTCCTGTGGGTGAGCTCTGTGCAACTCTCAGAAAAAGGGACAAGAGCGGCATTAAGCCAATCATGAAAGAGTGTAAGAAGTTTGCTTGCTGTTGTCTGGCCTCCTCTGACACCCTGCCCCCAGCCTTGCACTCACAGACTCTGGGTCCAGCGGAAGGAGGGCACTTAGCTCCCTTGGGACCTGACGGCACCCCTCCTGATAAAGTGGGAATTCTGCCTCTCCAGTGCAAGATCCCCATGTTTATGTAAGGGAGCAGTGATGAGGATCAATGTTGTTTAGGGTTTTGTTTTCCAAAGGCTGGAGGAAAAGGTATAGCGTTGGGCAGGAACGTGGAGGCCTCAGCATCCCTGCTAGGAACAATGAAGAAACTGGCTATTCAAGTTGTCTTTTCCTTTCCCTCTGAGCTCCTGGGATCTGCTGCCACCTCAGGGGGGCTTTTGGCCCACACATGCTCCCTGCTTCCTGAAAAGTCAGAATGAGAAGGTAACAAAATGTGCAAAAATTAGTGCTTTGGTTCAGGAAATCCCAACTCCTGGAACCAATGGGTTAATATGGGGTCCACTGATAAATTCCAGCTGCTTCAGTGTGTGCTCCGCGGTGCGTGCTCCACATTCCAGCTGGGGGCCATGTAATCAGCGTCGGAATGGGCAAAAAGGATAATATCTTGCACCGTGTCATTTTTGTTTCTGCCTCCCAATTCACCCAAGCTAAAATTTCAACTCCTTGCTTCAACTTGGTCGGGCTAGTATAAAGTTACTTTCCAAAAAAACCGAGAGAATATTTCGTGTGAAGAAGGTGTGGCAAATGGAGCTGGCCTGCATTTGATGGAGAACAATTTCCACTTGGGGCTGGGCCTGCCCGCCCCAGGCTCGCACTGAATAATCCCAGCTGTGCAACTTCTGGCAGGCTCCTACCTCCCGCCCACTCTGAGGGAAGAACTCCTCCCCTCCTTTAGTAGGGCATCCGGGAAACAGGCGGGGGAACAGGTGGGTCATAGCCAGATGCGGACTGTGTACCAAGAAGGCCTAGCCAAGTCTAGAGAGCCTGTGCGGCTTCTCAAAACTAGGCAGCATCAGCTCATTTGAGAGAAAGCAATTGGGAAAACAAATATCAAGTCAGAAGAGGAGAGACCATGAAAATTAGAAAGTGCTGAGAACCTTCTAGGCTTTAAGAGTTTGGTCATGCTATTAACTTCTCGGTCCTTTGGCCAGCAGCAACAGTCTTAAAGTTCTTTTAAGGAGAGGCACATCAGAGTTCCAATCCAGCAGAGGCTTAGAAGCACTTTTTCCTCTTAGATTAAAAAGTTGGAATGGATAATTGAGAAGGTCCCTTTCAGGTTATTCTAAGACTCTCCAAATCTGGCTATGATCCATTTCACTAATAAGCAACTGTCTACAGAGATGGACTAACACATCATAGCTGTCTCTTGGCTAGCACTGGGCTCACTGGTGTCCCCAGAAGTGAAGGAGGTGGACACCAACAAATAAACTACTGTGAATACTATTTGTAACATTAGTACACGGACACACAAATGTGTGTTCAGAACTGAGGGACTTTTGTTGGGACAATTTCTAAGCAATGCCTTGTAAATCATCACTCAGCAATGACTCCACAAAGCACTTAAGTTCATCCTTCATCTGTAAAACTTTGTAAGCAATGCCATGCAAATAAGTTATTTCAAATCCTCACAAACCTGAATCTCTTGGGTGTGGGGGGTCTCAGTAGGTCACTCAGAGGTCACAACTTAGCATAAAGGTCTAAGAGTTTCCACCTGAATCCACAGGTGCAGGTCACTCCTAAATCCACCTCACCAAGGGGTGTAGGCAAGAAGGAGCTCCTGGTCTGCCCCCTTTACACCCCAAGTTAGGTGCTGACTTCTTTTTAGACTCAGGAGTATGATACTCAAGACTGCATCTTTATGTATATATTTCAAGACTGTTAAGCATCTATTTTTATGTAGGAGGCATCTTGTATGTGTCAACTCTTAGGTCCCCAGATCTGGAGGGCGGGGGGACTAGAATCATTTAATCAGAAAACAATTTATTCCATCCAGCTGTATTTTATATATCAATGAGTCACCTTAAATGCTTTCTAGAAGAAGGTGGCTATAGGTAAGTACATTAATTTAAAAAGAGTAAATGGTTCGGCACGTATTCATTATTCACCTTCAGAGGGCAGAAGACTCTAGGCTTTATGAGGTTGGGGAGTTAGGGCAGGGAGGACAGACGGACAGGACATGGTCTCATAAGAAGATGCGACACAGACCCAGAATAATGCAAGACCGCATGGGGAAAATAAACCGTGGGTACTAATGACAACAAGTAAGGCACGCAGGACTTCACAAGAGAGCTGTGCTGGGGTGGTCGAGATGATGTCTAGACGCTGCAGTGAGGTGCATAAGAGACCATTTAAAGATCTCCTGCCCACCTCAGAGGCCTGTGCCAATGCTGAAGGACCCGTGAAGACCCCCAGGCCCTCCTCCTGCGGCTCACGTGGAAGTCCTTTCTTCTGTCACCTACAGCCAACTCAAGGTCCAGCCAAGGGCAATGTAAATAGGTTAACAAAGGAAAACAAATGACAGGGATTCTGAAGAGAGAGACAGATTTCTCACCCCACGGGTTTACACACAGCCTGGTGTATGAAGGCTTTTTAGGCCACAGTTTCCTCACATAACAAGGGCTTCTCATCCCTTGCACGGCCCAAGCAGACCCAGAGAGCTGGGTTGGGGGGTGGTGAGGGGGAAGGAGTCTGCATCTGGCCCAGTTAGTGTCAGGTGGGCATCAGGACCGAGCCCCAAAGGGTGGCCAGGTGTCCTCAGTGGTCACCAATGAAGTGGTTGGAACCAGAGCCAAGGACACTCTGGCAGTTAGCTGGAGAGGGAAACTAAAGACAGTTTCTACCCTGACCAAATCGAGTTTGCCCCCAGCCCCTTTTTTTTAAGAAGTCTCCCACCTAGCACAAGCCCTCACCCAGGACCAAAGGACACTTGTCTGGAAGAGAATCCTCACCATGACCACATCAAATGCCCCTGAAGTGGACTCACATTTGGAAACTGCCTCAATGTACTTGGACTTCAACGCTTAAAATGGTGGCTTTTGGTTGTATAAACTCTTATATTAAAACATTTTAACATTTTGTTAGTGATTTTTTTTCTTTGTAATTGGAATTGAAGAGAATTTCATTCCCATTATGATGTAGCCATCCTTTAATGCCATCGTCAAGGTTTTCTTGTGCCTCCTGCCAACACAAACCCAGCCCGGCTTGGTTTATTTTGCTGACTGCCCACGGATGGCCTCTCGCTCCCTCACGGCCTCCTGGGGGACCCGTGCGCACTCAGACACACCCCAGGAAAAACAGGGCAGTGGAGGGGTGGCTTCCAGCTCTGCTCGCCACTATTCTCAGATTCAGCAGTCCTCAGCAAAAGGACGTTTCCAGAAGTTCCAAAAAGTTTACAAGACGTTTTATTTTGTTTTTTAACAATTACCAAGGAAAAGAAAAATAAATCGACATGAGTGAAAGCAGAAATCCCTACTCCCCGACACACACGCAAACCAGACAGTGAAATGGAACGGACTTTTTCTCACGGGCGGGACATGCCCGCCACTGGAGCTGTTAGGGGTCCAGAGCGGGCGTAATTGGCCTGGTGGACCTTTTCTTTAGCTCTGAGCAATTCCCTATGCTTGTTCTTCATTGAATAAACTTGCTCATTAAGGTTTCAGAATTAAGGTTTCAAAATTACAATACATAGATCCCAAAGGGCAACTTTCAAATTGCCCAGTCAGAGCGTTACACAGCTACTGGTTTTCAGCAAGCCAAACCGAGGCTGCCCGAGGCGGACCCCGAGTTATAAATGTGGCTTAGGCCTGTAAACAGGGGGTACACTCAGGATGCCTTTAACTGGTAACTCAAGTCCCCTCATCGTTGTTGATGACCATCGCTTATAGTCCAGGAACAACATGAAAAGAGGACTCACCAAAAACTGTCCAAAGACTTTCCGAATGATTTATTTTTGAAAAAGTTCATACCGTGTGTGTGTTTAAACTTTAAAGATTCCCTAATTGTCCAGCAATGAATTATCTTCCAAGTCATACCTGAAAAATTTCTCATGAAAATATCCATCAGTACAAAAACGGCTTAATGAGATATAACATGCCATTGGAGAGATCCTAAAAGATGAGCTACATGTCGATGACATTCAAGTACTAAGCAACAGATGGAAGTTGGAGTCTGGAGAGGAGGTTCAGAAGTATGCGACTGTGTCGGGGGAGGGGCTTGCCTTAGGCAAGCAAGTGGGCTCGCTTTACTCCCAGGGACCCGAGCAGCAGGATGGAGCTGGAGCCTCAGGTCAGCTCAGGGATGGACAGAGGTGGAGGTGCTCCAGATGAGCCACCAAACTTCCAAGGGGACAGTGGGCAGTGCCAGCAGCTCACCTTAATGCATGCTCTGAACATGCCCTCAACATGCCCTCCAGACAGAAGAATGGACGCAGAGAAAGGAGCTCTTCCTGAGATATCCCACCTGGTGTGGTGAAAGAGGCAGCTTGCTCTGGACGCTAAAAACTCCTATGCCACATAGTCAAAGCACACAGTTAAAGCATAGGTAGCAAAATGGAATATATCGTGAACCAAGTCTCAATATTTACATTTGAGGAAACTTCACATTCAAACACAGAGTATTATTTCTCAAGTCATATTTTCCCCCCAAGGTGATGGGGCATTTGGATGGAAAGGGAGACAGAGAGGAAAATTGCCTGGACTGAATTGCAGGCAAAGCTAAGAATATTATGGAAGATCCACAAAGCCTTCCAAACTTTTAAATGGAGCAGCTGGATAAGATGACAGCTCAAAATGGGATCAAACATTTCAAGTTAAAAATGAATGCTAAATTTACTGAAAGCTGAACTCAAAAGTTTAAGACTAGGTTTTTAAACTTTCTAACTTTAATCAAACAAATACTCCCTTTAAAATATAGTGCAGCTGAGTCATGTACAGCCTCGTGGTCCTGCCATGCCCACCAGGAGCTATGGGGGTGACAGGGACAGCTTCCTCCTACCCCAGGTCAGACCCTGATGGCCAATTCCAGAAGCCTGGATAGGAAAGTGATGTTTAGAGTTCTTAACCAAAGGAGCCCCAATCGAACTCAGATCCGTGCTCCCCAGAAGGCATTCAGCTGCAGCCCAGGTCCTAACTGGAAGTAGAGAGTGCCCCAAGTTCACGGCCCCTGGGAGGAGGAGCTCAACAAAGTGCCGTCTGCCCTTGCGGCAACTGGCGCCCTTCACTTTCCTATCCCAGCCCTGGAACTGATTAGCAGGACGTGAGTAATTTACCCATTAGACCACCTCAGAAGCAGGTGGGGCGGAGAAAGCGGCAAGCAGAGACAAATAAAAGTCTCCATTTTCACTCTGTGAAGGCAGCACTTAGGCAAAATGAGGGGGTTTTTTAGGCTTCTTTGAAATGAAACCGGGAGGACCTAACTGCAGCCTTTTTGTTGGCAGGGGAAAGGCCTGTGGCTGCTTTGTGCTCCCACCCCTACAATTAGGGCAGAGGCCACGTTGCTTCCTGAAACAAGATCTACAGTTCAGCCCTGAGCTCCGGGCGGGACACATCTGCTGCTGGGCGGTGGGGTGGTCAGGGGACAGGATGGCCCACCGAGGCAGCGCAGGGACAGTGTGCAGAGACGCCAGGTGGGCGAGGAGCTGGCTCTGCTCGAACCCCAGGTAACCCGCACAGCTTTCTCCTAGCAACCTTGTGGTCTGGAGAGAGAGGTCCAGCCTGGGCATCTTCCAGAAGGTCGGAAAGACCCTGCATTCAAGGGCGAGCTCTCTGGCCCAGCCAGAAAGGCATCAGGATCCCATCACCTGGGGTCCTGAGCAGCAGCCTGGGGTCATCTGCTCCTTCATATATTGGGAGTTCACACCTAATATGGAGTAAAAATAAGTGTTTCCCAACATATGGCCCATCTCTCTCAGCTTCTTTCATCACCTTGATGGTTCTTTTAGGGGCTGATGAGCCAAGTGCTGTTTCCTGGCTGGTGCCAGCTCCTGCCATGTCCACTCACCAGTGCCAGCTGCCACCTGCACCTTTAATAATGTCAAAGTCTCCAATATGCTGACATGTGCTCCTAAAGTTTGGTTTTAAGTGCTTTCTCAGAAATGTGAGTTGACTGACTCTGCCTGGAACGTCATTTGGAAAATGCTTGACATTTCTATAGCAGGGCACTTGCTCATTTAGGAAAAAATGATGGAGAGAAAATAAAGACCGGGTTCTCGAGCCAATTCTTACGCGCCCCCAAGCCTCCCACTACCAGGAGCAGCCGTGGCCCCCTCTCCTCTCTCCAAGCATGACTTTATGGCCTCCGTTCTCAGCTGTCACGTTTCAGACAGCGGGAAGCACAACTCTGATGGGCAGCTGGGTGTCAACAGCTCCAGCTTCTGTCCCCAAAGGAACCTCAGTCCCAGGCTCTTAAATTGGCACTCTACTCTCTGTATAATAACTGCAGAAAATTAGTCAAATGTTTTCATTGTTCAACTCAAGGCCATTGTGATTGTGTGCAATAAAATCCATTTAGTTCAGTTACTTAAAGGAAGAGCTTACAAAACAAGTAGGAAGTTTCTGGCAGCTGTAGAACAGAGAGAGGGAATTTCTGGGAGGGGAGACACGGAAGCATGTAGGACTCTCTCTTGCATGGATACGGTTCCTCTAGCTCCTCAGTGAAATTCACATGGGCTCTGACCTTAAAGGATTGATTTCATGATTTTAAAACTGTTTCTTGAGAGATGGGGTAAATGTGCCTTCAGAAAAACCGTTGAGCAGCTAAAACTGGACATGGTCACAAAGCTATAAGGAAAACATAAGAGGAGCCGTTCCCATGGCAGCTTGTGGCAGGGCCTCCTATCCCTGGGCTCATCGTGTGCTCCCCGCTCCTGTGGACACGTGACCCCCGTGGGAAAGAGTTCAGGGAAAAGCCCACGGAGAACTGGAAAACCCATTTTTTCTGAACGGTTCCTCACAGCCTGTCACAGGAGCTGCATCTCCCCGCAAGCTTCTTGGCATCCAGCCGCCCACCTGCAGTTCTTAAACCCCCTCCCCGTCCTTCCACATGTGACCCTCCTCGACGATCAGAGCTCAGTGCGTTAACTGTGTCACCTTCCCAGTGAGGGGCAGGCTCCACGGCCCCAGTGGAAAGCTGGGAACGTGCATGCAGGCCTGGAGTCTGGTCACTCCTGTGTTTAGTTGTCTTTTCTCTCTCTCTCTCTCTCTCTCTTTCTCTCTCTCTCTATTTCTCAACCTCCCTCTGTATATCTTTAAATCTCTCAATCACTCTCAACTCCCCAGCCCCCATACAATGTTGTCAATTTATCATCCCTCAGAGTCCAGCTTGGGTTTTTTAGAACTGAAGCACTAACAGATAGATTATTTGTAGACTCCGAAGATTAACCTAGAGAGTCATTTAAACTACAGAGTTTCCTCAAATGAAAAACCCTCAAATCCAGCTAGTCTGCAATCTAAACTTCAGAGCATGGTGGGTGAGTGTCAAAGAACCTGTTGCTATATAATATATTTAATCCACCACCAACCACCCTCTGGCACTAATTTCTTACATTCATTCCAAACACAAAATTCCAGGACCCCCGAAAGTCTCTTCTCGCTACAGCTTCGGGCCCAGGCTCAAGGTCCAGCGTCTTGTTTCCTGAAGCAGGATCGGGTCCATCCGGGCGTTTCTTCAGGAATAGCAACTTAAGTCTGGTTCCTCTAGTTCTAAAGACCTGTGAACTAGAGAAAGGATGTGTGGCCCCCACACATTCAACAAACAGTGGTGATATCAGGAGAGGAAAATGCCATTTAATACCCTTCATTTGAAAGGGGAGAGGAGAGGAAGCCTGTATCAGCAATTGGTTCATAGCAGTTTGAAAACTTGGCCACACACACGTGTCTCCATTTCCAGTCCCTGGGTAGAGCCAAGAGCGGCTCTCGGTCAGGAGCTGTTGTGGGCAATGCCCTACACATTTTTTAAAGCGCTGTCATCTAACCGAGAAAGCCTATAGGCATGTCTTTAAGACACATAGAAGCCCTACTAGATATATCCTTAAATCTTTCTAAGGTCTTAAAAGAAGTCTTACAGCTTCAACCTTGGGACTGTCCCCCTGAGGCCATGCTGTACAAAGTGCCCTGGATTTGATCTTTGTCCTGCAGCCATTTCTCATCATGAGACACTTTTGCTAGGAGACAATGGAAATGAGAAACAGTTTCATTATCAGAGCCAGAAAGTCCTGGCCTCTTCCTATTTCCTCTGAGCTCTGCTCTGCACCTTACAATTCCTCCCTTAGTCCATCCATGGTTTATCACAGGCAGCTGGAGGAAGCCAGCGGTACATTCTGCTTCTGTCTGGAGTCTCCTCAGACAGGCCCAATATTTCACTGGATACCCTTTCCGTTTTCCACGTTACCACAGGTGACAAGGCCACCAACTTTCTGTCTAGTCTTCAATAACATTTTTCTCACTGTCCTCTACACCCTCAACAGTCACCTTGAGGTCCTTCCAGCTTTAATTAATCTTCTCGAGGTCCTCCCAGCTTTTGCTCCATGCCTTGTCCCAAAGCCAAGGCCATGTGTTGGGTTTCTGTGAGGGCGGCAACCCACTTCCGGGTACCTAATTTTGTCTTAATTATCTATTGTTGCATAACAATTACCCCCCAAATTAGTGGTTTAAAACGACAACCGCTTTTCACAATTTTGTGGATATGAAACTTGGATGAAGTGTACAGTGTGATATATTTTTTTCCACCACTGGGTCAGTTAGTGATACTCAGCTAGTGGTGGGCTGGTCCATGGTGGCCACGATGGTTTCGTTCACCTAGCTGGCACTTTGGTGGAGAGATGGCTGGAAGGCTGGGCGAAACAAAGACTGTCAACCAGAGTCCCTACCCATGGCCTCTGTAGCATGGCAGTCAGGATAGTCAGGTGGCAGCTCAATGCTTCCAGAGAGAATGTTCCTAGAGACTGTGGAAGCTGCCATATTCCTAAGACTTGGGTTGGAAACCAGCATGACTTCATTCCTGCCATTTTCTAGTGGACAAAGTCGTCTGCTCAAGATGAGAGGACATAACTCCCACTTTTAGATGGGAGAATTGCCAAGGAATTTATGACCACCTTTAGTTTTTCAGATTCCTTCTTCATCTCTCTTTTCTTCCATTTGTCTGAGATGACATGTGAAGGCTGGTGTTGCAGCTGCCATCTTGGACCCTGAGAGGTTGTTGGGAATAAAAGGCAGGTGCTGCAGATCAACAAGCTAGAAACAATCTGGATCCCTGACACCATCAAAACCGTCAGATCTCTGACTTGTTTACTTCTGAATTTTTAGAATGTTAGACAAATTAATTGTTCTTAAGTCATTGTGGTGGTTTTTTGTTTTTTTTGTTTTTTTTTAACTTTTCTGTCACTTTCAGCCTAATACCTAACAATAGTTTGGAGTACAGTATATCCTTTGGTAGCTCAGTTGCAGACTGAGGAGACTTTTCTGTACCCCAACAATGCATCCTGTACCCCATAACCAGTTTCCTGAAGCACCACATATGGGGCTCATAGAAGCTCCCCTATAATACCTTCCATCATAAGAGTCCTTGACCCACACTCTGATCTCATTGCCTCCTTCAAAACAAATTTCCTGTCAAAGCCCAGTATACGAGGCCCTGCACAGTTCGGCCTTGACCCAGCTCTCTATCCTGACGTGCCTGCACTCCCCCACAGCCCACCTGGCAGATGAGCCCCGTGCCCCGACGTGCCCTGTGCTGTCCTGCCTGTGGGTGTTTGTGCCCGCTGTCCGACCCCACCCATGTACCTTCTTCCAAATCTCCTTTCCTTGGAGAATTTCTAGGGTCACAAAGAAAAGGGTTTCTCCTTCTCTCAAACTTTTGCAGGAATCACTGTCTAAAACCCTCACTTGATATCACATCCCACTGTCAATGGAGGCTCTTGTTGTTTTCTTCCCCCCACATGTACACATCTCAAGTAGACTCTGAGTCACCAAAGGACCTGTATCACTGCTCACTGGGTCTCCGGTGCCTACCTGGTCATGGACAGCTTTGTTCCCAGGAGGCACACCTCACGTAAGCAGAGTCAATGGCTGGCCAGAATGGAGGGAGGAGGAAGGAAATGCAGTTCACCAAGCCACCCCTTTCTGGCCTCTTGCGCACCTGCCTGGAACATGTGGCCCGTCCTTCCTCACTCGCTAGCCACTTGGTGGTGTAAGTCCACCTCAGAGAACTCGCTGTCCCACTGTAAACCCGGAGGGCAGGGGGCCAGGCCCCAGCTTCTAGGAACCCCTAGCTGCCACTTGTTGCGCAGTCTGACTCTGAGGCACAGGAGGGATGGCCTGGTTACTCGGATTTTGTTCCACGTCGGCACTTTGCTGGACAATTGAGAACCAAGTTCGAGGGGACAGGAGCATAGAAATGAGAATGTCTCGGCTTTGCCTGTGGTCGCCTGAGAGGAAAGCCCAAGGGGTTCCCCATCCAGTGCCCTGCAAGACTGTCCCCCTGCATTCCCAGCCTGCGGAGAACCGGATGGACCCTGCCAGGGCATCAGATGGCCTGGGAATCGGGGAAGCACCCAAAAATGGAAAAGGTTCTGAACGGAAACTTTTGCTAAACTCAGCATTGCTTTTCCTGAGGCCTGAAAGCATGACAATGAGTAGACGTGACACCCGGGGAGATTACATTTAATGAGTTGCTTGGCGAGGGCGATTTCTGAAATTAATTATCAATCACTTCTAATTATTTTTAAATGGCATTTATTAATCCACAAGGATTAAGGAAATGCATGTGCTGCTTTCAGAACCCATGTGGAGTGCTGTCTGGAGCCCTGGCCAAGGCTAGGCCTACAGCTCCTGGCCTGGGGTGCAGCCTGGGTTCAGGTGGGTGAATCCAGTGCCCACCTGTGTTCCAAGAGCAATAAGCAGGAGCCGGGAGAGGAAGATTCTGGCCTGAGCCAGTCCTTGCCCAGCACCAAACCCAGATCTCCCCTAAGGCCCAGCCTCAGTCTCAGGCCTCAGTAACAATGCAGCCCCGTTTAATCCAATGCACCTGAAAATCTGGGACCACCACTCCCTCAATCCATGCCTCACCTGTGGCAGAGATGTGCCTGGAGTGCCCTTCTGTACAACCTACAGGAGAAGCTCAGGAAGGAAGGTCAGTTGCTGAGCAGAGACTCGACCCCCTGCCTTAGCACACCTGGCCGGAGTGAGCGAGCAGGGCTCTGGCTGCTGCTCCTGTCTTCTCAGGAGGCCGTCTGACCCACAAATATTTAAATTAGTGCCAGAGAAACAGCCGGGCACACACATCTGGGAATTTGGTCAAACTTCGGACCAACAAGAGCCCAGGCCAGCACCTCTGCCCTGTATTCATCTGAATGGTCCAGAGGGGGAACTGTTGTGAGACGCTCACCCACCGGCCTCTGCCCCACTGCGAGGCCCGAATTGCTCTCTCTTCACAAGGCACACCACACCCGCCCTGCACCGGGGCATTTTCTGATGGACCAAAACAGCTTCCCTCTTGCATGTGCCAAGGGCAGAGGTGGCAACTTGCTTTCCAGTTCTTGCGGCCCCAGCACCCAGCACAGAGCCCTGTACGTGGCGAATGCTTAACAAATGTTGGTCTAATGATGACAGATGTTCCCATGAGTCTTAGCATCAGTCCTCAGGGTGTTGGGGCCCCCAGCACCACCTCGCTCTGAGGCCATCATCAGTGAGAAGGAGGAAGGCTGTACCTGTGCAGGTGCCCATCCCGTCTCACCTTTCACCAGCTGTCCTGCGGGCTCTGATCAGCTGGGGTGTTGCCCTGCTCCCATGCATTAAAGCTGGCTCACAAGAGCAGAGGGACAGGGACCAGGATTTGAAGAGTTTATTCAGGACCAGTCACTGTAGGCCACTTTGGAAAACAATTGTCTTTTGAAATTGGGAGAGTGAAACTTAATGGAGGAGTCTGCAGAATCTCTTTAGTCAAAAAAGTCCTGAAATTCTTTTTTTTTTTTCCTGGAAGTTACACATCAGCAATCTAGCAATTGTTCAGCTGTTGAGCCCTTAGAGGGATGACCCCCACAGGGTGACCCTTAGATGACAGGCAGTTATCACGTGGACTAGCACTGTACAAACGTCAAGATGAATGAGATGCTGCTGTCTGTGGGGCCTTGACAGAGACAGGATTCAGGAGTCTGGTGACCGTAGGCTGCTGCAGAGCTGGGGGCCACCTCATCCTTCCAGCAAGTGAGGTCATGAGGTCATCAGTCCCGAACTTTTTAGGGTTGACCTGGAAGGTCTTCTGAAAGAAGGCTCAATGCAAGTGAACCGTTGACTTTGAAAGGAACATCTACCCGGAGAGGGGCAGGGTGGGGTTAGGACACCTGCACTGGCCTAGATACAGTTCTCTGTGTGGTACTAGAGGCTGACGGAGACAAGTCATTGTGTAATAGGTAAGGGAATATGCACTGTCACCCTTAGAAGCCTTTTCCAGGTGGCCTGAGAAGGCCCTTCCTGACTCAGATCACCCCTGGGGCAGGCAGCCCTTGGAGGTGTCCACCACAGACCTCCCCCCGCCCCCGCCACATTTAGAGCAGCACAGGACAGTCTGACTTATGCAGCAACTCAACTTACCCTGGAGGAGACTGAAACAGATCTAAGCAAGACTTTCTGGAGTCTTAGCCCTTTTAGAGCCATATAGAAGCCCCTAACTCCTATAGTCTGTGGACAAACATCCCTCGAGTTCGTCCAGTCATGATCTCATGTCTTCTTCCCATGTCCTTCCCATATTACAGGGTCAGGAGCCTTAAATTTAACTCAGGGCTTTAGGGCTGATGTACTGCTTTTTGTTCACTTTTTTTTTTTTAACGTCAGATATTGATTGAAGAATTTTCCTTTAATTAAGGATGTACTAATTACCCCACAATTATTTACACTTAAAAGATGAGGAACAATCAAAGAAGGACGAAATGGAAGCAGACGTTGGCATCGAACATCAAATTGGCCTGGGGTCCAGCTCTGGCTGCATCCACCTGGCCATGTGCCTTGAACAGTCCCGTCCTGCTTTGGCCTCAGTTTGCACATATGCAAAATGAGAGTTAGGCTAGCCCATTTTCCCTCCAGGCTCAAGTCCAATGGTGTTCTGACACATGCACTGGCCTCATCACCTCCTGCTGGTGGGCAAGTGAACTGCTCCATCATCTTCCAGGATCAATGTAGCGGTTACTTATCTCTCTAAAGGGACGAGAGCAGGAGACACTAGCTGGGTATGCTGGAGGGATGGTATCTAGTTGAGTTATTTCTTTTAAACTGGCTGTGGCCAGTCCATACCTCCCGGAGCTGAGCACAGTGGCTTCAGAAATCAGCACATGCAGAGTTAAATCTTTGGTGACATCTGCAAGACAAATGCTAAAGGGTGGACCCAGGGCTTAAGAACCGCAAATTGGGGCGTTCGGGTTTAGCACAAACTCCAGGCATCCATCTCTAGGAGCAAACCGGCCATTTGGCACAGAGATCCAAGCCTGGGGCCTGCCAACACTCAACACCTAAATCACAGTGTGTTCTGAAAGGGAGCATTCCATGTGGAAAGGGGGGGCCATTCGCAGCCCGGGTCTTACTCCATTTCCCTGCAAATAGTCTGCGTGGCTCTGGTTATCACCGCCTCTAGCTCCACGCTCACGTTTTATGTCTCAGAGATAGTGTTTATTGATACTAAACAATGCTCCACTGCTATGCAGAACATCTGTGCCACAGCTGCCACGGCCCCGATGGAGATTTTTGTAATAGTTGTGGGGTGACTTGCTAGCACAGTACATACAGTACTAAGAGGGCTACGTTCTGCTCATCAAGAGAATTCAAGATAACTGCAAATTTCAGGATTTTTAAGGTTGTTGTTGGATGTGGTTCTTGGGGGGGGGCATTTTGTTTGTTTTTGATATGTAAGTATCAGTTGGAAACATTTGTTTATAAATGTCAGCAAGAAGAATTTTGTATCGATATACCCTCCCACTGCCCCCACAAAATAGCCTAAGAATTAGCTAGAAAAGTGCCCAAGGCCACAGAGCAAGTCACTGGAATGTTCTAGAGCTAAGTGTGGTGGTAACAACTAAATTGCCGACAGTTGAGCCAGTTTCCTGCTGCACTAGACAACAAAAGCAGGCCTTTTGTGCTAAAGAATGTTTTTAAACTACTCAGAGAGAAAGGGTG
This sequence comes from Pteropus medius, assembly GCF_902729225.1. Classification (NCBI taxonomy): domain Eukaryota; kingdom Metazoa; phylum Chordata; class Mammalia; order Chiroptera; family Pteropodidae; genus Pteropus; species Pteropus medius. The sequence goes on from NW_024350397.1 coordinate 2,400,958, forward strand.
TTAGGGAAAGAGGTTGTGATCCACCCTTCGTTAGCATGTTAGCACATCGAGGAGGTGGCTGGGCTAAAAAGCCTGAAGAGGCTTGAGAGAAGGAATGTGTGTGGTGCCCCTGGCTTTCCTGAGCACTTTCCCTGTTACATTTTCCTATGTGCCTCATCTCAGGTGCCCAGGAGAGCAGAGCTGAGGCCTCCACACGCTCAGCATTTCTTTTGTTCTGAAAAGTGGGTAGAACCTTGCCCAGAACACTCAGCTACTAAATTCTAGTGCTCTCAGTTCTTCCAGGCCTTGCGTTCACGCCTGCACTGTGTATGTATTATGTGCCTACTGTATGCCAAAAACTGTTCTAGAAACACCATGGTAAATAAGCCAGAGGAGGCCCCTGGTCTCAACGAGGGACACTGTTTATACACACATAAACAAGAAGCAGAAAAAGAAACATATGAAGACAGTGGTGAGGGCTACGCAAGACTGAAATAAGATGCTATGGAAGAGAGGGATAGACGGGGCGGGGGTGGCTGCTTTAGAGCGGAAGGTCCAGGGAAGGCTTGCTGACACTTGAACTGAGATCTGACTTGCAAGAAGAACCCACCACAGGAAGATGAGGGGGTCAGTGTTCTCGGTAGTCTTGAAAGCCATGACGTTGAGAAGCGTGGCTTGTCTGAGGATCCAGGGATTGAAGCACAGTGTCTAGGGGTGGAGATGGGGGGCAGACGAGTGTGTCGAGGTAGGTGGAAGCTTGCAGAGCCAGGGCATACTGCTCCAAGGGCAAGAGAACCCATGGTTGAGCGGGGTGTCACGGGGATGCACTACCCGGCTCCCTTCAGGAGAGAACCTGCTGGGAGGAGAAGAGTCAGCTGACAATGTCATCAAGATCCACCCAGCATTTGGCCTGAGGCCACACTCTGCCCTATGATTGACCAATACAAGGGTACATGGAGCTCCCTGCCGGGCTGGCACAGGCTTTTCAGAGGTAGCCTGTGGTCCACGGCTCTTGCTACTCCCATCTTCCTCCCTCTCTCCTTTCCCAGGCTGGTCTGAAGGCTCTCCCTGCCTCTCCCGGATCCTTCACTGGTTTCCTCTTATGAGCCTTCTAACTCCACCTTACCTTTGCTCCCAGAGAATCTGGCCCGACAGAGGGGTTTTGAGCAGAGGAACAGGACGGGGTGGAGGACGGCCTGCATGAGCAGGGATGGAGCAGATCAGGCAGGAGCTGCTGAGGAGCAAACCTAGGGGATGAGTCTTGGCCACGCTTCGTCTGAGAGACCTTTCAGATACTTGGATGAGGTCCTAATTATCCTCTGGACCCGGGGGAAATGCTGCCTTCCCCATGAAACTGTCTTGGATGTTGCAGTCAAGTTAACAACAGCTGCCATTTAGGGGCACGTGGCGCAGGCCAGGCACAGTGCTCGGCTCCCTGTAATGGTCATTATACCCAGTATTCATAACAACTCCACTTAGAAAATGAGATGGACTCAGATAGGTCCACAGTGCAGTATTCCACAGAGAAGCTGGGCGCAGTAGGCATTTGAGCCATCCTTCGATGGTATCCATCTTCCTGATTATTTCATATATAGCTGGGTCTCCTACTCTCAATTCCCTCCTACCAGAAACTTTTGAACCATCTCTGAAATTTCTAGTATCAACCTCATGGTTTTGCATACACGTGCCCAAGTACAGGAACTTCCAGGAGCTTCGTGGGCCCATCTGAACACTGGCAAGGGTCCCCTTTTCAGAGACAGGCTGGCATCCCAGCTACAAACAGGAGCTGGAAGAGAAAGCAGGTCCTGGCCACTAGGACCTGAGATGGCAGCCACCTGCTGTTCCACGCCTTTCAACCTGGGGAGGAAAGAGACCCCGCCCTTGCCCTGCTTCCCAGGCACTGGGGAGCCGGCGCCTCATCCTTCTGCAAAAACTTTTCCTTCTCTTTAAGGGTGCCCAGCGAGGCCTACCGGCCCCTGAAGCCACAGGGAAGCTCCTGGGCAGAGCCTAGAGCACCATCCTCCTGGGAAGAAAGCTGGCTTGTTCCAGGCACACAAAGGACAGCCGCTGGGCAGGGACGGGTGGTGCATGCTAATGACCCAGGTGCTGGGAAAGCTGAGCTCTGCTCTGGGGGGAGGCAGCGGCTGGGGCTCCTGCCCTGTGCTCGTCCTGGCTCCGACCAGAAATATGTGTCTGCTGTTTGCCCTTCTTCCAAGGGAGGGGCCTAGACCGGATGCCCCTCCAGGCAGGCCCAGCCCTCCCGGAGGCCACGCTGAGTCACCTGTGCCTGTCTCGGGGAGACCCAGGCAACCATCTGTTGCAGGCAGCACACCATCTAAACATCCGTGCAAACTTGGACCAACAGGTCCTGTCGAAATGTGTTAACCATCTGCTTTTCCTTAGCTGTTTTTGAGCAAATTATGTTTATTATGTTAATTTATTTTACTGTCAACAACACCGAATGACACAGTTGCTGCTAAACAACATCATTATATATCTCATTCTGGCATATTACCAGAAGGTCCTTTTTTTTAATTCGACAAGAATAAATATGCATTGAAATGTTGGTCTACTTAAAACCGAGTCCGAAGAGCAAAGCCTGAGGCGCAGGCGAGCCTGGGCCACTCACGCTTTCACGGATGGTTTTCTCTAGGAGGCGCAGGGCTGTCTGGGGGACAAGCTTGGCCTTGAACGTGGGTCTTCTCCGAAGCCTGCCGGATTGGGAGAAAAAGCATTAGGGCATCTAATTTTCCCTCTCAAAACTTCCCTTCTCTCAGCAAATCCTCCATTTTCCAGATGGTCGAGCCAAAGGGACCAGGCGGAGTCCTGAGCAGAGAGAGGGTGTGTCACTCGAGAGCCCTAGTGATTCACTGGGGACCACCCTAAAACCAAAACAGTCAGGCAGGGGCTGGGGTGTATAGTAATTAAGTTTGTGACCATTTCCCCACAACGCGGAGACCAATAAACTCCATCCTCCCACAAAGAGAGGAGAAAAAAGACGAGTGCTGGGTGAGAGAGAGAGCAAGAGAAGGCGAGAAGGCGCCTCGCAGAACGAACCAAATCAGTGCTCTCCACCCTCCTCCGTCCGCGTCCGCGGCGGGCTAGCTCAAGGGGAGCTGCAGCGCCTCACGGCACATCATGCTGACTCAGATAGCTCCTCGGTTAGGTAATAAGCAACACGAGGTACATGCATCTCTCTCAGAGGGAAACAGAGCCTCAGAGGCCAGAGCCGCCCGCTGCACGCAGCAGCAGGCTTTGGTTCGCCGGCTCCCAGGCCCAGGTGAGGCTGAGTCTGCACGCCCCGCCGGGCCGGGCCTGCCCGTGTCAGCCGCAGGCCGGGCTTCCCTGCCTCACAGGAGGGAGCTTTGCCTGCTGACCTCTCGGAAGCCGAGACAATCCCCAGGTGGGACTTTTACAGCACAAATGACCCGCCTGATCAAGAGATTTGGTAGCCAGGTGGCTTCTGGGTGTCCTTGCAAATATTTGGTTTCAGAGAACGGGTCACATTACACGGTTTAATACTGGGGGACTGAAAAGGCTACAGCAATCAGCCTTCAAACCCCATTTGTCCTGCAGCCGCCAGTAGACAGCCCATAAAAATGTGGGGCTCATGTTCACACAGATGGCTGCTGGTTTTATGGGCTGGGGAGGAGGAGCGGAAGATGGTCACAGTGACGCTGTCGAGAGTCTTAATTAAATGGGCTTTAGCTGCCAGGGACACCTGGGTCCTGGAGGCACATAGATAGGGGACTCAGTATTCTTTGAGGACTCCCTGCCCACCCCTGAAATATGCACAGGACTCTGTCCTACCCTGCCCCCCAGAGTCACCTCCTAGTCCCAGCTTACGGATGGCCCCCTGCCCTTGAAGGACTGCCGCAGTGCCTGCTCCTGCCCCCGCGGGACCTCAGGGTGGGACCCCCGCCTCTTTACTTTTTCCCCTCTCTGTAAGCCCACTGGCCTTTGGGAAAAGGTAATAAACTGGTTCACCCTAACACAGGGGCCTAAATTCTATCTCTTCAAGGGACTTTTCCATTTAATTGGGGTTCAGGCTTAAATCAAAGGAACTGGTCTGTTATTGGAGCATAGTCAATGACAGGAAAGAAGAGCCTCTTGTCCCCTGTGCTTTCAGCTCATTCAGGAACAATAGGAAAGGAGGCAGGGGCCATTTCAACCCTCTGTGGGTGCTCTTTTGCAGCCCTGAATCCATTCTGCGCACTGTGACTCTTTACAGCCAGTCCACAGGGACCGCTCTGGCTCCCGGAAAACGGAGATGAGGAACTGCTTGGAGAGGGGTGCTGGCCACAAGGTGGCGCTATTGCCCAGGGTGGTCAGTTGCCCTAAGAACCAGGATTGAGGGCGAGAAACAGCTAGAACCACACTGGGAAAGGAGAGAGGAGGGTAGTAGAGTGCTGCCTTAGTGGGGTGCTTCTAGTCAGGAGTTCCTAACTCAGTGGCCACCGGAGGGCGGAGCTTAAAGAACAAATCGCAAATTCTTCCACATCCTTCTCCATCTCACTTACAAAGCCTTGAGACTCCCTTGATTGCTGGGGTGTTTGTTGGGTTGGGGTCACCGTGGTCCTTGGGGGTCGGGGGCAGGAAGGACACTGCTCTTTGCGGGTGTAAGCAGAGTGGTAGTAAATACGTCCGGGAGGGTGTGAGCCGAGGTCCTCAGGCGGCCTGGGCCGCGCGGGGGCAGGGATGGGCTCGCAGCCTCTCTCCGTGGCCCCTCTGGGCTCACTCCTTAGCTCTGGAAAAAGCAAAAGCATCTCCTCACGCTGAGCTTTCTTCGCATAAAGTGATTACCACGTGTCAGAAGTAAACTGCTGCTTTCTGTATATAATCACAGACCACTTCGGAGAACTGTGACTTTGAGTCAAAAAGGGAAACTATTTCAAAACAAAATGCTGCAAGCTGATTTCTTTACTTTCTCACTCTCTCTCCGCCACCTTTAATTTTTTTTTTTTTTTGACGGGGGCGGGAGGATCTAAAAAACAAACACCGAAAAGTCAGTCGGTATCTCCTCGCCGCTGCAGCTGATTTCCTGTGTAAACGAAAACCATGTGATATTCCATAAATGCTTCCAGCTCCAAAAGACAGGAAATGAAAACCATCATGGAAAAGGAAAGCTGCAGAATAAATTCCCAGCGCAGATAGCATTACAGCGACATTGCACGGGGACGAACGCTAGGCCTCCTGCACATACCTGCGGGTCATTAGAGTGACTGCTAATGGGATCCGAGGATAGCGCCCCGGCTCGGTGCTGCTTCTGCGGGGAAATCGGACGGCGGCGGTCACACCCACGGCGCTGCGCCTGACAACTCGGCTTTCAATTAAGGACCGAGCTGAGAAAGTAGTCTTTTCTTTCCGCACGCCTCGCGAGGTCAGGTTACGACCTCTCAACCGTATTCAATCGCGGTGGCATCCATATGCATGAGGGCTAATTAACTCTGAAAGGCTCGGCCGGCTGGGCAGTCCCCGCAGCGCAGGGGTGGGTGGAGAGGGGTCGTTGAGCCCCCCCTCGTCTTCCCCGCCTCTGCAGCTGCTCCCGCGCCCGCCGGAGTGCTCACATGTGCGCGGCGTCTCAGCGGCGGGGACCCGCCGGGCGAGGGGAATTAGCCGCGTCATTTGTCGCCAGCCTAGCAACACGTGCGTGCTTATCCTGGTAGCTCCCGCCCGGCCTCTGAGTCCTGGGGCCGCGTGTGAGAGGGGGACGTTCATTCTAGAGGGGATTTAAGGTTAGAGGTTGCACTTGGCCTTGAGGCCGGGAGGCTGGAACCAGAGCTGGAGCTCCAGTCCTGCTGTCTGTGGGAGCGCGGGCACGTCGGCCCACCTCCTCTCGGGCTCTCTGCGTTTGCTCTGCTGGGACATGTTGGACTGGAGAAAAGGTCACGTCCTTTCCACTTACAGATAAGTCTCTTTCCAGCCACTGTAGTTTTCCTAGTTCTGAGTATTTTTAGGTTTTCCAGTTCACGACAAGCCAGGAGGTGCCTAGTTTCCCGGAGGCGGCAATCTGTGGGGTGACATTTTCTACTTCCTCCTGTATCAGTTAAGACGCTTTCATTTTATATTTTACAAACTCACTTGAAGCTTCAGCAAACTAGAGGAAATTTATTGCTCGGGGACCCACAGCAATTTCTGAGCCTGGGATGCGGCAGGCTCAGAAAGTTCCTGCTTTCTCTTTCACTCATCTTTCCTTCTTTATTTCTGCTGCTTTATATTTGTTAGCCAACAGGCTTCCTCTAGTCTTGTTTCTTAGTCCACATGGCATAGAAGACGAGCCCAGCCTCCGTTTATCAGTTTACAGCTGCTCCGTTCAATAGATGGGCTCATAAGGGCCCGGCTTGAAACTGCCCCAATTTCTGGCACAAAATATCGGGTTGGCCCAGCTTGGATCACGAGTCCCGTCCCTATCCAACCAGCTGTGAGGGAAGAGTCAGTCACATGATATAAACTGCCATGGGCTTACTTACCCCTGTGGGTAGGGGGCTCTTAAGGGGTGACCAAGCCAGACATGCCAAAGGGTATCTACAGCGCTAACTCAAAGCCTGATTTCATCTAGGTACAAGACAATTTTCTCAGAGATAGCTCTCTGGGATCCTGACAGCCTGGCTTCACCTTACAATAAAGAGGAGGGGCAGGATTCCCTATAGATGGAGTTTGGGAGCACCAGGAAGAACGTGCCCGACTGTCCTCAGCTTCTAGCAGGGAGTCAGGAGTGAAGCCACAGGCTCTGCCTTGACCGGAGAGAAGCTGACTCTCCCTTGCAGAGACTTCTGTGGTCTGGTCTTGAGGAAGGATGGTGATTGCATGGGTGAGGCACTGGCCGGCTCCCCTCCATCCTGCATTAGTGGCAAGGTCTAAGTCGAGGCAGTAGGAAAAGAGGAAGACCAAATAAGAGGTGGATTGACTCCACAGAAGAAGCCACAAGCAGGAGTCTACAGGAGCTGAGTAGGGCTGTTTAGGACAAGACACTGTGGGCATCACTCATTCATAGGGTCGCTAGGAATTGGAGCTGATTCAACTGGGCAGTAACACACCAAGTCAAGCCCAGTGCCTCCTATTCTGAGGAAACCAGAGCCTACTTGCAGATGTGACTACCTAATCGACAAATCAAACCTCCTGTCAGCCTATCAAGTAGGGAAGTAAAATATTGAGAGCTCCTGTGAAAAATAAAATCTTTGGCTCATTCAGCAGAAAATGGATTTATTAAGTATATTAGTCAAGATGAGATAACCCTATCACGACCTCCAAATCAAAGTGGCTTAAAACAATAAGAGGTTGATTTCCCATTCACGTCATAGTCCAGTCAGGGATTCAAGGACCCAGACTCCTTTCTACCAGAGCCTTCACCATCTTCTAGGGTTCTTGTTGTTTTCCACTGACTCCTCTATACCCTGCTAGGGGATAAAGACATAGAGGATTGCCCCAGAGGTTTTAGGAACCAGGCACAGAGGTCTATCACTTCTGATCACACACCATTAGACAGAATTCAGTCGTGGGACCACACCCAAGTGCAAGGAAAGCTGAGTAAGCCAGTCTCACTCTGTGTCTGCCCAAGGATGAAGAGAAAATGGGTTGAGTGAGCATCTAGTGGGTTGAGTGAGCCGCTCTCTTAGATGCTGTTAGATGATGTTAGATTACAGAGTCACAGGCAGGTGGGAGTGAGAGCTGAGGCTGACCTCCCAGGAGTGCTCCCAAAACCCAGCTGCAGACTCCATGGCCTCTGCACTCAGAAGCACTAAATGCCAGAAACCTACTTGATTGCACGTGCTACCTCTGCTAGAACTGGTGAAACTTCCAGTCCCTGGGCTGCTCGACCTTGCAATGTCTGGGAAACAGCTACCATCCCGAAGGCTGGGTGTCTCTGCCATCACCCAAAACACTTTTGAGAAAATTTGGAGGCATCGGGAGGAACTCGCCCCCACGCCGCCACTTTTTTTTTTTTTTTTTTTTTTTACCTTTAAGTTATTCATTTCCAGGTCTTGAATAAGGAGTCTTCGAAGGGTCAAGACTTCATCCTTCCTGCAAGGGAGGCTGGGACTTTGAGTTCTGACTTTCATTCTGGGAAGGCAGGACCCATATTGTCAACTTTTCCTTCAATAAGGAGATAGCCTAAGTGAGACGAATTTCCACCGGGAGGGGGAGGTGGGGGTAAGAAGGGCGGGAGGCCTCCTGGCAAATGCAGCTCTGGCTGGGCCTAGGTAAATGGTGTTGAGGAGGAATTATAAATTATTTGCAAACAGTTCCAAAAGCAAAAAGGCCAAGTGGCAGAAATATAGATTCTCAGAGTTAGGAGGAATGTTAAAGCTTATCTGTCTGGTCTTCAGCTTAACGCAGGAATCCCTCTACCAAAACTGCCCTGTGATCAGTCCCTCTGAAATATTAGCAGTGATGGATGACTCAGTAATGCCTTACAAGGCAGCCTTTGGGGTCACTTTTTGTTCTTAGAAGGTTCTTCTTTCAGTGAAACAGAAATCTGACTTTCTAGAACTTCCACCACTGGCTCCAGTTCTGCCCTGGGAAACCACACGGAACAAATCTGTCCTTCATGCATATGACAGTTTTTATGTTTCCCATCCTGTCCTTTTTCTACCCTTCTCTGGGCCGAACAGCTCTACTTCTTTCTACTCTGTTCCTCATTTGGTGATCTGCTGAAGAGGGGCCTGTGGGCCGAAGGGCAGAAGACCACATCCTAATGGTAGTGATATAAATTTCACTACTCCTTAAAACTGTCTCAGAGAGATGCATACACACTCCAATTTGACTGATGAAGAAACTGGGGTGCTGAGAAATCAGGCAACAGAAGAAATCCAGAAATCCAGGGTCCAGATCATGACTTGGAACCACTGTAAGAACTCTGCACTAGGTCCCATCCTGCCTGGACCCACCTGCGGATCCCCATCTGTGTGCTGGGTCCCTGGGCCTGCGCGGGTTTTCAAGCCTGGGGAGGTCTGGCCGTGAGGTGTTCTGTGGCCCCACTGTGGGGGCTGTCACGTTGACACCTTTCAACGGTTAGTGGGGACATAGGAACAAGTCCTCCTGTAAAAGCGTCTACGACAATCCCCTGAATGTGTGAGTATGGTGACTTAGAAAAAAACAAAAACAAAAAAGACTCCTTTACCCTGTATTATATTTTCTTAGGAAAAGGAAAATATATAGATGATGTTGTCTTTCTGAAACCACTACCTGTTGTCTCCACTGCACTCGGCCTACTGGGTCTCACGAGAGGGATTGACCCTATTAAAAGACTCACCTGCGACTATGCGGAGCCGCTCTGGACTTGACTGCCGTAATAGACTTACGTCACGGGCAAGTTCAAATGTGGGTATTTCACAGGAAGCCTCAGCCATCCAGATCCTGGACTCAAATCACAGTTCATTCCAAAAGTCCTAGATCCTTGGCTATATCTGCCTATCTTACCCACTGTTCTCACTATTATAATGGAAATGGATGCTTATCGTAAAATATCCGGGAAATACATGCATATATAAAGAAATAATAAAAATGGCCAGGAATAACCACTGCTAACAGTTTAGTGCCTCTCATCTGGGTTTTTACACATACATTTATGTATAGTAATGTTAATGTCAATCTGTATAGACAGATGGTATTGTACATATTTTTCTCATTTAACATTGCATTTATGAGCATTTTGCCATTCATGAGCATTTGTTAAGAATATGGCTTTAAGGCTGAATCACATTCCTTCTTCACTTGCTGTTCCAAAGTCAGGAAACATTGCATATGCCAGGAAACAATGTATGTGTGTGCGTGTGTGCATGCTTGTGTGTGTGTGTGTGCGTGTGTGTAAAGGCAGGTTTGAGGGTGTCAACAAGACAAAGACCAAAGATGGTGGCCTATCATTTGGTAGAAGAGGCAGAAATGGGGAACCAGCAGTTACAAAAGTGGCGAGTGCGATGGAAAAAGACCAGGCATCACGCCGGCGTGGAAGAGAGGCAGCTGACACGGGTCAGTCAGTGGTGGGCAGGGAGTTTAGGAGGCTCCCCTGAGGAAGTCATGCTCCAGCAGGCCCCAATGGGCGAATGTTACAGGAAGCGGTCAGATTCCTAAGCGGGGAGGTAGAAAGGATGGAACTCTGGCCTCGACTGGATGCAAGGGAGGAGGAAGGATGTCTTCAGGGCGTCCTGCTTGAGCTGCCTGGCGGGTGCCCATGACCAACGTCCTGGTCTCGGGACTTCAGGTTGTTTCCGGTTTTCCTTTTTTTTTTTTCTTTTTGCTATTAATAATACTGTGATGAACATCCTTAAGCATCAGTCTGAGTGCCTCTCTGTTTATGCCCTGAGGATAAAGGAATTATGGGGTCATATGGAATGACAGTTTTTAAGGATTTTGATAATCACCTTCCAGAGGGGCCTTTCCACCAATAACGACGACAGGGCTCATTCTGTGGCTCCCTCAACGATGGTGGCGGCAAAGGTGACGACAGCTACAGAGGAACGTGTGTTCGTCTGCCTGATGCAGGAGGCACCATTCTGAGCACGTCGCAAACTTTTGCTTATTCAGTTCTCACAGCCGCCACTGTGAAGCAGGTGCTCTTGTCCCCACATCACGGAAGAGCAGAAGGAGACACAGAGGTTGACTCGCCTGCTGCCACCTTACAGGTAAGCGGAAGAGCTGACACTTAACCCAGGCAGCCTGACTCCAGAGTCCGTACCCAGAGTAGTATTTTGCTTAATGTGGCCAATTTATATTTTTGAAATTTGTATTTCTTTGAACACTAGTAAATCTGGTTATTTTAATCTTTTTTCTTTTCTATCATGTTTTTGGACATCCATATTCGTGTGTGTGAGGTACAGTGTGTGGGGTGCTTGGTGTGTGTCATGTGAGGTGCATGTTTAAATATGTGATATGTGTGAGTGTGTGTGTATGTGTGTGTGTGTGTGTGTGCATATGCCTATAGGCACATACACATGTGTCTGTATCTGTGGAATGTGTGTGTGAGTGGTGCATGTACATGTATGTATGAGTGTGTATGTGGGTGTGTGGTGTGTATGTGTGTATGTGTGTGTGAGAGAGAGGTGTGTGTGCCTGTGGGGAGTATATAAGTTCGCATGTGTGGAGTGAAGTGTGTACAGTGTCGGGCGTATGTGTATGTTAGAGGGTGTTTGTGTATCTGCGTGCACTGCCTATTTATACTCATGAAGTCATGTGAATCAGTTGAAACTTGAGCAAATTATGTTTCTGAGGTGGTTTCTTCCTCTGTAAAGTGGGGATCGTAGGATGAATCTTTTTTTTTTGGAAGAGTAGGGGGGCAGATGACAGAAGGCATGCCTGGAGCACTGCTTGCAGGAGCTGGCCGTGATCAGGGTGGGGTCATGACCCATGGTTGCATCTCCAAGAACCTGCTTGGGCCATGCCTGGTGCCCGGCTGACTGGAGGTTTCCTATCGCACAATGAGACTTGAAAGACAGCCTGAGGCCTGGCCAGGGGATCATTTAGCCTTACCCGGCCTTCTTTATGGGGTCAAGAGGGAAAAGAGTCCTCACTCACAGTTAAGGGGCCTGACATGAAGCCCCTCACCAAGCGACAGGAGCCTTCATTCCACTTCTCTCTCCCTTTCTTTGCCCCACCGAGCTGCTTTCGCTGCGGGCTTTGAAGGAGTCCCTCATTTTTCTAGCATCTTCCTTCCTCCTTTTTCACATACGGACACTGGGGAGCACTTGCAGGTAAGATGCTTCCCACATATTGAAGACTTTGCATCTTGCATGAGCACAAGCAGTAGAAGATAAAAAATAGTAAGTAAAGCCCACAAGAGACAAGAACCCGCATCTCAGGAGGCACAGTAATCCACAGAATCCCTCTCAGCACGGAGTCTCACTGCTGTTCTGGTGGCGTCGGCAAGGGGACCCTGGGCACCCGTGTGGCCTATGGAATCGCTCCTTCCTAAGCAGCGACCTCCAGAGGGTGCTCCAGCCAGACCCAGGAGGGGCCCTCTGACCCTGGGGGCACTGTCCTGCTGGAGCAGGCTCTCTCCAGCAGGGGCGCTGTCACTTCCCCATCAGCTGGAGGGCTGGGGAGGGTAGCCCAGGCCTGAGCAGGAAGGACAGCTGTAAATGGAGTGAATCTTTTTTATTTTACCAGAACCAGATGTATAAAAATGCCAGGAAAAAGAAGAAGCCAAAGGTTAAAAAAACAGACTACTGCCATCAGAAACAATGAAATTTTATTGCCATGCTTGTCAATGGCACGGTTTACAAGTGAAAACTCAGTGCTAGACACACTGTACAGGACAAGGGCGAGCAGAGGTGCCTCCTGCCTGGGGCTGGACAGCCACAGAGAGGGCAGGCGTCCCCCCATGAGTGAGTCCAGCGCTGAGCGTGGCCGGGCCCTCCCGTGGGTGGACCTTTGGGAGCCTGGGTTCCTCGGTGTGGACCATCTCTGCAGTTTGAAAGTTCATCTGTGCCTTGAATTCTCCACCATCGGCCTTGTCATATCTATGACCAAAGTCCCGTCATTGTCTAAGGGCTCGGATAGCGACTTCAGCATTGCGTGCCTGGCAGCTGAGCATAGCTGCCACTGCTGCTGGATGACAATCCTGTGAATATCGGACCAAACCGTACTGAGACCTGGGTTGGCGTCGATGTGTGAGTGTGTACACAATTCAGATTTCATCAGAGCATCACCTTCTCCTCTGCTCAAAACTCTCCAGGGACTTTCCACCTCCCTCCCGCCCTCCGAGTAAAAGCAGGAGGCTCGCTCCTATGGCCCAGCCACCCCTCTGGTTCGCTCTCCACCCCACCCCCACCATCTTGCCACTACCCCACCAGGCAGGCTGACTCCTACTGGAGGCCTTTTCTCTTTCCCAAATATTCTGTCTCTAGGTATTCACGTGTCTCCCCTCCTTTAGATCCCTGCTCAGATATCACCTGCCGGGAGGCCCTCCCTAATCCCTCTCGCCAACTCCCCTACCCTGCCTTAATATTTCTCCAGAGCATTTCTCACTTTCTGGTGTAGTATTTAATTTAATTGTGTTATCCATGATCTCCCCTCCCCCATATTGTAAGTTCTCCGAGAGACTTTTTTTTTTTTTTTTTTACATTTTGTTCACTGCTGTAATCCCAGTGCCCAGAACAGTGATTATTTGTTGAACAAATGAATCACACGTGGGTTTTCTGTGCAGGGCATTTCAAATAACAGGCTGTTTCCCTTTTCCCTTCCATCTCTGGCTATCTGGGTGTGCTTGGGGAATGAAATCTCAGTATTAACCTGAGCAAAACCAAATTTAAAAGGCAGACGTTACAGAAAAGAAATGCTGAAGATCTTCCCCAACCAATCGTGTTACATTGTCTGTGGTTATCTATTCTTCCGCTAGCATGGGAGGCTGTGCAGGACGTCTCTCATGCATCACTCCGAACCCTCTTGGTCCCCATCTTGTGCTCCAGCCCCACTGCAGTGGCCAGGTCCGTGGAGACAGACTGGCTTTGATGAGTGTAACCTGACAATACCTTGCCTCAGGCTCCTGCAGTGTGCTTACCTCTTGATTCCTGATGCCAGGTGTCTCCTATGCCTGCAGGAAATTGCTTGGTGCTACACATGTGCAACTTGGAAGTATGCGGACATAATGCCATCTTTAATCAATGGGGCACAGGAATTGATGCATAAAGGTTTCTGCCTTTTGTCTCCCCAGCAAACAGTTCTGAGACACCACTCATAAATTCCTCAGGTCTTTCAGAAAGGAGTACCAGTTGCCTATAGTGGTGGCCATGTGATAAGCAGTGATAACATCTGATATGCAATAGCACCATAATTATTACTCAGATTGTTACCTGTGGTAGATTGGAGGAGGTGCAGGTGAAGTATTGGGATGTGTGGTAGATGTGTGATCAGTATTGAGACAATGGTGATTGTAAGGACTGTGGAGCTGGCCAGGTGAACCAATTATCAACTCAAGGTGCGCTGTGAAAGCCAAAGGGTCTTATGGCAGCATTTAGGCAGACAATTATCACAGGGCAGACTGCTGAAAATTAGACCTATGATCTAATTGTAAGATTGGCAGAACCACAAATAATATTGAAAGATTGGCAGAACCACAAATAATATTGAATACACAACCTTGACAGGTTTTCCGTGTCTAATTCAGAGCACTGATAGGAAAGAGTAGGATCCTGAGGTCTGAAGTTGCATAGAGAAGCCCAAAAGTCTTGAACCCTGATCTCTCTGAATGTCCTATACCCCCACTTCCTAGAGAAGAACAGTCTCTCTGCCGATAGCCCCTGCAAGGGTCTTCCCGGAAGCAAGTAGCTTGCAAAATGACACTTGTTTCCTCTTTTCAAGATTCACGTCACCATATGTCATGATTAATTTTATGTGTCAACTTGATTGGGACACAGGATGCCCAGCTAGCTGATTAAATGTTATTTCTGAGTGTGTCTGGAAGGGTGTTTTGGGATGAGATCAGCATTTGAATGGACAAACTGAGTAAAGCAGATGGCCCCTCTCCACCTAGGGCCTGAATAGAACAAAAAGGCAAAAAATGTCAAATTCACCTTCTGCTTGTCTGCTTGAGCGGAGGAATTAGTCCTCTTCTGCCTTCAGCACTCATCTTGTCCTTTGGGAGAAAAATCAAGGTTAGGTTTCAGCCCAGCCCAAGTGGGGAACGCAGTCTGCTTCTGGAAGAGATCGCCTGTTTAGCAAAGGAACTCAGGAGCTGGCAGACCCTAGGGGAACAGGTGTGGGAGGAGCTCTTGATGGCATCAGATGGGGTGGGTGGAATTAGTGCCTTAAAAGGGGGAGAATTTACTGACTTGGGGATATCACTTATGACTTGAGGTCCAATTTCTGGCAAAGACACCTGGAGCCAGTCCCCAAAGTGCCAGGAAGGCTTCTTAAAGCTGGGACGTAAGGGTAGACTGCAGTAAACGAGGAGAAGATGCTAGGGTGGCCCCTGCATAATGCTGAGGAAGAGACTAGAAGGCTCAGGGATGTTGGCCAAGTAGCTGTGACGGTGGAGTGTGCAGGCCAAGGGCACTTCTGGCACCTCATTCAAAAACAATAAAATATTCTTGCTTATAGGGTACCCTCTGGTCCTTGGATTCTGAGAACAGGGTGACAGCAAGACCTACATAGGTTTAGCGGGTATAAGGTGAGCTTCCTGACTCATTTAGTAAACGGGACACCTCAAACCCGAACCTCCAAGTCACTGTTAATTTTTCCAATGTGACACTTGATGCTGTGTATGTATCATTGCATCATTTCAGCGAAAAAGAAGGAAAGTACATTTCACCCTGGCCAATGGGACCGAATTTTATCACAGAGTACAGTAATCCTAGAAGGTGGCAAGGCTAAGTGACTCAACACAGTGTGACCAGAGCCCAGACGCACCCACTCAGGGAGATGGGAGGTGAGGAGTCAGATGGGTGATCAGCCCTGAGAAAGGCGGCACCCACGGCCTCGCTCCCCCCATGTAGTCCCTGGGTTCTTTGTATCTTACAGATTCCAGAATTACCTATAGAACAGCTTATTTTAGAGCCAGGCAAGGCTATTATATATCAGTTTTTTTTGTTTAAGAATTTGCAACCTGTGTTCGCCTCCTTGCCCGCCTTACCCCTCACCCCCACCATTAGATGCCCGGCCCACTATAGTGGGCGGGCGTCTCTGGAGGCCTGAGCAGGCCATGTGAGCATTCTCAGCCAGGCCTACTGGGCAGAGGTAGGTTGGACGATTCTCACCTACTGTGTGCAAGGCACTGTAGGAGCCCCGTGGGGACCTGTAGCAGCAGCACAGACGTGAGATGCCGGCCAAAGGGAGGCACCGTGGCCACTGATGCACGCTCCGCCATCCCTGCTCTCAGCCGGCCGTGTCCTCAAGAGAGCAGTAAGCCAGTGAGCATCTCTCCAACCACACACATCTAGAACCCGCTCTCCGCCTCCCGCTTCCCTCAGCCCAACCTGCCAAGACAAACGCAAGGTCCCATCCACAACCTGAGACGGTGCTGGAGGTGAGTGCTGTTAACTTAATGTATTACTGGAGACCGAGGCCGAATGTGCTGACGGAACATATTCTAATAACTCAGAGGGGAAAATCCATATTGCAAATCACCTTACTTACTCTGGCTTTACAAGAACTATTTATTCCACGGGAACCGCAGCGTGTTCATCATTTTCATTCTCCTCGAAGCAGCACAAAATGGCACGCCAATGAATTAGAGAGTTCTCCCCCTCCTAGCTGTAGGTGGGTAGGAGAGAGTGTGTATACACTAGAGTCCCGTTAAAATAATCGATTCGGGCGGTGGCTTCGGTCATTATGTCTGAACACTCTCCACGTTTGGTAACATGAAGTGGCGATCCCCTTTCCTGAGACAGAGAAGCCATCTGTCACCTGGTCTACACGAGGTCCCTGTAAATTCTCAGGGTGCTCAGGCCTCTGCTGGGAGCTGGGGGAGATGGAGAAGCCAGAACAAGAGAGATTACTGCACGTAAGTACGATTGTCCAGAATGCAAGAGAGTATAACCTGAATATTCCCTAGAAATTCAGATGACAGAGTGACTACCTATCTCTTAGAAATACAGGGAAGAGGGGATGCATGGCTTGCCTGCCTCTTTTGTGCCTGGCACTGCACCCATCGTGGGTCGAACCGTGATCAAATAAGGCACATGTTATCCCATTTCGTAAGTTTTGAAACCCAGGGAAGTTCAATAACTAGCTTGAGATCACGTGGCTGGAAAATGACAGGCCCAAATCCAAGCCCTCTGATCCCAGATCTACTTCTTTGTCCCCTGTTCATTACACTCGGAGGTGAAGGAAGGAAGAAGATTATTTTAAGGTGAAGACACAACATAAAAGAAGGAGGGAGTTAAGATGGCTGTTGGCAAGGGAAGACAACTGAGATGGCAGTGGAGGGCGTTCCTAAGGACAAGAGATCCCCCCCTACAAAGAGGCCAGCTCCCAAGGCAACACACCTTGGCCCTGAGCATTTATCGTGACTCTATTTCTCAGCTCCTTTGAAAGGGGCAGGACATGCAGAGGCATAAGGAGTCACTTTAGGGCAAGTGGCCCTGGAAGTTTGGTGAAAAGCTAAAAAATATCTGGCGTCCATAAAAACATCTTTTTTCTGGATCTCGGGGTGTTCTGGAGTGTTCATCAGAGGCCAGTACAGAAGTACCCTTGTTTAAAATTCATAATTCATGATTCAGTCAGGTCAATCGCATCATGTATTAAAAAAAAAAAAAAAAGGACTTTCCTTAGAGCCTAAACATTAAAAGGTCTTCATTAAAATGTCAATTAAGCCTGAAAATAGTATTTTTTTGAGGGTTACAGACTGTGTCATTAATAATAGAGCAACTACTTTTAACTCTATGGCATTTTGACCCATTTCATTAGATATCCAGGTAAAACCATACCACCTGTTCTTTTAATATTGTTATTTTACATCAGAGGGCAATGATTTCATTTGAATGATTCTCTTTTTTCTCGAATATGGAAAGAACTTGGAAAAATTAATAGGGCAACTGCAACAAGGGCTGTTTTGATTTTTCCCACAGACATTTCAACTCCTCCGTCTCAAGGACAAAGGTTTGTGACAGTGTAGAGACAGCTCCGTTCTCCTACAGCACCTCACGAAGGCTCCAGCTGAGCTAAGTGGCTCTGAGACACAGGCTCTCATGGGTCTGAGCCTCTAGCAGGGTCTTAAGTAGAGCCCACGGATGACTGTGGTACATGCCGGGAGGCGCTAAGCATCATAGGAGAGGGGCTGAGGACATAGGGCTCACGTAATAGGAAATCGCGTTTGGCAAAAGGGTAAAAAAGACCTCAAAAGGTGTTTCGAATGGTCATAGCATTATTCATAAGAGCCCCAAAGTAAAAATTAAAAAAAAAAAGTCCATCAACTGATGAATGGATAAATAAAATGTGGCCTATCCATACAATAGACTATTATTCAGCCATGAATAGGAATAAAGTTCTGATATCTGTTAGAGCATGAATGAATCTTGAAAACATTGTGCAAAGTGAAAGAAGCCAGACACAAAAGACCATGTATTGTGTGACCCATTTATATGAACTGTCTAGAACTGGCAAATATTTAGAGATAGAAAGGAGAGTGGTAGTTGCCGAGGACTAGGGGGTATGGGAAGGTTAGAAAGGAGTGACTAAAAGGTACAAGATTTCTTTCAGGCAGGAGAGTGTTCTAAACTTGATCACGGTGAGAGTTGCACAACTCTGTGAATATACTACAAGCCATTGAATTATATGTTTCAGACATGTGGATTGTATGATATGTTATTTCTATCTTGATAAAACCTTTTTATTAAAGGAGATGAGTCTTGCAAATCAAAAGAGGACTTATTGGCTCCTTCCATAGGAAATCCATCTTTAGGTTTAAGCCCGGAAGCAATGACGTTAGAGCCACTGCATTCTCTCATCAGAAGAGCAGGGCTTGAGAGATACTGCAGTTGAGAGGTGGTGACTGCTGTCAAGCTTTGGATGTCACAAAGTTGTTTTTTTTTTTCAGCTTCATTGAGGTATAATTGACAAATAAAATTGTAGTTTATTTAAAGTGTACTTTCATGATGATTTTAAATATTTATATATTTTGAAAGGATTCTTACCACCAGTTAATTAGCATTCATCACATTTATCTTTTTTTGATGAGAACTCTAAGTTCTACTTTCTTAGCAAATTTCAATTATATAGTACTGCGTTATCAACTATAGTCACCATGTTATACATTAGATCCTCAGACATTATTTATTTTATAATTATAACTAAAACTATGTACCCTTTTACCAAACACTCCCTATTTCTCCCCCACCCAACCCATCCAAGCCACTGGCAAACACCATTCTACTCTGTTTCTATGAGTTTAGCTTTTTTTTTTTGGATTCCACATATAAGTTATATCATGCAGTAATTGTCTTTCCCTGTCTGACTTATTTCACTTAGTCTAATGCCTTCCAGTCTCATTCATGTTATTGCAAATGGCAGGATTTCTTTCTTTCTTATGGCTGAATAATATTCCATTGTGTGTGTGTAAATGTGATATATATATCACATTTTCTTTTTCCACTTATCCATCATTGAAAACTTAGGTCGTTTCTATACTTGGCCATTATGAATAATACTTTAACAGATACGTATCTATTCAGCCACTCTACGTCTTTCAATTGGAGAATTTAGTCCATTTACATTTAAAGTAATCATTGATAGGCATGGACTTGCTTTGCAATTCCCTTGTTCCTTTCTTCTTTTCTTGCTGTCTTCCTTTGTGATTTGGTGATTTTCTCTGGTGATGTGCTTCGATTCCTTGCTCTTTATTTTTTGTTTACTATAGATTTTTATTTTGTCGTTACCATGAGGCTAGCATAAAAACTTTTATATTTATAACAGTCTATTTTAAGCTGATAACAAGTTAACTTCAAATACATATAAAAGCTCTACATTTTTACACTCCCCCACATTTTATGTTTTTGATGTCACAATGTACATATTTTGTATTTTATATTGTATACTCATTAGCAAATTATCATAGCTACAGTTCTGTTTAATTCTTATGTCTTTTAACCTTTATACTGAAGTTGTAAGTGATTTACCCACCACCACTACAATATCAGAGTATTCTGAATTTAACTAGGTACTCTATGTATATTTTATGTTACTAATTAGTGTCCTTCGTTTCAGACTGAAGAACTCCCTTTAACATTTGTTGTAAGGCTGGGCTGGTAGCAATGAACTCCCTCAGCTATGGTTTGTCTGGGAAGGTCTGTATCTCTTCTTCATCTCTGAAGGACAGTTTTGCGGTGTAAAGTATTCCCGACTGGAAAGTTTTGTTTTTCCTCTTTCAACACTTCCAACATATTATCCCACTCCCTTTTGGCCTGCAAGATTTCTGCTAAAAAAAGTCCACTGATATTCTTGTGGGGGAGGCAGGGGCGGGAGTTTTCCTTGCATATAACAAGTCGCTTTTCTCTTGATGCTTTTAAGATTTTTTGTCTTCAACTTTTGACAATTTAATTGTGTCTCAGTGGGGGTCTCTTTGGATTTCTGTTATTTGGAACTCTCTGATTCTGGATGTCTGTTTTTTCCCCAGATTAAGGAAATTTTCCCTCATTATTTCATTAAATAAGCTTTCTGCCCCTTTCTCTCTCTTCTCCTTCTGGAATCATAGATCAAGTAGAAGAAAAGGTCAGTGAACTCATAGACAGGGCAGTGGAATTCATTCATGATGTTTCATAAGTCCCTTAAGGTATCTTTACTCCTTTTCATTATTTTTTCTTTTTGTCCTCTGATTAAATGAATTCTATTGCCCTGTCTATGAGTTCACTGATCTGTTCTTCTACTTGATCTATTTGAACCCCTCTATTGATTTTATTTTTTTAGTTCAATTATTACATTATTTAATTCTATGATTTCTTTTTGGTACTTTTTAATATTTTCTACCTCTTTGTTGAAATTCTCACTTTATTCATGCATTATTCTCCTGACCTCAACGAGCCTCTTTATAACCATAATTTTGAATTCTCTCTGGATAAATCACTTATATCTGTGACGAAGCTACCAACAGCATCTTCCCTAAACACAGGTCAAAACAGGGTGTTCTCCCCTGGGTCCCTATTGCTATATAGAGCCCTGAAGCATTGGGAGGCACTACACTCTTCTCTATCTTAAGTGTGCCAGGCAGTTTCATGCCATGCGCTGTATTAATGCTGATCATTCAGCCTAGATTGTCTCCTTCTCTGGTTAAAAAAATCACAGGCAAGACCTGAGTGAAATTGGACCTCCACATAGGTGTCCCCAGTTCTCCTGGTTGGATTCGATTGTACTTTCCTCTTTGATGCCATGGCATTTTTCTGGTGCCTCCATTATAGCATTAATTTCCTTTTGCTTTTTGTATGTGTTTATATTCCTGTGGCTACAACATATGCTTCTTAATGGCAGAAGTTATTACTTTACATCCTTTGGATATTGATTGTGTGTTACTGTTCACAAGTCCTGGAACTCAATATTAGGAGAGGTACACATTTATTAGATATAGATCTTTACTTTAAGAAGTTTGAAGTGCATATTTTGAACGTATTTGCTAGAAAGAAATCTGATCTCTTAAATATAACAAGAACTCTTTTAAAAAATCAATAATAATAGAGTAAACATCACTATAGGAAACAAAGATAATTTCAGGTGTTGCTAATGAGAGTATTCATTGTCACCAACTTCCTGGAGGGCGGTTTGACAGTATACGTTAAAAATATGTGTAAACTTGGTTCAGTAACTCCACGCTAAGGATTTTCGCCCAAGGAAGAAATTAGGATGTGCACAATGATTAAATGCCATTTTATTTAACATCATTATGTTGCAGACAAGGTGATTTATAATATTAAAAATAGGAAATAGTACATCCATAGAATAGGATATTTTGCAAAACTGAAAATCATGTTTTAAAACGTATGTAATAGTACAGAAAAATGTCTAGGATAAAATATTTTAAAAATACACACAAAAACCCACTTCGATACCAAAATGTATCACTAGGAAGAGGTATTTTGGGTTATTTTCATTTCATTCCTTAAAATTTTCAATATTTATTTTAAAATAAGAAAAAATAATTTTTGAAAGAAAAATATTGAGTCTAAAAAGAGAGCTAAGTACAGGAAGGCCTAGGGATGGAATTCAGCCAGCACACTCCAGTATGTCCCATTCCAGCTATAATGGCCAATGGCCATTGATTGGTTGGGGTCTTGACATACTGGTCATTAAATATATTTAATGTTACCCATACAAATAACTATGATCAAAGGCAGAAAATGACAAGTTTCTTAAAGTCCGAATAAAGAGCTTTAAAATATGACACTCAATGAAAACAATTGCTCGAAAACTGTTAAGAAAGGAAATTAAACAGACCATCATACTCTAGAGATGCTTAAAATCACTGAGGTTAAAAGAACTGGAAAGAATCGTAAAGACCAGCCATGTCACCAATGGAAAAATAAGGTTCAGGAGTATCCAGCCACTCAACTCAAGTACAAGAGGTAGGGTGATGCCATGGGTTAAACACTGTACCCTGTAAACCCCAAAAGTCATGCTGAAGCCCTAACCTACAGTTTCACAGAACATGAGCGTATTTGGAAATAAGGTTCTGTAGATATGATTGTTTAAATGAAGACAATGTCGTTAGGGTGGGCCCTAATCCAATATGGCTGGTGTCCTTATAAAATAAAAAAGACGGGGAGGGGAATTTGGACAGATACACACAAATGGGAACACCACGTGAACATGAAGGCATGGATGGGGTGATGCTTCTATAGTTGGCCAAAGATTGCCAGCAAACCACCAAAGCTAGGGAAGAGGCCAGAGATAGAGTCTCCCTTACAGCCGTTGGAAGGACCCACCCCTGCCAACAGGTCGTGGGTTTCTAGTGTCCAGAACTGTGAGACGATACGTTTCTGTCATGTAAACTGCTTGGCTTGTGGTACTTTATTTCGGCCGCCCTGCCAAATTACTCCAGGTCAGAGCAGAGCTGGAACTCAGATCCACTGACTTCCAGCCCTGGGCTGAGGCCTTTGAACATGTTGCACGTGTCTGATACAAGTCTCCCAGCTCACTGAACTCCTGGACTCTCTCTGCATGGGTGTTTTTTGTGACCTTCATGCTCAGGACAGAACTTGCTTTGAATTCCAAGCCAAGTTGAGATCAGAACTTGGACTGGAATTGAAGGATAGGGAGGAGCCAATACCTCCAGGTCACACATGTGGGGGGACGTGGGTGCTGAGGATCCCTTACCTGAGTGTGAGGCCTGGCAGGATGACAGGACCTAGGCTACAAGATGCAGGCTTTAAAGGATTTGTGTTGCCCTCAAGTGTATGATTTTCTGATTAAGACTAAAATGGCAAGTTTGTGACCAGCACCTTTATTTCAAGCATTTGGCTGCTCTTCTTAGATTCCTCCTCCAGGCTCAGATGTCTGAGGCCAGAACGCTGGGCCTGGGACTTTTAATTTAATCCAGATTATGTACTGGGTCCTCTTACCATTTAGTCAAAGAAAGGAGCTATAAGGGACGGTATCTGGCTTGACAGAGCTCACCCTCTGTATATGAAGCCAGACCTGCTCCCAGGAGCCAAAGCGACAGCAATCTACTAGGTATGAGATCTCACCACTCAGGAAGCACAGAGAGGGTGAGCAGTGCAGAAGTGTGAGGTGTTGTCACCATCCACAGAAAACGGAGGCTGTCGGCATCACGGCACTACTCCAGGTAAGAAGATGTGTTCCATGCTCAAAGCCACCTAGACCTCAGAAGCGCCTGGAGGCCCAGATCGAGGTGGTTAAAGACCTTTGTGTCTAAAGGCCACTTTGGGATGATGCAAACTCTTTAGGATGAAACAATAAACAAGGCAGAAGATAAGCCCCTAGGGCTCCTGTTCTTGAACTTCAAGTTAGGAAGGCAGATGAGGGAGGAGTGAGGATCTGAAACTCACTTTTCAGCCCCTGAGCTGACCCTGGGCAGCTCTGTCCCCACCCAGGCAGGGCGTCTGGAGCAGCTAGTCCATCCTTCAGCCGCGGGCTGACTCACCCTGAGACCAGCCTCCTGGGGCCCAGCCAGGACTCAGATTAACTGTCTTATGACCCACAGAACCTTTGAAAATGGAGTATTTCTATAAAGCAGCTTTAAATACAAACAACGGCCTCTTCTGGAACCACTGCCTCAAGCTATCTATATGAGGCAAAAAAGAAAGAAAAAGAAAAACTCGCAAATTAAGGTCCATAGTACATTTTGCACATAGTTTGTGGTTTTATATTCACTTTAATCTTTCCCCGCCCCCACCCCCCAAACTCCTCCGAAGATTTGAACATCAGCTGAGCCAACACACAGTTGCACTTCTAAGCAACAAAGTTGTAAAACTAGATGCTGGACTGTATCCACAACAGTTTTGTAATATCTCCAAGAGCAAAGGGTGACATGAGTTGTTGAAACAGATCCAAGTAACCATTACTATGTTTTGTGTCAAAAAGCTGCTTTATTAAAGTCTTAGAACCATAAATCAGATGGCTGAAGGCTGTGTTCTCCTTATCTACTTCCCCCAGCTCCACACAATCAAGTTCAATGGTCCTGGAGGCTGAACTGTGCCCACCCGGCATCACCCCCGAGCTCACAGTCTGGGGCGGGCAGCACCCAGGGGACCCGTGGCTGTGATCGTCGAAACGAAGGTGAGCATACTACAGCACCCTACCACTGGTCCTGGACTTCATGACAACGGCACTTAGGGCTCCATCCTGCCCCACACCTGCATCCACGGCTGATGGGACAAGGCACTATTGTTTATTTTAAAGTCTCCATTTTAAACAAAAAGACGATTTGTGCCTCCAGGCCTGGCCTTTGTTCTCTCCCTTTTCTGAGACCCACGAGCCAGGACACCCTAGCAAAAGAACCCGTTTAACAATGAAAGATGGCTGTTCATCTATTTAGCATCATAATCTAATCTAAGAGTGTTAACATTTCAACAGGTACGAAAACAAGAAATTTGAGTGGAGTTAATTTGCGCATCTGGCAGTGGAGGGCCCGGGAGTGAGCCCTGGTAGAATTGGCAAGGTGCCCTTGTACCAACCATGAGGGGAGAGAGGGGCACTCACTGCACAGCTCTGTGCGAGCATTTGTCTGAGGTTTTGTAGTCACTCCGATCTTGCCCTAGAGGGGACCTGTGTGAGTTTTATTTCTACTCCCAGGCTTCTTCCACCCTGAAAGAACCAGGTTTGGGCTTTCTTGCCCCTCTGGGCAAAAACACTGCCCAGTCACACCGGGAGTGGATCCCAAAGAAGGGGCACCACTTCCATTGCCCCTGACCAGGGTGTTCAGCCTGCTGAGAAAATGAAAACTGTTGTTTGCAAAGTGACCCTCCTCACCTCAGGGAAAATAGTAGCCCTGTTGGCTCCCAAGCGCCTCTACAGATGGGGAGTGGGGAGCAGTGGGGCTGGGGGCACTGGCTGGGCACACAGGGAGCAGCAGTCCAAACCCCATGCTCAGCCAGCAGAGAAACACTGGGCAGAGAGACAGCTGGCCCCAAGAGCCGATGCAAGGTTGTAATGGGGCAGCGGTAGCTCTCTCCCTAACCCCGCTCCACCTACCAGACCAGGTTGAAACCCTCACCTTGGAGTGAACGAGATGTCTCCAGAAGAGATCCCAGGTTCAAATGCACATTTGGGAGGTGGCAGGTATGGCTGCCACGAGACTCATGAGACCCTTAGAGTGGATGTGTTTGGCAGCAGAGTGGCCCCCTGCGGCAAGGGGGTGGCGGAGAGGGAGCAGCACCTTCGTCCCATCAGGCAACACCTCCATACAGGCTTGGGGGCTCCCAGAAGGGTGCAGGCCCAGCCATGCCCTGAGAGCTGGCTCCTCACTCCAGCAGAGCAGGCCCTCAGGGGACAGCGACTCCCGTACCACTGTGTCTGGGACAGGAAAATGCACATCACGGGCTGTTGGGTTTGATTCTGTGGAGAGTGAGTCTGATTCTCAAGGACAGCCCTGCCATCATGACAGTGCCAGACTCAGCCTGTCCTTTGGGCACCAAATGTCCTATGGCCTGGAAACCACGAAGCCAGTCACTGATCGTCAACAGCCGCTCCTGCCAGCAGGTACCATACTGACCTGCCTGCAGGCTCTGGGGACCCACAGACACTCACTATCCCAGCCCAATGTGTCTACCCAGAGCCCACTCTTACACGTGATGTCCAAGCCCAGTGAGGTCAGTGAGGCAGCCTCGCGATCCTCGTGATTAGAGATGCCTCGTGGGCTCTGAGCCCTTTGCTGCACCCGCACGAAAATGATAGGGAGAGAGAGAGGAATTCCAAATGGGGTTGTGGGGACAGGGAACCATCTGGAAGGCGGGACTGCAGTGCCAAAGCCAAGGAAAGGGGTTTCTAGCGAGGAGGGAAGTGGAAGGCTGTGAGGAGGTGTGGATGATGGAGTCTGTGGTGAAGCCACAGAGCTGCACGAGCAGGGAGTCCTGATGGCCTGGAGGGTGAGGCCACACTGCCCTGGCCTGAGGAGGAGAGAAAGGGCCAGGATGACAGCGAGAAACTGTCCCATCTTCAGGCATCGAAAGAGAGCAGCCACCCACAAGTAACCCTGAGGCCCGGTGAGAAACAGGCCCCTTCTGGACTCTCTTCCATTCCACCGAGTGTCGTCAGAGAAAGGCTCTGTGTTACCTAGTGCATCCCCAGCACCTTTCCACACTGGCTAACCTTCCTCTGATGAGCCGCGAGTGGCCTCAGGCCTAGAGGCTTCTGCAGGCCTCAGCCAGATTTCAATGACACTGGTTTTCATTGCATTTTTATGGCTATCGTCTGGGTCCGACAAATGATACTACTTTTCCCACTTAGTCAAGTAATAGGCAATTTCCTTGTGAACTAATTTATTGAAGGTAAAGATGCGAGTCCATTGAAGGAAGGAAGATCGAGTAAGTAGCAGGCTACAGGTGGTATGTGGACGTGGCAAAAATTATTGAGACAGCGCGTAGTGGTGCAAAGCCGTGGCACAAATAAAATCCACGAGGGAATGTGGTCGGCATGGGCTCTGGTGGAGGGAGGGCCCCAGGATCCAGGTCGAAGGGGCTGGCACGGTCCTTCCCTGGCAGCCACGGCAGAGGCCTCGTTTCAAAGGCCCGCACGGCTTGACGTGATAACTGAACAGGACGGCGGCCTCTGCAGAACTGCCTGTGTCAGCGACTCAGCCCGCGTCATTTAAAATCTGAAGTTTTACCACTTATTGGGGTTTGGGGTAGCTGCTTTTGGAAAATAGGATGATATTGCCAATATAAATTGAATTAACACGAATGTCAATATTTCAGCCACTTGTCCTGGTCCCCCTGGTGCCAGAGAAGCCTGTCAGCTGTTTGGGAATGAATAGCAGAAGAGACATGCAAGTAGTTGTTGTTATGTCGCGTATGTAAGCATGGAAAACTCAGTCCCTGTGCCTCCCTGGTGTGGAGAAAACAGGAGAGATTATCATTTAATCGAAGAAAACCAACAGGCAATAACGCTCCGCAGACACACACAGAATGAGGGACAGGTCTGTCTGCTTTTCTCCTTCTTTGACCTCACAAGGAAAATAAAACACACCTGTGGGGAACGCAAACTAGTGTGTGCAGTTACCAAGTCGTCTGCATTCAAATTAAGGATGAAAACCTAATGATTTTTGGGTCTGGCACTAAAAAATTTACCATGTTCTGAAGACAAGATGTTTATCATTCATTTTGTCCCTCATTTCCCCCAGAGAATCCACTCTGGTTATTGCTCCGTGCTCCCTCTGCAGAGTCCCAGCGTCCCTACCGGAGAAGGAGCACAGGCAAAACGACAGGTGGCCTGTGGGATCTGCCTCGAATGAAGTGGTCTAGGAAGCAGGAAGTAACTCATAATGTGACCACACTGCAGCTCGCGTTTAACTGGATCCACATTACGGCTGCCTTTCTTCCTTTCTTATTAGCCTTCTCTCGCATCTGCTCTTTTCTCCTTACTCCTTCAATTTGACAGTGGCTTCTCTCGGAAACCTTAGCAAACTGAATACAGGGTGAATATATGGTTGCTTCTGGAGCATTCCCCGAGTCTGGTCACAATGAGTTCTGGCAGGTCCCTGGTCCTTCTTCATCCCCCGCAGGGCCACAAGCTCCAGGAGGGCCAAGGCCAGCATCCCCACATGCCAGGAGACGGCCTCGGCACTCTTGTGTCAAGACTGACCAAGCTGAACACTTAAGTGTTTACGGTTTATTGTGTGTTAATTATAGAAATGTACGGTTTATTGTGGGTTAATTATAGAAATGTCAGGGGTAGGGAGGAGAGGGAGGAAGGAGTCTCTGCCCTCTACAGGTGGCTGAGCAGACTGAGGACTGGGGACTGCCGACCCCCCCTCCCACATCGGACTTGAACTTGATGAGACTCACTAGGTGGACACCGCACAGCCGGGGAACCAGGAGTGAGCAAAGGCCTCGGCTTCAGAGTTTGACTGAATTTGATTCCAGCTCATTCACGTATTTATGGGCAAATTCTCTCTCTCTCCCCTCCACTCCATTGTTACCCCTCACACAAAAGATAATAAATCTAAAGTCAGTCTCATGCCGCACGGAACAAGGCTCCAGCTTTGTCTTTCGATGCTCACGGGCTCTGGAGGGAAGATAGCTGACACGATTTTCAGAATTTCCAGACTTTCCAGGAATTTGGGGTCTGTAAATCCAGATGAAGAATTAGCAATGTAACATGGACAGTTACAGAAAACCCTGTCTTTATCCCTGGATAGTGAACGCGGTATTGATAGACCATCCTAACTGCTCTCGAGAGCTGGGCACAGTCGGACGCTGAGCCTACAGCATCCCCAGTCCTCCCACCTTCCCGCCACTTGTCAGTGTCCTTGTTTTACAGGTGAGGCAGGTGAGGCAGGTACCCTCACTAGGTCCTGAAGCTGGTGAGGATGGTGGCGGCTCTCACGTTAACCTGCACACTCTGAGAACGTGGTCCCTGCAGCCCCATAGACAAGGCACCAGGGAGGTTTCATGTAGAGAAAAGGAGACTGGATGGAGGTGGCTTCCTGACGTCCTGATGCGCAGAAAATGGGGATAAAATTCTCTTTGTTCTAAGTGCCTTCGGAAGAAGTAGATTTCAGAGGGCACGTAGGGAATGACTGAAGTCATGTGACAGGAAGTTATTCCGCCCAGAAAGCATGTGAGGGAGGCTTGCAGTCTCCTGTCTGGAGATGTAGACTCAGAGAGGAGCTAGCCGCATGCCAGGGGCTGGATGAGACATCCTGCCAGAGTCACTCAGCATCGCGGTCCCACCAAAAGTCTAAGCAAGCCGGGAAGGTGATTCTGGAAGAGAGAAGGGCTTTTCCGTATCAAGCTCCTTGCTACCCTGGCACGGGGCTGGCACAGGGAGTAACAACAGAGCCCCTCACTACTCCCAGGGGGCAGACACAGGGCGTGGAGCTGTGCAGAAGGAGAGCCATTCGTGGACCTGGGCTGCTGTTTCTGTGGCGTGTGCACGTGTCCCATCATGTGGTCACCCGGAAAGCACAGCGTGACAATCCCCAGGGCAAGGAACGCTGCGGGCAGCCCTGCTCACACAGCCTGCTCCATCCCCTCCCAGCCCCGTGAGCCTGGGCAAGCGACTGTACCTTCTTGCTATCCCTCCTCTCTAAGATGGGGAGAACACACCTGCCTTCCTTTCACGGTCGCTGTGAACACAGAAGGAGACAACGGCCACACAATCGTTGGCCCATCTCCCAGTCAGTGCACAGTCGGTGGCCGCCTTCAAAGAATATTACCACACGCAATGCCACGCCTAATGGATTCTGAAACTTCCTCTCTTTTTATCTTCATTGCAACGTTAGTAGATAGACATCATTGCACCCATTTCACAGATGAGAAAATGGAGACTTTAAATAACTAACTTGCTAAAGCTCACCCCACCACATCACAACTCTTTTCCTTTATTTCTTTTCTGGTTAAATCCAACAGCCACCTATAAGCCCCCTTCCCACCCAGGCCCTCAGCAGCATTCAACAGGTGGCTCCCTTCTCGCTCAGCATAGGTTGCAGCAAGCCATGGGGTTCTGCTGCCCCAGGCTCGTGCAGCCATCTTTAATTCAGTGGGAGTGGGCCTTTTCTCTTCCCTCCTGTCCCAGCTCTTGTTAATGCAATTAAAATGCATTTCTCTGCCCCAAGGGGGAAATGTGTTTCCCAGAGACTGGTGATTGTCTATGGAAAGATGCATTTAGAGTAAAAATAGTCTTTATCTAAGTGGCTTAAAGGCTTACGGCAGAGTAGAAGACTAGCTTTCGTCGTCAGAGGTGGTTTTGCAGGGCAAATCATGGCGACTGCTCCATCCCTTGTAAACACCACGCTGGCATCAAAATCAATGAAGCAGAAGTCTGATGATGAAGTTCATAGACAAGGGGGAGGACAGTTTAGTGTTCTGCTGGCAGGAGAGCTAGATGCTGAATTCCCGGAGAAGGTTCAGCCTGCTTCAGTTACTATATCAGGATCCGAAACTCCCAGATCAAAAAGAATGTCAGACGCACTCGCCATTCCAGCAGGTTCTTAGCTTGGCCTCTGCAGCAGAAGAAAAGTGGTCAGCAGAGCTTCCAAGCTGTGGATCGCCTTGACCTTCTTTCCACCTGCCCCCTGCCATCTTGACTCTTCTCTGCCTGCACCTTCAAGGCCTAGCTGTGGCCAGAGGTGGCTGAATTAAATCATGCTAAACAAGAGCTTTGCTGATATCTTAGAATTTCTAGAGCGACCTAATTCCCTGTGTCTGTTTTCCACAACTTTTCTATTTTTTTCTCCTCTCTTGTTTATAAGAGCAAAGCGCTGGACTGAGATCAAGCGCTTCGTGGTGCCAAGAAACCAGAGAGGCTGAAGAGGCTCTGAGAGCGATGTAGAAAGGCTTCCTGGAGCCAGGACCACTCCACTGAGGTCAGCGCAGGGTGGCCCCTGCATACACCAGGCCCAACAGGGCTCACAACTGAGGGTGCATACCAACCACTGCCCTGGGGACCCCTCAGCAGCCTGGCCTTGTCTCTAGTGAGGGCCTCACTTTTATCCCAGATGAGGGAGAAGGGCTGGGGTACAGGTGACTCTGGCTGGTGTTCTGTAAAATAAAGAGAATGTGTCCATGTGTGAAACTCTGGCCCGAATAACACTTCCTGCCTGTTCTTCACTCTTTCAAGCACTTTGCTCTTTTGTACTGTTTTCCTGGGAGGGCAGAAGGCCCCTGTGCGTTCTTATTCCTGGGAGGGCAGAAGGCCTCTGTGCCTTCTTAGTCTCTGTCCTTGGATGACAAATCAGAGGCCACTTTACGGAATAGGCATCTTTGCATTTTGCCTCTAATGTGGGCTCTGGACGCTTCCAGCCTCATGCCTCCAGAATCCTTGTGAGCTAGCTGAGGCGTGATTACCAGGACAGGAAGAGTCACATAAATGTTAGCAGCGGTCCCCAATCTTTTTGGCAGCAGGGACCGGTGCTCCTATGAGAATCTAATGCCTGATAGTCTGAGGTGTAGATGAAGCTTTGCTCACTGGCCCATCGCTCATCTCCTGCTGTGTGGCCTGGTTCCTAACAGGCCACAGACCCATACTGGTCTGCAGCCCGGAAGCTGGGGACTCCTGCTATAAGGGCCTTGCCCAAGATCACTGAGCTAATAAATGGAGGAGCCTCAACTGAAAGAGATTTTTTTGACTCCAAGTCTAAAAAGATGTTACCTGTAAATGAAAACATCTAAATTGTATTTGTTCTGTTGATCATACTTTCAGTAGTGGGACTATTTGAAAGAACCCACGGTGACACCTCTGCGACCCCTACTTAAACTGTCTGACAGATTCTGGTTTTCCTCTGTGCTCCCTCGAAGCGAGGCCCCTGACCAGGTCTAGCTCCCGACTTAGAGGTGAAAGGCCTGACCGACCTTTGCCTAGGTGATTCCAGGGGCTTCCCCTACCAGCTCCTCTCATGGTACCTTCATCATCCTCACCATCGCCATCACCTCCCCACCCCCATTCGGCCAATGGGGGTAAATAGACATAGAACCTTAACCGACCCACTAGAGTCCACCAGAGCAGAGTGGGGGTGCTGGGTTAAAACCCAGGTGCCCCGGTTCTTGGCGTCTACTTTTAGCCACTTGGCTCTCTTTTTCTCCATTTTAGAGCTAGCAGCCCTCACTTCTCTCACTCTTCCATGCGGGGTGGGGTCCAGAATTGGATGTACAGAGAGAAACGTCCAGCAGATGACATGACTATCCTGGATTGCCCCACTTAGCGCTATAGCTGGGTTGGGAGCCTAAAATTCCCAGACTAATTTTCAAGAAGCCTCATCCAGGTATTTAGGATGATGCAACAGAGGAAAAAAATATTCCGGAGTAAATCCCCTTGATCTGCCTCTTAAATTTTAATGTGCACACAAATCTTCTGGAGATAGAGTGAAAATGTAGATTCTGATGGGGCAGGTCCGTGCCTGGCCCAGTGGCTGCGTTTTTAATAAGCACCCTGGTGATGCAGAAGTTTCTAGTCTGAGTTCAGCTCTGGGAGCAGCCCGGCCCTGGACCACAGGTTTCCAGACTAGATTCCTGGGGTTTCCTGAAGATGCCGCAGGGGCTGGCTTGGAGGTAATGGGGGCTTTTGGGTAAGATTTCCCTTGAAAAGGGATTTTTCATGCTTTGAAAAAATGTTTGAAAACCATGGCCCTAAATAATGTATCTCATACATTTGGAGATACTTACTAGAATGTGTGGCAAGAAATTTCTGTCCCAAAGATCATTTTTTTAATATACTTTGCTGACTTAGAGGAATCAGCAGCCATATTTGGACAACTGGCCTCACAATGACCTCCCTGCTACTTAATGGAAAATGTTGAAGGTACTCTACTTAGAAATAATTATATTTACATAGCCTCTGTGGTTTTCATTTCTCTCTCCTCTCTCTCTCTCTCTCTCCCTCTCTCTCTCTCTCTCTCTCTCTCTCTCTCTCTCTCTCTCTCTCTCTCTCTCTCTCATAGATGCTTACAGGAAAAAAGCACACTTGCTTCTGGAATTCATCAGCTTCAGCTGTTTACTTCCATTCGAGGCCAGAAATTTATTTTTCTCCCCTGTGGTTAAGTTTCTTATGGGAGAGAGGGGGAAGGAAGGTTTCTAACATGCAATTATCAGAAATTGTTACCATCACTGAAAAATCAGTCTATCTGTCCCACATTTTGAGAGTTCGCCACTAGATCATAGGAAAAGTGATTTGGGTGTACAGAGCTAAAAGAACCTTAATGAATCCAGCGCTGCCTACCATCTCCAACTGTGTTCTTTAAGGAAAGGATTCTGTGATCAAGTAAGTGAGGAAATGCTGCGCTCAACACATTTCCCTGCTCTAGGGTTAGTGAGAGGCTTTTGTAAGCTAACGTGGTTACAATCCTCCAAAAGGCACCATGAGTCTGCAGTGTTGCCCAAGTGTTCTTGACCACAGAGCCCCTTTCTAGAACATCTCAAAGAATGTTAGAATTTTATGGAACCCAATCGCTCGGACCAGCTGATGTAGCCTCAGCTCTGGAGCATCCAGTGAAACTCCTAAAACCAAGAGGACATCTTCCCTGTGATCCTGTTCTCAAAGTGACCAGATGCCAAGGCCTTCCACCTCTGGAAGGACAATTCCATAAAGTTCCTGCCTAAGGCTCTGGGCGGCCCTGGGAAGGTGTGACAGAGACTGAGGCCAGGTGCTGCCTGTACAAGGCTGTGGCTGGGTTTCATTTCCTTGTGTGTCTCTCAGTGGCCCACAGAGAGCCATCTATGAATGTGGGTCAGACTGGGTGGGGGAGGGTCGTAGGACGATGGTATGCAGAGCAGCAAGAAGGAAGGGCCCAAGCCAGCAGGCGTGCAGGGCTCCCAGGGGACCAGGGAGAGTGGGAGGGAGACCTCTGGTGGATGGAGGCTGGGATCCTGGAGAAGGCGAGGGAGCAAGGAGTTTTATGGGAAGGGTGTGTGGGCGCAGGGAAATAGAGAATCAGCATGTGACTAAGATGCCACTCAGGCCGAAATCGGGCAGGGCCTTGCTCTGCACTGAGGTCCCTTCAGCTGTCCCTGAGCCTCATTATACTCATCTCTCAAACAGGATCGTTTGATGGTTCTAAGGACCCTCCCAGGTCTGGCAGTGAAAGCTTCCAGCACGGCATGTGCCAAAATGTGATAATGGTACATTCGTGGCAAGCTAGGCGACATAAACATTTTTTTTTTTTATATAGCTATGTTTTCATTTTAACATTTCTTTGAAAAAATGTGAACCAGAACCTCAAGCCTATGCTTTCCCAGATGTTCTTGCTTCGATGGAGGCTGAAGCAGCTGGCCTCAGGGGCTCCAGCATATGCTCAGCTCCTGTATTTTACACAAGTGGGCGCAGAAATGACAAAACTGTGAGCAGGCAAATGGCGACTGCAGCTATAAACACCCAGGAAAATTCAGAATCCTGTCTAGGAAAGACTATCTCCTCACTGCATGAGGGGGCTGGTCCCTGGGCCAGAAGATGTGGCTGTGGGGTCTCAGGGCTCAGCATACACTACCAGAGACCCAGGTCCCCTCCAGCTAGCAACCAGGGGTCACGAGCAGCACAGATACCCAGCTGGTTTTCTGAGCAGCAGCATGGAACACATCTGCCCAGAACAGAGACTTCGTTTGCTCTGCTCCCTGAGTCTCTGGAACCCAGCTCCCAAGTCAAGAACTGCATCGCTCCCAAAGTGACAGATGCCTGAGGACATGCAAGAAAGTCTAGAAATGGAAAGAAAATGCTAGAATGTGGGCAGTTTCCTGCCCATCTAGCTGCCTTATGATCTGGCTTCTTTCTCTTTAGCTTCCAAAACCTGCATTTAATTCGCTGGATGAGATTATCTTAATTCATACATCTCCCAAGTACACTTGGCAAAGCTGTATTTAAACTAAAATGTAAGAGCCCTTCAGGTAACTCACAATAGGTCTCCATTTGGACCCTTAATGCTGCAGTTGAAGGTGACGTGACTCTGCATATGCAAAAGGCCAGGCTTAAATAATGTAAAACTTTCTATTTTCTGACTATGGTTCCAGTCTGGTTTAGGCAAGAAGGCTTCGCCCATTTATCACTCTCCAACAGGGAATAATAATAGTCACTGGGATTCAGTGTCGTTATGTGTCAGCACTATTCTGAGAGCTTAATACTTGCTAACTCATTTAACCCTGTGAGTCAGGCATGGCTATTATTCCCATTTGCGGATGAGGAGAGTAAGGCCCCCAGAAGCTAATGCCAAGGGTCATGTGGCCAGCAGATTGAGGGGCTGTGCTTCCAAACTCGATATCTATATATTTTCAAAGTCAACGATTTTCAGCATGGTTTGAGGTGATCAAAAAATTTCCCCTAGAATAATGTGGCAATCTGAAAGACTAAAGGTGACTGGTCTCTAGAACTGTGACTGCATGCCCGAGGGACCACACCTAGTGGCCACGAAGGCCGCCCAGTGGGGAGAGGGCCAGGAGAGAGAGGAGGGGGAGGCAGGAGTTGAGAAGCCCTTCTCAAACCTTTGTCTTGGATTTAAAGCAGGAGAGAAAGGAGATCGAGCCCTCCCCCCCCAGGGGTATCGGGGGTTTGGAGGAAGCAGATGTGACTTGCTGCTCATTAGGTCCCAGGCATGATAAGGGCCTGTCCTATACAGAATTACAAATGATGTGCAGTTACTGACTTATCCTTAGGACCTGGGATCTGGGCTGGCCCTGGGGACCACACTGAGCGCTAGTGTCTGATTGGGGCATTGTAAGTTTGTGTGGATCAGTGAGCAGTCTCCTGCCCACCCTGGCCCCATGCATGTCACACTTGGTCATGGGCCATCATTGCCGGTCCTGGCCTGGAGAAAGCCCTACAGACAAGACAGAGTGAGCTGGGGGCCTGTCTTCTTGGGCCACGGGAGCTGGAAAGGGCCTGCAGACCAGCATGTGCAGCCTGAGCAAGAGACGTCTGGACCTTGGAGGATAAAGTAGGTGTAATCTCTGCCCTCGGGGCTCTGCCTCTTCTAGCCACGCCCACTCCCTTGGGACAGGCGCTGTAAATGCCTCTCTGTGCTGATGAGTCCGGCTTTCTGTCTCCGGCCAGCATCTCCCCTCTAAATTTGGCCATGGACATACAAGTTCCCACCTGACATCTTCACTTGGACATTTAATGGATATCTCCAGCTTCACTCCAGTCCCCCACACCTGCCCTGCTCCCTACCTCCACTGGCGCAGCTGCGTCCACCCAGGCGCCTAGGCCAACGCCCTTGACGTCATCATCATCCTCGATTTCTTTCTCTCATGGCTCACATCGAAGTTGTTCACTCAAAACACATCCTCCTTACACTGCTACTTGGCGTCTAGTCCAAGCCCCCTGCCTTCTGCCTGCACTGCTGCTATGGCCTCTGCCGTGTCTGATCCGCAGGGCATCCGGGGAGCCCTCACTAGTGAGTCCTGTCACTCAGGGCCCCCCTCGGCTCTGCTGGGAGCAGAAGGCCATGACCCAGCCCTGCTCCTCTAGCCCCCACCGGCCCCACCTTCCTAATTCTTTCTCTCCACAACAATTTCCCCTTCTCATATAGCACACGGTGTCCGGATCTGGGTTCATTGTCTGCTCCCTTTACAAGGTGGGGCATGGTGCATTTTGGTTACTGCCATATCGGGCACTAAACCACCTGCTACCTAGTAGGTGCTAGTGTCCTGCCTGTCACCCTGGGGCATGATGAGGAAAAGTGCTCTTCAAACAGAGGGACAATTTTTCTGATTTGCAGTTCTTAAGCGAAGACCTTTGACACCTGGTCCATGTATTTCCTATGTCCCCAGGCAGCTCACAGCTGTATTTGGTCACAGCTTTCTAGATCTCAGCTGCACAGGATGGGAGGAAGATGATCCATTGGGGCTCTGAGCTGTGACACAAGGACTTTTGTCTCTTCTTGCTGGGGCCTTACGGAAGCCTAGAGACCAGGAGCCACGCCGAGAAGCTGTCAGGTAACAGGATAGTTGGTAGCTTGCCAGGCACAGCCTGGCAGGTGACAGGATGGACGCTAAGTTCAGATGAGCAGGTGAGAAGCATTTTGCCTCACAGAGCCCAGAGCGGGTGGGACAGTCTGGTCTCGTGTGTGTCTGCCCATCAGACTACGAGGTCCTGGAGGACGGGGCCCAGCCCACCCTCTCTGCCAAATGCCCAGCTCAGATCTGATCCACAGTAGACATTCTGACAAGAGGACGTGCTTGTCAGGCTGAGCGAGGCATCCACCAGGTGGCCTCTGGGGACCCTTCCTTTGTTTGCACTTTTCTAGCACGAGCAAAGCCTCTGTGGGGTACATGAGAGGAAGCCCTGGGTCTCTCAAATTTTGCCTTACGGTTAGTTTCTTGGGATCCTCCAGTCCCCTTTGAGGAAAGACAGCTGTGTCTGCTATAAGGATGTTTCAGAGTGGCCTCGCTTCTCCACCCACCCTGGGTAACCCACGGGACACACCCTGGAAACCCGGAAAACAGTGGAGCAGGCTGTCCTGGGAAAGAGAACAAAACTGCCGCGAGCACTTTGGAAAGAGAAAGGAGCTTGGAAACTGAGCCCAAGCGGCATCATCACATGCCCGCCTCCCTGCTCATCTGAGGGAGCCTGATGAAAAGGACCAGATTAGTCAGATTTCCCAACACTCATCCCCTAACGGGGATCCTGGTTGCACTTTCCCCCCTCCCATGGAAAAACCTTCCCCTTCTCAGCTCACTCACAGCTCTCCGTTTTCCTGGCGATTTGCAGCTCTGAGGGGCAGGAATCAAATTCTGAGGCTTGAAGTCTGGGACGCTTTCCCACCAGTGCGCTTGGCACCTTTGCAGGGGACTAACACTGTGACCTCCTGGTGCTGTGTAAACCAGGACGGCCTCCCGAGTCCCTCCCAGCCTTTCAGACATTTTTCCTCATGCTCCCCAGGCTTTTTCTCCCAAAGAGACCCCAACATGGCAGGTCAAGAGAGCTGTCGCCAGCTTGGAATGCCTGAGCCCCCCAAAGCCATGATGAACGGCTCCATTTTGCATGACAGCTACTCACCTTGTGGATCACTGGAAAATTCAGCCACACTGAGTAAGGAAGTTGGAAAGAATGTCGGTCTTCACTAGGATTTAATATGACAGGTTTCTGGCTCTGAACTTGAAGATTAACTCTTGGTTCTTAAGGAAAGAAAGAAAAAAAACACAAAACCTTGAGATCTCTGAAACAGCAGTATAGTGGGGGAAAGTACAGCTTTGAAAGCATCACAGGCAGTCCGATTTGCATGTTCCCTCTTTCCGAGGCTGCATATTTTCTGTGTCTGATAATATGTTTGCTACACCTCCTCTCTGCCAGGGACACATACAGGCCGTTGTCAGCCCGAACCATGTAATCTCTTAACCATAAGGCTCCCACATCTGTCAGCCAGTTGTTGCCTGGCTGGATCATTAACATGGCTTCTAATTTCACTCTTTGAATTTAACATAAAAAGTTTTAACGAGTAATATGTAATTCATACTTTCCAGCTTCAGAGAGTCCTAAAAGAGAAACCTATGCTTTTATAACCCACATCTCTGAAGTAGATGGTTTTATTTTTAAATCCCATTTCCTCCCCCATTACTCTTGCACAAATGCATTATAAAACAGACCAGTGGGACTTTATCTCCCTGTCCCAAGAATGCATTCAAATATTTGTCCAGGTTTGGGTGAAGAGCCCCCCTTCAATGTTGTGCTTGTTGTTCATTTCAAGATCAAACTCACGTTGCGAGTCTTCATTCATCCATCTATACAAACGAATTGGAAACTGGCATAAGAAAGACGACCCCTGAGTCATCTTGTGAGAATTCAGTTTTAAAACTTGCCTTCGCTCTCATGCCTGTTTTTACTGAAGTGAGCTAGATTTAGTGATGGTTTGTTCCTGCCAACTTAGTTCACTTTTCCCATTTCCCCCTTCTCCAGGTCCTCCCTTCCCAGTGCAGAAAGCAGCTGCGTTCGATTAAATGCAATTTTGGACTGATCTTTTCACTCAGAGACTTGCCTCCGTTAATATATTTTGGGGTATTTTTTGCCCCAACAGCCTAGAGAGGAAACGTTTAATCCAATAATATGCATTTCCGGGAAAACATCTCTTTCACAATTACCCACTATCGCGCGTTATCCTTAACCAATTACTGGACGGTTTCAAAAGGAAGCCCCGTCTGAGCATTCGCCTCCTGTTTGGGGTCTTCTGGGCTGAAAGCTCCACGAAACATTTAAAGCAAAAGCCCAGAACGAAATTTGTGAGTGTGGCGTATTAACTCCCGCTGGAAGTTCCAAGGATGTTTTGCAGACACATGTCCCTTTCTGCCCAATGCATGTTATACGGCCGTGCCCAGGAGAACGAGACAGCCATGCCCAAGATGGAAGGTCAGACTTAACAAGCAAACCCCGTTTTTTGTTACAGGAGATTAAGGAGCAGCTACCCTTTGATTCTCTCAAGTTCACAAAAGTTCAGAAGCAGGCCCGCAACACAGTGTTTGCTGTGAAGAGCCACATCTTGAATGTGGGAGGCTGATGAACCTCACCCAAGATCAGGTTCCTCTAGTCCTTGGTAGATACACAGTAACTCTTTTCTGCCAGGCACCTTCTAAGCCCCCAGCACAGAGTAGCAAAGCAGAACGCAAGCATTGCTTTCTCGGCACTTACAGTCTAGCGTGGGAAGAAAAATATGAGCAAGTAGATGATTTGACTATGGCAGTGACATTTTTCTACCAAAGAGCTAAACAAAATTTTCTAGATTCTTTTAGAGATCTAGAGATTTACCGCTTTTCTAGAGTTCCTGGGATAATTTGCCTATAAAACACATTTTAAGAGCTAAGTGCCAGTGAAAATGTGGTGGCTCCAGCAGCGGGTCGGATGGTGACAGGGAGCAATCGAGGGAGAATCTAATCCAAGAATTTCGTTTTGAGGCGCAGACCGAAGTTTGCAGTGACGGCGTGCGCGAGAGGTGCCACCACCACCGACGTCCAGCGTCTCGAAGTCGCTAAAGAAGATCAGAGAGAAGACGACTAGGGCTGGGGCGGGGGGCGCGGGGCCGGGGACTTGGGAAAGGAGGAAGGGACGCGGAGGAGAAGACGTGAGGTGGGCAGAGGGGAGGAAAGCGAGGCGTGGGAGGGACCTGGGGCCCGGGAGCCCAGGCCTCCTCCTGGATGAGCCCCCCACCCTCTCCAGGCAAAGGGGCAAAGGCTCGCTTCTCTGCGTTGAGTTTCAAGGTGACCTCGGTTATTCGGTCTTTCCCTTCCTCAGCTCTTCCCTTCGTCCCTGCCTTTCCACAGGAAGAGTCCTGGACCCAAAGGAGCGCAGGTAATGCAGGGATTTCTACTGTAAACCAAAATTGATTTTAGACTGTAATAAAGAATAATAAACATCTATTTGAGCAAAAGGAGCTGCAGCCTCGGGGACCCAGGTCATCGGCAAAAAGAGGAAACCAGGGGGTCCCTGCAGTGATCCATTCAGAAGGCGTAAAGACGGGGGCACCGTGTGGGAAGCCGAGTCCGGTCCGAGGTTCTTCTCAGTATACAGAGGATGTGAGGGGCCCTCGTGAGCAAGTGGCCGCTAAGCTCTTATTATTTATAGAATCGGGGCCCTTGATTAACTATGGGAAGCCCATCTCCACAGATAAGCTCCTTTCTAGGTCCACTATGGTGCACGTTTCAGCGGGTCAAAACTAGGCAGCACTTCAGTTACTCCCATGCCCACCTGCAACCCTGGAAAACTTACATTTTTAATTGAGCACATATTTGTGCTGCCTTAGTCAGCTGCCAGCATCTCCTGTGGTGTTCTGATCATCTCCCAGGGATGGAACGAAGCTGAGGGGGCCCCCGCACCAGCCAGGCTCCCTTCTCTCTGCAGGACTGGCCCTTGAGATTACAGCAGAGAGCTTGCAGGCTGTTTGCAAGCCTCTTGTTTTCCCCTCCCTTATTGTGATTTATAAGATATTTGGTCTTCATCACAGTTCTTGACTAACAGCTCCCCAAAACCTTGGAATTTCCTAAGTGTTGAGAGTGAAAAAAAAGGTGTCTTTTGTTATGTAAATGAGGTGGCTTTTCGAAAGCACCTGAGGTTGGGGTCTGGTTGTCAATGGAGCCAACCACGTGATCAGAGGGTGGGAACTTTCGGCCCCAGTCCTGAACTCTGGGGAGGAGAGAGGGGCCGGAGGTCTAAACAGTCACCAATGGCCCGTGACTTAGTGGATCATGACTATGTAATGAAGCCTCCACGAGAGCCGGGAGGATTGCTCATTGGCCCTTTTCTCGGAGCTTCCGCATTGGTGAAGCAGAACACTTCCGTGTGCCACCGTGGTGGCCCCGAGCTCCACCGGACACAAACTCCTTGCTCCAGGACCTGGCTCTGTGTGCCTCTGCATCTGGCTGTTGGTCCACACCCTTCAACATCCTTTGCAAAAAATCGGCGGCCTAATAAGTAATACCTTTCTCTGAGCTCCCTGAGCCATTCTAGCAATTTAAGTGAACCCAAGGAGGGGGCTGGGGAAACCTCTGATTTATAGCCACTTGGTCAGAAGCACAGGTGACAAACTGAACTTTCAGTTGACATTCTGAGTTAGAGGGGCTCATTGGAACCTCCAATCTATAGTGATTGGTCAGAAGCACAGGTAAGATCTTGAGTTTGTGTCTGACTTCTGAAGTGTGTGTGTGTGTGTGTGTGTGTGTGTGTGTGTGTGTGTGTTGAGGGTGGGGGG
The DNA here is from genome assembly GCF_902729225.1 of Pteropus medius. NCBI lineage: Eukaryota > Metazoa > Chordata > Mammalia > Chiroptera > Pteropodidae > Pteropus > Pteropus medius. Next base: position 2,442,125 of record NW_024350397.1, read on the forward strand.
AGCAGTCTTGTAGGACTGAGCCCTTTACCTGTGGGACCGATGCTATCCCCAGGTAGATAGTGTCAGAATTTAGTAGAATTGCAAGACACCCAGCTAGTGTCTGTGAATGGTTCATGGGTGTGGTGTGAACCCCCCAGGTTGGAATTGGTCCGGGAACCCCTATTCAATGCCCCAAACTGGAGTCTTCCTGCAGGCAGGTGGATGGGTGGATACCTGGGACAGAGGTGAAGGCCAGTCTAGAGCAGCATGTGTGTGATGTTGGGTTACCTCGGGTCCCATGACAATGGGTGTGGACTGAGAGCCTCAGGAGGAAAGAGCAGAGTGACAGGCCTCTCAGGCCCTCTCCAGTCCTTCAGACCCAGGACCCCTTGCCCAGCTCTCTGCCTGCCCAGACACCAAGACCCCGGTAAGGCCTGCAGACCGACGTGTGTGCAGTGGCGGGAGAGAGGGTGTTCTTGTTGAGGTGTCAGTGTAACGGGCATGTTTGTACCATAAAAGGCTCTGGGATTTGCGTCCGGGAACAACTACTCGGCAGCTAGTATAACGCTCAGTGACTCAGTTCCCTCGTCTGTAAAGCGGGCATAAGGGAAGTACCCGCCTCTGAGGGGCACGTCAGAGGGTTAGAGGTGAGCCAGCACTGAGCACACTCTAGGTCCTCTAAACAGCCACTAGTTATCTCCCAGGCCCCAGCTCACCGTGCAGAGTAATGACCGTCTTCCCATACAGCGGGCGTGATGCGGCCATCCCTCATGAGCAAGAGTGACCCCGGGGCCACTCCGGATGCTGCCCAACAAAACGAGTCCCTTAGTGTTGATGAAAAAGCACTGAAACACCCGTACGGAGTGGCTAAGCAAACCCAGACTGTTGTGGGGCATTTCGATGGGGAAAGGATTAACTCACTTCCCAGTGCCTTGGCTTAGTCCCAGCAGTATTTACTTAGCTGAGAACCGCCTTTCAACACCAGCCTGATGAGAAAGACCAGGAGGTGTGAGCTTGGGGGAGGTGTGAGGGAGGAGGGGAGAGACCTGGGCGCATTACAAAGCCCCTGGCACTGGTTCCCTGCTGGGTGTCTCACTTGGCCAGACCTCTCAGTGGAACACAGAGACACTGGAAGGTCCTACTTTGTGTGTAAGAAAGACATGCATAATTGGGCTCATCATCGGCAGCCCTCTCCGTCTCCATTAGCTAATGATAGCTTTCACCTGCTTACTTTTCCAACTAGTTAATAGTGATTATTATGGTTTAAATACAATCTAAGTGCAAATGTATGAAGAGATGTTCTCTGCCAGACCTGAGTTTCTGCTTTAACATGCTCCTTATGCGAAACCAAAACCTATGGAGCTGGATGGTTCTAACTGCCAACTTTTGAAGATTTGTCCACTCTGGACGGCCGAGCTTGTGGCGTGTGTCGTCTGCGAGCCTGGGCCACGGTGGGCGGGTGGCGTCGGACCTGCGTGAACACCGTCTGTCGTGGCCTGTGCCTGCCCCGCTGCAACAGCGCGCGCCCCAGCGACAGGGCGCGAGTTCATCATACGTTCAGTTCAGTTCGTTTATTCAGCAGAAACTTAAGTACAGGAGTTCATGTCGGGCATGTTCTCTCCGATTTTAAGAAGAGATGATAAAGTGCGAAGCTCCGATTTTTAGAAAAGGTAAAGGTATAGTGTTCACGTAACGCTTACTGCGGATCTGAACAGTGGTAAAAGCTGGAATCCGATCGTCTGCGGCACCCATAACGGAGGAGAAAGCCAGCATCTCCCAAGGGCCTGCCGCAGGGCGGGGCTCCGCTCGCCTCCCCACAGCCCTCCGCTGAAGCGGCGTCACCCTCATTCAGCAGCCTCGGGCACGGAGGCGGAGGCGTAGGACAGGGAATCACTGCCCGGATTGCACTGAGAACAAGCTGCAGAGCCAGAATTCAAACCCAGCTCTGCCTGGCTCCTGGCCTGGCAATTGTCCACCAGGCCATTCAGCCTCACAAAATCCCCTGGGATCCCCGAGCTCAGGGAGATAGACTATCTAGAGAGGCTGAGGAAGCCTTAGAGATAGGGTGACATTTGAACCGCAAAACGAGCTGAGACATCCTGTCTCCAGACTCCTTTTCCTTCTCAACTCAGACTCATCGCCCAGAGGCCTGATGGCCACCTTCGGAGGCCCAGGTGTGAGAAGGACTCTGCTTCCTGCCAGAGCTGCAGCACTGGCCTCAGATGTGGAGGGACGTTGCTAGACAGGTGAGGCACAAAAGAGGCTTTTTAAAATCTGTCCCTTCCACCCAGAAGGAAAGGAAGGCCATGAGGCCTGGGGGGCCAGCCCTGAAGGAGGGGTAGAGGCTGGGCTGCCAGATAGGGGAGGAGGAAATGGGTTCCTAGCTGCTAGCAATGCATCACTAGGCAGAGGTGAATTCAAGTGGTTCTTAAAATGGTGAACAAACGGAGCAGAGGGAGAAAAGTGTCTTCGCAGCTTTGACAAATGACCCCGGAGGGATATGGAGCTGCCCGTAATACATTCCACACACATCACTCAGACTCCTGTTACAGAGCTGCCATCGTCCTGACCGATAGCAGCTCGACTCTGGGAGCTAACCTGCGCAGAGCGGCCTGACCGGCTCTTGACTGTGTTCCAGGCATTGGCGGAGGAAGAACTCGGTTAACTGGCTGCCACTCTCTCAATTAGAAAACGAGCACCCGAGAGAAGTTGAAATGCGGGTTTGATCACACAGTGACTGCCAAGAGCATCCTCTCTCAGGGACAATGTGGACTGGTCCTTTGGCAGACAAGTGCTACCCAGCATGGGGAGCAGTGGTGCAGCCGGGGGTGGGAGGGAGGAGGGAGGGCTGTAGAAACAGCCCAAGAAGGTGGCATTGATGGTCACCATCCTGGGTTTGGGCTCAGTCTCTCTCATGTCAACCAAAAATAAAAAATAATCACACACATAGCCACTAAACATGACTCACCTTTAGAATGCAATTAGGAAAACACTGAGCTTGTCTCTTGTGGCCTATGTAAATACTCCAGTGATAGTTATCTGTGATATCAATAAAACATCTGGCCCGATGTTTGATATTGAGACCCCCCCCTAAGGAAGAGAGAAAGTCCATACTGGAAAAGCATTTAAGATCTGTGCTTATGATTTCACAAGGGAGACCCCCCTCGAAGGGTCTTCTTTGGTAGTATTTCTGAAATGACCCGGTGATGTATTTTCACCAGCTTTTACCTTCAAAATTAATACGGGTACCATTCCTATCTGAAATGTCCTTTATAATTGTGTAATTACACACCTCATTTATCCAATTGTTAAGCCGAGAGACTGATTAAATATTAACAACTGCGAGGTTCTCCTGGTGTCATTAGTTGGAACACAACCCTGTAATCTCAGGTAACACACGATGGTAATTATCCTTCACATTCACACTCAGCTGAAAACCCAGAGCAGTCTATCCAGATAAGGTTACCTGCTAGAAAATACATTGCCTGTAAATCCTGTTTTATCTCCAGTCTAGAGCAAGGTGCATTTCAGTCCAGCTCAGGGTTTTTAAGCATAAACCTGCCCTGCTGGGTAATGGCTGGGGGAGGGAGGGGAGCAGGCTTAACAAACAGCTCAATTCCCATGTACCTAGCCCTCTCCAGTCATAAATCCGACCGGGCTTCAGAAGTTATAATGGGATTTTTACCGGAAGCAGCAAGAAGAAGAATCTGGTTTAGAACCAGCATCCCTCATTTTGGAAAATGAGTCGAGCAGAGTTTGCTTTGGTTATTCCCCGGGGACCAAGGAGAAGCGGGAGGCGTGGCATCCGGCTTGGTCCGAGGCCCCGCCTGGACCAGCCTGCAGGGGCCTGCTGAGCTGGCTTCCTTCTAAACTGGTCTTTCCCTCCAGGCCTTCTCAATCCCTTACCATTTCAGAAACGCTCAGCTTTTCCACCTGCTTTTCTTTCTCTTCACTCTTTCATTCCTGCTGGCATACCCAGGCCTCAGAGCCTTTGCCCAGTGGTACCTGTGGGAGGCAGGGCTGGAGCTGACTGGGACCGACTTAACAAGAGCTTCGGGTCTCCGGTAAAACTGGAGAGCCAGCTGCGGGAGGGAGGCCTGAGTTGCTTGCCTGTTCGGAGATGCTGCAGTTTGGGAACACAAAATCAGCAAGACCAAGGCCTTCCCAAAAGCCTAGGGCAGCCCTGCCAGCACTTGGGGCCTCCCCCGAGTTCCCTTCCAGATGCTGGAACATGCCCTCCTGGTTAGCGGATCATGGTTTGTCTTCTTCCTGCCCCAGGCTGTCAGGTGATATCAATCTGTGTTCAGACATCCGAACACCAGGGCCCACATTGCTGGGGCTGACTGACTCTCTGGAAGCTTCTTACACCGCAGCAGCTCAGACCTGGGGCAGGACAGCGTGACCTGTCTAGCCTCTCAAGCTGGCTGGGGCAGGCTGTCTCCACTAGGCAGAGGAGGTGCGGCTGCCCTTTTGGCCCTGCGGTGGTGCCAGCACACATCTGCAGGAGGATTTACCTTGAGAAGGATCAGTACATCACAGTAACATCCCTTTGTCAATATGAAGAATGTGCTGCTGTGCTCTGCTTGGCTGATAATGAGACAGCATTATGAGAAAGAAATAGCCAATTATTGCTCAAAATGCATTTAAAAAAAAAAAGGCCGCTCTTTGCTGAACTTTGGAGAAATGTCTAGAAGGATTTGGGCTCGTCTTAAAGATTTATTTATACATGGACGTATATGTGAGGAGCAGGATAAAAGAGAAAGTGCCATCATGCAGAGCCGATGCCGATAAACCTGAGTGGGTGAGGGCCTGGGGTGAGGACACAGATGCAGGGCTGCCGGCCTCCTTCAGACTTCACGACAGCGACCTTGCCCACTGTGCTCATCCCTGACACTGTCAACTTCATACCCAGGTGCTTTATAAATTAAGTGATTAAAGAGGTTGACCTCTATACTACATGTCAAAGACTTCCTACTTTAGGTCAGGGAAGAAAATGGGAAAAACAATCACCTTCGTTAAAAAAAAAAAATTCTGTGCTTCGAATTTGGGGTTCACATTGATTGCTGGGCAGGGCGGTTTAGAGCCTCCAAAGTAAACAGCCTGGCAGGGGTCCTCCTGGGAAGAGGACACACTTCTCTTGACAACTCATTTCCTCCATCTTAATTATCCTGGAGATTTTGGTGGTTGTTGTTTGTTTATTTAATACCAAAGTTAAGGGAAAAGTCAGATGGAGTGAAATTACACAACATTTGACTCTCTAGTGGAGAAACTCAGGGTATTAAAGTTGTTTCTATAAGCCGTCTGGAGAACCATTAAAACTCACTAAAAGTCAGGAGGCTTGATCACTGGCCCCTGCTTGCTAACTTCTTATTTGACAACTGATCTAAGGCTTTGCTCCTGCATTCAATCCACCCAAAGGCAAATTCCACTGGAAGCCTTTCTCCCCTTCTGACGTTTAATACGGAGGTTTCATTTTCTGCTCCACAGCTTCTTAGCTCTCCACATCTTTGTGACCATCCCAGTATCAAACTCTTGCGCCCGTGGGCAAAGCTTCCTCACCAGGTCCTGGCTGCCCCATGCTGAATAAGCACTGTACCCCAGCACTGGCCGCTGTGCCCCCAGCCTCTGTGGGTTTATCATTTTTCTCCTCTGTTTTGCCGCTGTTCTCAGGGAATGCTTTTTCACAGCTGGCGGTAGGCGTGCAGCGCCCAGAGGCACTGAGCCCCCCAGATCGGCCGAGCCTGCTTGAGCCGTGCCTGAAAAATGTGGCTCATCTTACGGCTGCAGCGAGGAAAACGCAGAAGTTTAATTGGTTCTGACTTCAGGATTCAGATCATAGTTTTCCCTGGAGGTATGCATTGCAGGAAACGATATTACCAAAGCCACGTTTTTTCTAAACAGGCTGAAATTAATCAAGTCACGATCATTCGTAATGAGAACACGTAAGCGAGCATTCAAACACTCAATTACAATATTCTGTAATTGTGAAATCACCAGTGACATTGCAAAATGCTCTCGGTGACCAGATACATCATATCTCTGTGTGAGGAGGCAGAAACACTCAGCAAAAATGAAGTAATTGTAGGCATCTTTCCTCCTCCTTAATCTTCCCCAAAAGAGACTAATTCAAATAGATAATTTGACTTGATTGTTTTTAATTACATTGTAAACATTTGCAAAATAAATCTAGGAGAAAGGTGAACACAAGTCAGTTGGTAATAAAAATGCAGGCTCCAATTTTTCTTGGATGACAGATGAAATGAGTTTAAAATATTCTTGCTCTGTGGAAAACACGGAACATTTAAAACTGCAAACAACTGAATTCAATTAACAGAACTGGTTCAAAATGCTTGGAGAACTGGAGGCAAGGGACTCATATTATCCACCTATTGTCAAACCAGAAAAGCATCTGAGTTCACGGCTGATAGGAATTGCTGGAGAAACTATTTAAAATTGGTTCCTGTGTTTTTCCATCCAGCCATATCTGGCAAGCAGATCCACAAAGAGATTTAGCTGCTAATGTTTTCAATCCCTCACCTTACATAAGCCCTTAATTCATCAGAAAGATATAAAAGTGGAGGAAATACATTCAGTGTTGAAAGATGGACTACTAACTGCATCGCTTTCAAAAGCAAGCGAATCCCAACAGTAAAGTTCAATTCCAAATTCCCCGCACTAATCAATCACAATCAGCAATTGTTGGGGGCGGAGGGCTGTGCCCCACTCACCACCTCACAGGAGGTCATCCCTGCCAGAGCTCCGTCCTGGGCTCGCTTTCTGAGCTGGTGACGTTTTCAGCTCAGGAGAAGAGAACGCCCATTTATTTCAGAGAAGAATGGGCCTTTGCCTTGGTGTTCAGAGACCGTATTTCCAGTTGCTTAGCGAGGCCATTACTTTTACAGCCCTGGAGCACATAAATAGCGTGGTTCACACATTTAATTGCTTCAACTGCTCTGGAGCTGGACCCCTGTGGGTCACCTGTGCTGCACACAGGTCTTTCCTTTGTTTCACTAGTTGGTAACCAAGTTCCCCGAAAGAGCAGCTCAAGGCCGAAGAGTGTGAATTCCTCAGGACACGGGCCACGCCTGTGGGGTCCCTCGCCCTTCAGAGTGGGCCCGTTCAGCACAGACATTCAGTGGCCTCTCACTGGGCCTGCATTTCACTTATGAGAACTGCGCTGCCGGTGCTCCAGGGCAAGCCAGAGACAGATGACACAGTTCAGTGTGGCCATGTGCCTCCGCCCCGTCCTGTCCCAGGGACCGCCCCATACGTTCATCCTGGGACCGTGCAGGTTGAATGATTTCTTTTTTAAATTTCATTCTCCAGTCCCCTCTCTCTTAACTAAAAGTACTGCATTCTGCATATGTTCTGTGAATTAGACACCACGTCACTGTACTTTGCAAACACCCCTCGACAGCATTGTAGTCACAAAACCCAGAGCCTTGTGCTGTGTGGGGTGGAGGTCAGTTTGACAGTTGATGGTTTTTGTCTTCCTCATGGAGGACAGAACTCAACCCCTGGGAAGATGGGACTCAACTCAGTGCTTATTTGTGTGACTCATAATAAGACAAGAAACAACTGTGGTTCTGAGTATTTCCTTTTTGGCATTTTGGGGCGTCGGGCTGCAAATCGGGGTCTGTGGATGGAGGAGGACAGGAGGGAGGAACGAGCATGCCCGGAAGGAAAAACTGACACCGTGGTGGTGATAGCCCGGGACGGAGCTCCAGATGCAGAAGGCTCACCCAGAAGTGGCGAAGGCCGGCCATGCGGTGTGCAGGCTGCCGAAGGGGGTCCCCGGTGGCTCACGGTGCCTCCCACAGAGCTTGGGCAGAAAGAGGGTAAACGAGGAATGAAAGATCATTGCAAAACGACTGAGGGCTACCTCCCTAGTCTGGGGTCCAAGAAAAACCGTCGCCGTTTTTGGGGAGGTGGATTTAGACTTGCGGGGTCGAAGTGGAGTTACAGCTGAGGCCTCCGGGGAATGGCTCCGTCCTTAATACCGCGGGGCAGCTGTCAGACGCACAGCTGTGGACAGAGAGGTGAGGCAGCAGAGCGGAGTCAGGGGCAGGCCCCATCGCCAGAGGAGAAGCGGGAGTGGGAGGAAGGGTCAGCCCCAACGTGGGACCTCAGAGCTAGAGATGAGTTTTTTCACCCATATTCCCCGGATGGTACGTGTTCAGGATGGCATGGCTGTAAAACCACAGTTACGTGGTAGATATTGGTTTAAAATGAAGGACATATGATAGTATGGGGGTATGGGGTGGGTAAGGGGGAGATTTTCTATATGCTTCAGAGTCAATAGACTTCAGTGATTGTTGATCTTTTCTGTGTCTTATTTTAATGGTCCTCTAGAAGAATTGTCCATTTAAGACATCTCAAAGAAAATACTGTGAGGACTTAAGAGCTTGCTGCTGTCTGTATTGACACCAATGTCAGATTGCACTTAGTAGGAAATCAGCAGGTACTAGCTAAGGATTGGATGTGACTCTAACTGCAGTGCTGCCAAGTGTGAAAGGTTTAATTCGAACCTCACAGCATGGCAGAGGCTACTCGCTTCAACTAAGACTGATGCAATCTGTGCAAATAACACCTCTGAGCCACAATGCAGAGAGCAGTCAGCCTGTTTTCCCACGACACAGTCAAATGCTCTTACTTCAGAACTAGCTCTTTCTACCCCCACTATCCTCTTTGCTACCGACTGAAATTCAGTGGTCTTTTCCCCGAAGTTAAAAGACTATTAGGGCTGCAGTGTGCTTAAGAACTTCCTGAACTAACTTTAATTTATACAGGAAGGCCTTTTGCTATTTCTGAATAGATTGCCTGTGATACTGACCTTCCTGCAGCCCAAACACTCTCTCATCCCTGGGAGACAGCAAACTCTGGGTCTCGACCACATGATTTCCTACCTATGATCTCAATTCTTTAGTAAATCGCCCAGTTTTGGGAACTGGAGCTTTCTTTTCTGGGACTGTCAACAAGAAGGCCAATTAGTGCCCATTTCAGCAATGGATTTCATGATGTGGAAATTTTCCCAGTTGTATCTGGACTGAACTCCCCAGTTAATCCCACAGGACCCAGAAGGGCATGCGTCCTTTGTGAAACTGGCACAAGCTTTCCCTCTTCAACAATGAAGTCCCCCAGCGTTATAATGATTATCGCTGTTAACTGTTATTTTCCATATGAGATGATGAGCACGTTGGAAGTACTATTTCAGCACGCTGATGAAAATCAAAGCAAATGAACACATTTCATCGTTGGCTAATACTCGCCAGTTTCCTTCTCCCCCAATGCCTTTTGTTACCACTGAGTCAAATGCTGTGCTCTCCTCCATGTGCAAGTGCAGAAGCACAATGAGCAGCAGCACCTCCCAAGGAAACCCATCTGACGGGAAGTCGGGGTCTTGCCCAGGCCGGTGCTGCTCTGCGCCAGGCTGGCTCTTCAGGCGGGTGACCCCCACAGGCGGCTGACCCCCACAGTGGCCAGGCTCGGCGTGCTGTTCTCCACGAAGTGCGAGCACTCAGGGGCTGCATGTTGCCTCGGGAATGTCCCTGGAGGGCCCCTGAATAGTTCCATAAACACTTTTTTTTTTGGCAACTTGGGACAGACTTAAGCTGCTATAAAAAGGGGAACCAGACCTATTTTCTTCAAGCCAACACACTAAAATTGAAAAAGAGGGACCTCTGAGGAATACGCACAGGAGAATGTAAATTAACTAGGTGTGACCTTTCAATGGTTTAGGCAGTGACAGCTAAGTGAAAAGCAGACTTTCCACTTCCCACTGGCCCCTGGGTATCTGGCATAGGAGGGGCAGTTAGCATTCGCTTGCATCAATTAGAGACTTGGACCAATTGTAGAATTGCTCCCTGGAGAAATGATGGAAGGATAAAGATCACTTGAAAGTCCAAGAGGGCTTTCTTTGACTATGTTCTACCGTCTGATCCAGTCATATTGCAGGCCTGGCAAATGGCAGAGAATTCAATAGGAAAGAGAGGCTTCAAGGAGGAGAAGGAAGGGGTCACATCCACCTAGTCGAACGCTGGCCAGATGGGGGCTTCTTAGTAAGGAGAGGAGAAGGGGAGCGGTGGAAGGTAGAGGAAGACTATTAGTTCCAATGCCACCAGAATCTGCATCTTCTTCGGAGGCCTCCATTTCTGCCACACCATTTTATTTGAATTAGGATGAGAAATGGAGACAATTTCAAACCCAAACCAAACCCAAAGAGTGGGAAACTCTAGCCAGGTGGAAGTCTGAAAAAGGGTTTCAAAACCTGGTGGCTTACTGGGGTGAACCCTTGGCTGGGCATCAATGTCTCTTGGTTCCTAAGTAATGGCCTTGCCCTTTCCGAAAGGGACACTCAAGAGCCACATAGGGTGTTACTGGAGAGGAACCAGAAGACCTTTGCATTGGTCACAGGGTGTCTGCAATTCCCAGCATTAGCTTGAGGCCCCCCTTTAAAAGGCCTCTAAACTGCACATTTGAGCCACTCATCAAGCCCAGGACAGCAGGGACCTGAGGGATTGTGTGACCGCCCAGAAAGGACATGATGGGATAGGGGAAAGATCAGAAAGTCTAAAATCTATAGCAGTATATTTCAGATTGTATTCGCTGATTAGTGGGTCATGAAATCAATTTAGTGTGAGGAAGCCAGAATTAAACGAAATTAAAAGAGAACGTATCAAAATGCAATGTGAATTATTATATATACTCTATTATTATTTTTACGAATGCAAACGTTTATCCTGATTGGATGTCTCTGTGTCTACATACGTATACATGTGCGTCCTGGGTTCAAAAGATCTTCGCCACTGTGGGTCATTGTCTGCGTGGTACTGTCAGGTGGCGGGGGATCGGGTGAGAAAAGGTGTGGCTAGCAAAGCTGAGGGGATTAGACAGATTTTCCCTCCTTCACAATTCTGCTGAGGCCTTCTTAAACAATAATAGCACAGCTACAGCTTAATCCAGAAAAGCCACTTTTTTAATTAAAAAAAATAAAATGCAGCAAAACATTCTGATAATGCAAAAGTATCCTTCCTTCCCATCTCCCAATACCCCTTTCCTAAAGCAAACGTCCAGAAATCTTCTATGCACATTCGGGCACACATCTGTCCCTTCTTTCCCTCCCTTTCTTCAAATGAGAAAACACTACACATTGTTTTGCACCTTGCTTCCTCCACTCGTATTTCAGCACGTGCTACTTTAATCTTTTATACTTAAGCATAGTATTCCAACATACGGTAGATACACTGTGATTTTTTTTTTAACATTTAGGTTGTGTTCTGGTCTTTTGCTTATCAACAACACTGCGGTGAGCGTCCTCACGTCTGTGCGCTCATGGAGTTCCTACGTCAAACCGTCTGTACATTTTAGGTTTTGACAGACATCGTCACATTTTGTTTCCTCCATTGAGATTGTACCAAAATAGTCACGGCATTTTGCTGTCTGGATACTGGAGCCAGGATCCCCGCCACCCTTATGGGACCCCATGGGCCTCCTATCATCAAAACGCTCGTCATGCCTCGTCTTGATGTGGTACTTCTTCCTCCCTCTACTTCAAGAAAGAATAAACACCATCCAAAAGACTTAGTCTTGCATATTTTAACTTTCCTTGGTATAACCACTGTTAAAAAGGCTTGTTTCAATGAATGTCCTAAAAAAAACTTAACTGTACTTTAATTTGGATTAGTCTAGGAAAAGGCAGTGTTTTAGTTTCCTAAGAATATACCCTTAAATATTACTTCCAGATACAGTTGGAGCTTTGGGATGGTTATGCAGCTCATATGTTTGAGCCACCTGGATCTCTTCCATGGCCAAGTTTTTGTAGTAAGATCTACATTACAACTCTGGCAGTAATCAGATCAAGTTCATTGCTCCATTTCTGCAAATGCCTATAGAACACCTGGTGGTCTTGCAACTCCTACGTAGAAACTAAATTCATTTTTAATGACAAAGGTAAAATCTCTTTTTATCTTTTTTTGAGTAGTACTTAGTGGCTGTTTGATTTATCCAAAATGATATATTATAATGCTAAATGCTCGCAATTTTGTTTCTGGAACATACTAGAAGAGGCAATGTTGCCACCCTGTTATAGGCGAATTCTTTACTGCCAGGCTAACCAAGAGGTGGGGACAATTTTGAAGATGGGAGCAAGTTTCATTAAAAAAAAAAAAATTGGCTTTCGCATATCAAAATCAGGACAAGTAATCTTTAGTTCTCTTTTAGTTGTCACACTTGCTTTCCTTCAACAGATAGCGATTTTTCCTAGGGTTAGGCAACACACTGAAACATTTTCACACTTCAGAGTATGGAAAATGTGATGTACTGCTAAGCTAACGTCTGCATACTAAACACGAATTTGAAATATGCCCGCAAGACTGTAGTTATAGTTTTCTTATGGGGATAACCATGACCATGACCAAACATGAGACAATAAACATTTCACCTCCAAAAAGGAACATTCCTGAAGAGGTGGGTATCATTAAAATATATATCGGATTGCACCACAAGCCTTGATAAGCTGGTTATTGGCTAATATCAGGAAAGTCAGTATAAACTTGAAGTTGAAAACCTGTTCTGCTAAATCATCTTTACTGAGGCACTTTTTATCAGGAGCTCAGGGACAAGGGGAGACAATAAAATATGTGCCTAACAAAGCATGTCAGCAGCTTGAATGAAGCAAAACAGTCCAGATCTGAGACTTCTAATAAATAAATGAAGTTGAGCATTTATTGCCAACAACCATGTCACTGGGGCCACAGAAAGCTGGAGCCGTGCAGCTGGGAGGCAGGAGTGTGGAGCCAGAGAAGGCACTGGAACGCGCCCAGGTTTGGTTATTTATGGCGTGCTGATGAAGAGACAACTTTCCATATGAGGAACAGCTTAACAGAGGAACAGTCAAGCTAAACCAGGAAGAGAGCCAGAGAGAGAGAGAGAGAAACAAAAGGGGACATGAATAAAAATGACAGCTAATAAAACAATACAAATCTAAAGTGCTGTAACTTTCAGAAATAATTTAAGGCCAAAAGAAAAGAAAAAAGAAATCTATTTTGCTGGCTTTGGGACAATTTTCCAAGAAGCAAAAGACGTTAAGCAAAATGAATGCACTGAACTGAAGACCAAATTGCCCCCATGCCTTCTTTAAGTTTGGTTGCTCCTAAAGCTGGATTTATTCGTAAAAATGGAAATGGCGATTCTGTTTGTATTTAGCTAATGTATCCATTTTTGCAACAAATCTCATGCACTACTCCATGTCAGGTGCTAGACTCTCTGGGGCTATCTAATAAACAGACAACAATACCTGTCCTCAAGAGGCTTATGGTCTAGTGTGAGAAGTAGAGAAGTCCACAGTCAAGTTCAGGACACTGAGGTGGACACTGTGATGAGCTAGGCCAGGGCCATGGAAAGGCAAGAGGGGCAGCTGCAGGGAGCGATACATGGCCTGAAGTGGAGCCTGGGAAGGACATATAATTCAGTGAACTTGGCTTTCTATATTGATTAAATTACACACCAAACCTCCATACAATCCAAATCTGCTCTATTATTTAAGAATTAAAATATACTTTTTATGCAAAGATGCAAATTTCTGTGGTCCTAGTAGTTTTTATCCTTGAATTCTGGACTTGAGGCTTACCTGAATTGTTTCAAATGATCTATTGTGTAACAAACCTCTTTCTTTCTAGTCTGATCAAAAGCATAATAAATATTAGCCCCCAGTTACTACATAGCCCACGTGCCAGTCATTTCATTTGTGTCTCATTACACTTCACAACAATGCCTTGAGGTGGGTTCATCACTCATTTTATAGACGAGGGACTAGAGCCTTAGGAAGGTGACTCTCTCAAGGTCCCACGGAGTAAGCATCACAGCACTTCTACACCTCACCGCCTTTAGGTTAAGCATGCAGGTTGGACCTATGCCTAAAACATGCCTATACCCAAGGCAGGCATACCAATGAATACCTACTGGCTTATCAATTTGAGCTGTCCCGGAAATTCCTTTAGCTGAATTAGTCTCCCTTTTCCTTCTACTTCCTCCCACCAGTCTCACTGAAGAAGTGCTACTTTTAAGGCACTGGGGCTGTTCCTACTGTTAACACGGGGGAGTGTTTCTAGAAGCTGAGAGCGATAACAAACATTTTATTCTGCATGAACCCCTACACCCAGTGAGGCCCCTCTGCACTGCAAGCTTCCTTCTCTCTTAGGAAGAGTTTCTTAAAGACGAGTGCCACACATTCCTCCCACCTGTACAGATAAATGTCCTGATGAGAAGGGGATCCAGCCAGAGCACTTAGTCTTAGCTCCCTATTTCTGTTCTCCGTCCCATTCCTAATTCTCCACTTCTTTCCAGAGACTCTCTCTGCTCTCGCTGTCTTGCCCTTGCTATGGGAATATGTGTTTAAACGCTGGTCTCGGGCGGTGTCTCCATGACCTTGGGGACTTCAGACTTTCCTTCTGCCCCCACACCTTGACCCCCACACATACTCCAGACTCACTCTTCTGCACTTGGCCAACTGGTCAGTATTCTGGAAATACTGCTTAGGATCTGAGGACCGAGCCAACTATGAATTATTTTATAATTTCAATTCAAATTATTTGATAGTTTCAATTCGAATAGTATTCTATGTAGATTCATTTCTTTTAGAGTCTTTAAGATCATTCTTCCCAAAAGAAACTAGATAGTGCACTGAATGGTAAAGCTGTTTCATTAATAACCCAGTTCTAAATATATTGCACAGTAGACGTGTGCAACTGGGTAGAGAATAATCAGTTGATAAACCACAGCAAATTTTTTCAGAGGTTTTCATACCTACCCTCTTATTCTCAAATTTATAAAACTATTTGCAAAAAGCCAAGGATTTTTCCCTTTTTGTACTATTTGAGCCATAGCTGTCTATGAACACTTGCTTTTAAACTCAGACATTAAAAAAGATGACTTAAGACCCACTAGCTTATCAATTAGAATTTAGTTCTTCCTCTGCTGAGGTAACTTGGTTTAGCACAGAAAAACGTTATGATGATGCCTGGGCTGAGCTTCAGGCAAAAAGGGCTGGCCATATGCACGATGTTTTCATTAAAGGCTGAAATTTTAGCAGGATGAGAGCTCAAACTCCCCCGTTTCAAGAAAATGGTTTTGCAGCCAGATGGCCAGAAACTTAAAATGGCAACTTTTTTGATTTGAGGTAATTTCTCAGGAACTGAAGAGGCGATCATTTACTCCTGACTTTCAAAGAGAACCCGGGCTTGAAATGCACCATTGCGTCTAAAATGATCAGCTACTGACAACCCTCCGAAGTTACTAGGGAGGGAGGGGAAGCAGCTGAGACACCTAAACATCTGGAATGAACTATCTAGTTCACTTTCCAGGTTGTAAATTTTTTGGCCCAAAAATTATTTGAAAATAACTTTTAACTAAAAAAGTGGATTTTTTTGTTAGCTGAAGTACTAAAAATTTTTTGATTACTTTGATGTGAAACACTACAGCTATAAAACTTACCAACATCTAACCTACAAAGCAATGTGCAGTCAAGAAAACAGAATTTTAAAAAATGAGTCCTGAAAACATGGATTCTAAATTATGGTCAATGAGAACCTTACTAAATACACTGTTCTGTATAGCATATTCAAATAAATCAGAGAATCATAAATAACAGTATACTATGGTTGAGACTGAAATAATTTTGCCACCTAGAAATTCTCACATTTGTCAACCTACTTAAACAGAAAACATCTGAACAAAAGGACATACACTCAAACACATTTTTACTGAAAATTATATTTGAAGAACAGCCTATAATTCTATACATTTCAATCTCCAAATTTTGATATTTTTATTGATACCAGAATAAAGTTAATACATTGACAGTTAATACATAGAATTTAAAAGAAAACTGCATATGGTTAGAAAAATATGCATCTATATATACATATATATGTAGATGCCCTTGATGCATATATAATATATATATTTCATAAGAAAATAAAATTATGTACAAAATCCTTCTGCTCATCAGCACTGATCCGAACTTATTTGATTTTTATAATTAAGCACCACCATAAAACAAAACGCTTGGGGAGAAAGGTGATACAGAACTCTTTAGCCCCTCCTCACTCCAGGGCTTCGCTCTGCAGTTTGGTGGGAGGTTCGCACACGCCCTGGTTGGACAGTGCATCCAGAATCCTCCAGAGTCTGGGCGGGTCCTCGCACTTGTGCTGCTGCTCCCAGTGCAGGAGCAGGTCTTCCTTCCTCCCCAGTGTCTGGGTACACAGGACACAGTTAAAGCCCGCATGGGACCGAAGCAGAGCTGAGTAAGGGCTGGGAAGCGCAGGGCCCTGTGGGTCTTCTCCGGGCTTCCTGGGTCCTGGCTGGGCACCTTCGTTTTTCTTAACTATTTCCACATCATTCTGATGATGGAGGGGGAGTTGCCTTTTCAATTTAGGAAGTGCATGCGCTTCCTCATTGGAGGGCCAATGCTTCGGCAGCTTTCTTCTTTCAGGATATTGTTTCCAGGAAGGAGCGGCACGTTTAACCAGCTCTTCCTGAGCAGCTTGGCTTCCTGGGGAGATTTCCTCCTGCAGCCTGCCCTGAATTTCCTCTCCATGAACATAAAGTAAATGAAACTTTATTTCGGCAAAAGACTGGGCAGTGATCTGACAGCGGCCACATTTGATTTGTAATTTGACTTCGTCTGCCTGGTTTAGAAGGAGGTCGTCTTCTAGGCTTGGCTTGTTTTCTCTAAAAAGGGGAAAAACAGCAATATATGAATTTCATGGAACGACACAGTCGGAACCTTTCCCTTCAGCTCTTAGCTGTCAAGGATCTAAAACACACGCACTGAGGAGGAGCACGAGAGTGGGTAGACGGGGGAGCGCGGGGAGCCCTTCGGCAGAGGCGTAGTAAACCCCACTGTCACTCCTCAGGTTCATTCCCTCCGCGGCTGGAGAGCTAGCAAAGCACCCGTTACTACAGGAACAGGTGTGCTCCACGAGAGAGCCAGGCGGTCCCAGGCGAGGCGCTCCAGGAACGCGCTTGGTTCGGCCCAAGGTGAAGGTCCCATACCGCCCACTGTTGCCCTCTCTAACCTTGAACGCCAGGTGCATTTTAGACATTTTACCGAAAAATCAAAATAGACTATAGGAAAACAATTAACAAGTGAGATTTCTTTAGGGAGGCTGCTATGTACATTAGCAAAAGGCAAAGGTATCTAAAAGGAAACAAATGCCTAAAGAAAAACAGAGAAACTAAAGAAAAGCCAGGGAGAAATCCTTATTTTTAACGAACTTGACAGAGTAAGCTGAAACTGAATAAAAAGTATTTAGAACAATTAAGAATGACAAGGGGCATAGAATCTAGCGTTGGACAATGTTTCATTTTCATGGCGCCAAAGAGAACTCAGTTTCATGAAACTCCCTGTCGTCTAGTAGAAAGTGGACGAGAGGAGAGCATTGCCCTGAGAAAGTCCTGCCTGCCAGGCTGACAGATGACTCGGCCTGTTTGTTTATACTGTTAGGAAGCAGTACCTGTAAAAGGGAATGACACAGGAAAAAGTTAATCTGGCCTGACAGGAAAAACAGGGCAAATGTAGAGGGTCAGAGGTCTGGATGCCTCCGGGAGTGGTCAGCGCAGCACACCCACAGTGAGGCGCCACCACGGGTCATGTCACGTTCTGGGGTGAATTATGTCATTTAGATATAAGTCCTGTAGACACCATTTTTGGGGAAATGATTTGTAAAGAATACCAGGAACTATATATAATATTTACTATTTCATTTTTCAGATGGAAAAATCATCTCTCACCTGATTGTCTCCAGCAGACCTCACACAGGCACTCGCGGCCTAGTTTACAGGGGTTAGAGTTACTACGAATCATGACTGACCAGAAACCAACGAGAAATGAGATCATTCTGCACAGAACTAGGGGAAGAGGTAGCTACTTCATGAAATTTTAATCTGAGATGTTTTTAAAAACTTCTTTCTGAAGGTGAAATCTTAGCCCGCAGCCCGAATCCATACAGACTTTCCTGCCCGGCTCCCATCCCACCGGCACTCACCTTGGCACGGACCCCTCCGTCCCTCGCACAGTCACATCTCTGTCTCTGTTCTTCGGCACGTCCTCTGCCTGCAGTTCGCTGGGGGACGGCTCGGTGCTGATGACAACCCTATGCACTTCTTTCAGATGGCCGAAATAGACTCTGACGTGACCAAACACTTTTGCACAAAATTCGCAGCACACGAGTTTCTTCAGCCGGTTCTCACCGTGATGAAGTTTCATGTGTGTGCTCAGGCTGCCAGAACGCACATATGCCTTGCGACAAATCCGACAACTGTAGGGCCGTCTGTTAGTGTGTGTATTCATGTGGTCTCGAAGGTGCTGTTTGAACTGGAAGTGGTGGTTACAGACAGGACATCTGTGCCAAGGTTTCTTAATGCCAGAGAATCCATTTCTGAATGCAGAGCTGGGCTTAGGAGAAGGGCTATTGTCCTGCTTACAGCCAAGATATTTAGAAGTGAGTGAATTATTTAACAAAATGTCCTGTCCCAGGCTGCTGGGCCTTTGGGATTGTAACATAGCTGCAGGAGAAGTGAGGGGAGCCAAAGTGGGCATGACAATGACAGGTTTAGGCATAATACTACGATATTTTTTCATAGCCCCAGGTTTTTGGTCTCTGGAATCTTGGGAATCATTTTTCATTCTTTTACATTTCCTCCTTTTCCCCTGAAATGCCAAAATTTCATCTGGTACCTTTAGTTTTCTTCCTTTTCTCTTCGTTGTCCCACCATTCAGTTTTGTTTTGTGGTTGAGGTCCAGTTTGGTGGCTGGACTCTGCTTTGACACCTGTGGACCCAGCAAGTTGTTGGCCATTTTGGTGGCTGTGTTAAAGCCTTCTGTGATGGAGTCCGCCCTGAGCCCAGGTGAAGAAAAATCTGCAATGTTAATATCTGACTCATTTTTGTAAACCTCTGTCGTTTTCATCCTTGAGTATGGTAAAATGGGCAGTTTACCTTTGGGGACTGAGGGGATCAACTGAAGTGCACCGCCCAAAATAGCTGGCGATAACTTCATGGCGCCTTTTGCAAGATCGACTTGTTCTTTATGCTTTTCACTGACGATAGCTGAAGATGTACTGGATGTTTCCTTGCTTGCAAAGTTTTCTTTCCCTGAAATCTTTGTGAGGCCCGGCTTGGCGCAGGGTTCCTCTGGCGTGGAGGATGTTACGGTGTCAGGAAGGCTTGGATCTCCATGGTCATTGGTTACTGGAGGTCGAGAGTCTTCATGGCCACCTCCATCAGTCAGCATAGTCATACTGACATTAGCTTGGGCTTGGTCCAGCGACAGCACTGGCTCAGACGGACTTGGTGGGGGCGGGGGTTCAGGATGATCAGGTGGAGAAGGGGACGTCTGGGTTTGGGCAGGAGGTTTGCTACAGCCACTCTCAGAGGAGCTCAGAACAGGTTTCTTTCTTGATCCTTTGTTATTTCTTGGGGGTTGGTATCGAGGAATAGGCAGTTTAAGGTTTTCAGGCAAGGGCAGTCTGGGTTTCTGGACAGGCTGAGCTGAGGCGACATGCGGCAAGGCAACGAGAGAAAATGTCCCCTCCTGGCCAGCAACCTGCATCAGAGCATAATTCTGGGCAGGCACCCCCAGTGGCGTGGAGCTTACGGAGGGCCCTGGATTCACTTGATCAGAGAGTGATGGTGAATGGCATGACAGCACTCTGGATGTTAGGACTTTAGGCACAATTTTCGGTGCAATGGTCCTAAACTGACTCTTATTCTGCAAATTTTTCCCACTCTGTATTGTTCCAAAAGACATGACTGATTCACCTGCAATGACAAAACAATGCAAAACGTCACTATGGTGTGACTGTCCTGTGGTGGAGCGTGCAAATAAGCATCTCATCATTTACTCTGCCTGGGATGCATTCCTAGACCTACCCTTACTCTCTGGGAAGGCTCCTGTGTTTTTCAACACCCAGATGGAAGGCCAACTCCTGACCACCTTCCCCAGGGATTGACTGTTATTCTCCTCCATGGCTCCATAGCCTCTACTGGAACATTTGCCAGTTTCCCTAATAATTCATCTGTTTTACGTGTCCCTATTACTAAACAGAGCTTCTTGAGAGGGTGGACTCTGTCCTATCTCTATTCCACCAAGTCCGTCCTCTCTATAACCTAATTCTGATTCATCTTTGTAGGCCAGAGCAACCCCACCTCCTTTTCTCATTTCCTGAGCTGCAAAGTCTCTCCTCTGGTCACCCTCTCTGGGCGGTTCCTACTGTGTATTTGAGTTACTGTATATTCATGACTAGTTTTCCCTATAAAACTTAAGCTTTGTGAAGGTGAAGGCGATATTTGATTCAACTTGATATTTCCCACGGTATCTTTGGTATGAAACAAATGTTTCTTGCATCAAACTCATTTTTCACTCAATTTTAGGATACACCATCTGACCCACTGGCAGTGTGATTTGTTTTGCACAGTGGATGAATTCTAGACTGAATGCTAGCTTTGTTGCTGTCTCCCCATGTGACTTGTGAATTTCTTCTCACACCTTTCAAACTGTTTATGTGCGCTTGTGCAATTAAATCACCAGTATTAAAAAAGCTGATGTGACATAAGTAAAGATATAGCGATAACATAACAAAACACATGAATCACACAAAAACACCTTCTAGGATACTAATAGGAACCATTTTAACTGACTTATAACACTTCATCCTTTCCGGATTTATTACTACGGAAGAACGATTACAACTATTCTAAGAGAACAATTAAGGAAACATGTCAATGCACGGCTTCTAAGGACTGAATCATCTGTTTTATTCCTAAGGCCTCGAGGTTGTAAAGCCTGGTTGCAGACAACTCATGTTTACTAGGTGCCTACACTATTCTAGGGTTTGGCTATTACAGGCCCACAACCCCTTTTCTAAAATCTTTGGGGCCCAATATGTTTTGGAATTTACACTTTCAAATTTTAGAAAAGTAATAAGATACATACATGAAATGTTACATATACCCAGTGAAGACTGCAGAGCACCCCCGATTAAGCCTATTACCACTCTTTCCACTATGTAGTAAAATTTATGAATAAGCAAGCATAAAAAGTGGGACAAATAGTTTGAAATAGTCTTAGTCAGTTCAGGTTTTGCCTCTGAATGAATTTTGGTACCCAACTTTTAATAAGATTTCCTGTTTTCAGAGCTTTTTAGATTTTGGAGTTATGGATAAAGGGTGAATTAACTGTTGGGGATGCCAAGGATACAAAGGCTACAAAGATAAACAGACACAATTTCTGCCTTAGGTCGCTGGCAATCTAGTGAGAGACGATTAAAAATTTTTTTAAATTAACCTTGATTTTAATGTCTACAACTAGTGAACTAATAATTTTAGCAGGAAGTTGATTCAGCAAAAATAATATTCCCCGAATAGACAAATAAATAGTATAGTACGAATAAGATTGAAATGTATAATGACCAACTTATTTTAGAAAGTAATCACTGTTTGGAGAAGAAAAAGTACATTAAAAACATATCTCACGTGGTAGCCTGTATTATAGTCAGAAGGAAAAAGACTAATTCCATAGTCTAGAAAACTCACAAAAAGATAATTATGTAATCTGTTGTTTCTCTTTTTAGCTTTGCTACCACGAAGTTCACGGGTAAATTGGTGACTTCACAATAGTCACCTAGATGGATCTGTTACATTTGCTTCTTCTGTTTTTAATTTTATTTATATTTTAGTTTTATTTTCATAGTCTTTAAATGTAGATGTCTTCCATTTTAAGCACCATCCTGTCATCTTTTTGAAAGAAGTACTAAAGAAAGATGTAAATAAATAAATTGGGATTGCAAGAGTTTGCAGAAAGCTTAAAATTATTGAGAGCTTTTGGTTACCTAGAGACAGGGATTATTAAATAATTAATAATGATAATAGGGGTCTCTGCATCTACACAACAGAGCAGGGATGAAGAAGAAAAGAAAACATGGGGTCACTTGTATCTAGTTCATGCTCCTAATTCAGTGGTCCCCAACCTTTTTGGCACTAGGGACCAGTGCTCCTATGAGAATCTAATGCCTGATGATCTGAGGTGGAGCTGAGGCAGTGATGCCAGCGCTGGGGAGCGGCTGCAAACAGATGAAACTTTACTCGCTTAACCACCACTCACCTCCTGCTGGGCGGTGCAGCTCCTAACAGGCCACGAACCGGTACGGGTCCGCGGCCTGGTGATTGGGGACCCCTGTGACCTAATTCACTGAGCACGAAATATTTACAACAAGAAAAGCTGGAAGAAAGGCTACTTTGTCTTTAGTCATAAATCCTCTTGACATAATATGTAACAATAATATATCACAGCACATCGCTTTGCTTGTCTGCTCAAAACGGTCTGGTGGCTCTTCGTCTCAGAGCCAAAGTCAAAGGCCTGAAAAGGCCTCCTGCCATTATGGGAGCTTCTCTAATGCACCTGCTTCTCTCCAGCCATGGTGGCGTCTTTGCTGTTCTTTAAATGTGCCACATACCCATTTCCTCAGTCTTTGCACTTGCTGCTCTCGCTGCCCAGACACTCTTCTTGATAAACCCCAGAACTTGCAGCAGTACTTCAAGTTTTGCTCAAATGGCCTCTTCCCTGTGAGCTCTTCTCTGACCACCTTATTTAAAATTGTACTTCCATTCTGAAATCCCTACCCTCTTTCCTGTTTCAATTTTCTCTACCACACTTGCTCCATCTTATGGATTATATTATGGTCCACCACTCCCTAGGACATAAATTCCTTGAGGGCAGGGGGTTTGCCTGTATCTTCAGGGCCTGGAATAGTGCTGGGCAGGTGATAGAAATGTAATAATTACTTTTTGAATTTGTAAGTGGCAATAAAGTGATTAATGGCCGAAATAAAGAATTTATAGATTGAGCCTAGAGAATTTTCTAAAATATCAAACAAAAAGATAATTTAAAAGCAAACTTTAACATTTCCAAATTTTAAAAATTAAAAAAGAAATAGAGAATATATCACTGGAACTTTTTTTTCCCCAATTTAATTTCACTCACTGACAGAATAAGGCAATGGGTTAGCACCATGATAAAACCATTTAAAATAAAGGGATAAGTGAGGCCAACTGATTGATCTGTCGAGGAAATAAGAGAGAACAGTAATTTATGCTGCTGTGGTACAAACTAAAATAGTCAAAGAAATAAGCAAGCTCTGAAGGAGAAAATGCTTTAAAGAAAACAGACATAGAGGGAAAAAGAAGGGGATTAGAGTGCAAAGACAATCGACTAGAAATGGAAAAACAGCGTCAGAAGCAGCAGATGGTCACGTCAACATGAAGAGGAGCAGAAATAACAAAGAACAGAAGATGCAGCTGAAGCAACAACCAGTGGTCAAGGTCAGCTTGGAGTTTCTACAGATTTAAGTTGGGCAGGGGCCTCCTATTTTTTATGACCAAGTGTAAAAGCGATCTTCTGACAACTAAGATTTCCAGAAATGAGACTAGATATACTTTACAGAGCCATTCCAAAAAAGAGTGAGCTAATTATGATGCATTTAAAGTTAATGTGTTTCCGCTGGTCTTCAAAAGTTTCTACACTATAGTGGAAATAAAATCACACAGGAAGAGCAATGACATTCAAAAGAAAGGGAGGCCAACTGTGGTCAAGGAGGAAAAAAAAAACCCTTTAGAGTAACTTAGGTCTCAGCAAGGGAGAATACCGATCGGTGAGCAGCCTGGGCAATTGAAACGACAGAGTCCTAGATGACAGGTATGGGGCCTGCCAAACAGAGTTAGTTCTCCTCAAGTTCTCTATAATTTAAAGAAGTGGATACTGAGGCTGACAAGTTTACCAGTTGGCTTCATGACCAATGATCACAAGCTGATCACAAGCAATCTATGGGATGAAAAGATAAGGCCTTATGGGTAAATTTAACTCACTCATGCTCGCCGAGATCTACTGGAAGTACATACAAGCCACGGCTCTCCATGAAGGTGTGTCGAGTTCCGTTTCCTAGAATCATTACATTAAGGATGAAGCCACAGGGAATGAAACTGATGTGTTAAAAGAAATGCAAGGCAGGAGAAAGAAGGAAAGGCCAGAAAAAGAGAATAAAACAAAACAAAACAAAACCCTAGGAATTACTTAAATGTCCAGCAATAGGGTACTGATAGAATCATCATAACCGTACAATGTAATACTCTGCATCAGTTAAAAAGAAAGAAATAGACTGATATGGAATTCTCTCCAAGATATGAGATTTATAGTATGCTATCAGTTAGTGAGATACACACACAAATATATTCCTGTACATGCATAGGATATCTCCGAAAAGAAACAAAAGAAACAAGTAGTAGTTGTGGGCTTTGGGGCGGGGACCTGGGAGAACTAAGGTCAGGATGGGGTAAGTGCTCATTCTCCACAGGATATTCTCTGCCTGGCATACAGGGGATGCTTATAAATATTTGTTAAATGAATGAAAGGAAAAGGAAAGCTCTCCTATTTGTTTTTTAATAGGGTATCTTTGGGGATATTCATGATGTGTTAAGTGTGTATGTATGAATAAATGACTGTCTAGATTACACAAAGAGAATGTCTCCTGTTTTTTATTTTCCTTGCTTACTTAATGACAAGAAATGCTAATGATAAGGAAACTAATCTGATAATCTGACAGGCAGTGCATAACTACCCCCCAGAGTTAAGCCTCCAGAAGTATCAGAGCTCATTACATCCCAAGGACAATTGGGGTTCTGAGAATTGTTCCTCTAAACATTTGGTTCTTTAGAATAAAACAAGGCAATTTGGAATAAAGGTCAGTTATGCTAGAATCACCACAGGCTTTTTTTTTTTTCCTTTTCAAAGTAGTTTGAATAGGAGTTTTTAGAGAAGCTGAAAATGCCATTTAAATTTTAAAACTCTATACCGCTAAGATGGTATGATTGTAGGAAGTCTTTTTTGCAACACGGCTACAATAGTGGTTTACTCCACTACAAACTTACAAGGCCTTTCACAGAAGGAGTGACCAAAAATCCCTTACCTATCACCTACTAAATTACAGATCTGCACTAAAAATTGAGAGGTAGAAATTTCCACTGACATTCATAACTTTTGAAAATCCTGCAAAATTACCCATAACACAGTTTAAGAGACTCACAGGGCTCTCAGGCACTAAACATGGACTTTTATTAACTGAAAATATAAAAGGCTCACTCAGTAAAATTAATTTTGCACAATTATACAACATGAATACTTAATATTAGGATTTTAAATATGAGCTGTTTTTAATATGTTAAGCATATTAAAAATCTTTTGAAAAGTGACATTTACAGACAGTGATCTAACTGTGGATTACGGGGAAACTAACAGATACTGAGTCCTTATTAAGGTCTAGAATCTGTGCTAGGTCTTTTAATTGAACCTTCATGAAAACCCTGCGAAAAAATATTATTTTCCCCTCTTATAAATTAAGAAGAACAAGGCTTGAGGAAGTTAAATAATGTGCCAAAGTCCTCTGTCCCATTCCAATATGAAGCAATGACTCTCCTCTCCTTCATTCTCCCCTCTAAAGGGAAAAAATTATATACAAGTTGCCTTAATTAACTCCAAAATATATTATCTCTGAATGTTTTGGAAAAATAAAATAAAATTTTAAATGAAAATGGCTTGCCATATCCCAAACTTCCAATTACCATTAAACGATTCTTTCTGAAAGCCCACTTAGAAGAGAACTTGTGGAAAATTAATACTCCTTTGAAGGTAAAAGTAGGTTTTTACTATCGATAAGATTGTGACAAATCCAAAGAGGCTGCCAGATATTTGTTTAGAGAAAGTGCAACGTGTGTCTTCCTCCGCTCCCTCCGTTACCACCAAAGAATTTAATCTGATGGACACTGGTTGCATGTTAAGAGGCAGCAGAGGGAAGAATGAGGGCTCCGTGGTACTCAGTGCCACCGTCTGAGCCAGCTTGATCAAACTGCTCCGCAGCACAGCTGGCAAGTACAAGAGACAAGTATATGGGGAAGGCAACTCTCTAGTCAGCTGCAAACAACTCACTTCCTAATTTCCACAGGCAGAATCAAGGCCTCCTTTATTGCTTCTGAACAAAGCTGTTCCTGGAGCTTGTCCTTTCATTAGTGTGGGCACGACTCCACGATTCCATCTGTTGGGGCCCACAGGCCTACGCTACCCACGGAGCAGGGTGCAGGTAGAGAGAGAGAGGAGTGTCCCTGCTCTTGCAACAGGCTCCTGGACCCAAGAGCTGCCAAATCTTAGCCACTACACAGCCGAAATTTGAGGTGTTGTTTAGTTTTTAATTTTACTAAACTGAAAAAGCCTATTTTCAATTTTATTTGTTGGCGTCCCTTTTTTCTCTCCTACTTGGCTTTCAAATAATAAATTCCAGTTGAGGTTCAAACTGTTTCCCAAGGATGGTCTTGGGCTAAAATAAATATGGTAAAACCCTGGAGACGTCTGAGATAAAAGAAATGCCTCATAACACAGAAGAGCTCAACTTAATTTTGTTGAAGAACCCTGTAAACACATTTAGCCATCGCCTACCCTCTCCCCAAGGCACTGCAGCAACAGAGCAACAGGAATTTAGCAAGCGCTGACTGAGGAGAGTGCACTGTAAGGCGTGCTGCACAGGCACGAATGTTCTTTTGTTTCTAAGGATACAGGGTGCCACATGTCATTTCTAGTCCACATATCTGTAGCACTAAGACCTCCTAGAGCCATCATATCCAGGACCCAAATTTCAGGAAATATGACACTATACAAAGGAAACAAGCACATTCTCAGTTGGGTATCTTGTATCCTGAGTTTAGTTCTGTCTGTTCTCCTGGCACACTTGCTCTGCTGAACTATGCTTTTACCTGACTCCCTCCTATAACAACACCTTCCCTTCAGCACAGGCCTTTATGAGCTGTCTTGCCAAACAGTGAATTCATCACCTCCCTTAGCAAGAAAAAGAATTCTCTTTCCTGAGCACCAGAGCTTCTTTATTTCCTAGCACTTATCGATACTGTTTCTTAAACATTATTCTAATGATAAGGAATATTCTACGTCAAGCACTGTGCAAAATACTTCACATGTATTATCTCATTTCATCCCCACAATAACTTGAGTTGCAAATTTCTGTTATATGTAC